>NW_028261394.1:35428287-35764537 GCF_051295495.1 Thamnophis sirtalis | reverse complement strand
GCATCTGTAATATTCTCTGCCTTCCCATCCTGTTGGACCAAGGTAGTTGAAATAGGGGAAATGCTATTATGTTAGTTTGAGAACTGAACACACACAGATAAGGTTTGGCTCAAAGGTGGTATTCAGCAGGTTCTGACCAGTTCTGGAGAACCGATAGCAGAAATTTTGAGTAGTTCGGCAATCCGGTAAATACCACTTCTGGCTGGCCCCATCCTCATCTATTCTCTGCCTCCCGAGTCCCAGCTGATTGGGAGGAAATGGGGATTTTGTAGTAACCTTCCCCATGGAGTGGGGAGGGAATGGAGATTTTAAAGTAATCTTCCCCTGCCACTCCCACCAAGCCATTCCCACCAAGCCATGCTATGCCCACCAAGCCACACCCATGGAATAGTAAAAAAAATTGAATCCCACCACTGGTTTGGCTTTTATCAGATTATATTTATTTATTATTGATTGCATTTATTGCATATTTCAGATCTGTGTTTATGCTTTGTTTGTTTCTTTGTTATGATCTGCCTGAGAATCATAATGTGTGCATGTAGCAGAACAATTGCTGGAACTGGGCATATCTAATTTGATGAAAAGAAGGACTAGGGGGTGACATGATAGCAGTGTTCCAATATCTCAGGGGCTGCCACAAAGAAGAGGGAGTCAAACTATTCTCTAAAGCACCTGAGGGTTGGACAAGAAGCAATGGCTGGAAACTAATCAAGGAGAGAAGCAATTTAAAACTAAATTGAAATTTCCTGACAGTTACCAACCCTGTTTATTCTGTTCTGTTCTGCTCTAATAGAATCATAGGACTAGAAGGGACATTGGAGGTCCTCTAGTCCAACCCACTGCTCAAGAGAGGAGTCCACCAAGAGAGGCAAAGGGAAAGATAGGAATGATGCAGGCCTCATTAACAGGCATGAAGGAAACTCAGTGTATTTAGAATTGGGAGATTGGGTTGTTAAGATAATACAAACTGGCACAACACAAAGTTTAGTCTGCCTTGGACAGCCCCTCAGATATCCTGCCTTTTGTTTAGCATAACGTTGGGAAGTGCTTTGTTTGCTGCTTATAATGTTTCCCATTGTTAGCTTAATGGAAGCGATTTGCTAGTAGTTTGGCATTCAAAAGTGAGATTAATTTCATTGGCAAGCATTTGTTGTATGGGTAGCAGGTCAATTGCCTTCTCTGTTCCCATCAGCAGTGTCACTGAGTTCCCCTCTTAGGGTTAAGTGCTTTTCAGGATTAAGAAACTTCATTAAAATGGAAATATCCTTTAAAGACTCATTGTGCTTTTGTGCCAGCTTCTGTAATGCTAATAAAGGCCTTGATCCCAGACTTGTTGAAGTCAATAGGAAATATTCCATTATTATTTTGTTTTTTGCAGCTTGGGATAAGGGCAATGGCAATTACTCAGTTCTTAGAAACTTGAGTGGGGAGGGAAGAAAAGAGAAACTCAAAGTGCCTTAATTGGATTTTTAACATGAGTTTATGCAACACTGTCAACTGGACCAAGAAACATTGCTTACCAATGTCAATATTCAGATGCAGTTGGCTAGAAGCCGATATTGGACAAATCAGACAAAAGTTTCCAAAACCAAAACTTCAGATGTTGCAAAGGATGGAAAAGCTGGAGAAAAAAACTAGTTATTTGAATCTAAAACCGCTTTCATCTTTGTTTCTCTAAGGCCCATAGTTTCTAAACAGATATTTTCCTTTCCTTCCTTCACTTATCCTATCTATAACTTTTAGAGGATTCATTATTAATATAAATGAACAGAGAAATATGACAGACTTATCACTTATGATAACTATGCATTGAAAGCGGCCAGATTGAAAGCAAATGGATTTAGTTAGGCAAAAGATGTTGAATCACCCAACCTTCAAGTGGAGTTTTATTCATTAAACTTATTAGACCACCACTACTGAAATCACTCAGCAATTTACCGTAATGTGTAAAATCCAAAGTAAAATCTGAAACTTTAAATCCAATTCTTAAAAAGGCAAAGAAAAGCAATTCAATCCAACAGTTAGGTAAAGGTAAAGATTCCCCTCACACATATATGTTAGTCGTTCCCAACCGTAGGGGGCAGTGCTCATCTCTGTTTCAAAGCCAAAGAGCCAACACTGTCTGAAGATGTCTCCATGGTCATGTGGCTGGCATGACTAAATGCCGAAGGCACACGGAACGCTGTTACCTTCCCACCAAAGGTGGTCCCTATTTTTCTACTTTCATTTTTGCATGCTTTTGAACTGCTAGGTTGGCAGAAGCTGGGACAAGTAATGGGAGATCACTCTGTTATGCGGTGCTAGGGATTTGAACCACTGAACTGCTGACCTTTCTGATCGACAAGCTCAGCATCTTACCCACTGAGCCATTGTGTCCCTTATCTTACGTGTCCAACGGTAAAAGACTTTAAAAGGCTGTTAAATGCTTTAGAAAAGGCCCACAAATTTACCTGGGAGTGCTGTCCAAACTAGAGTGTCTAGATGGAAGACTTTAGAAGGCATACAAGTCTTTAGGCACTGTTAATGAACTTACTCATGATTACAATGGGCAAGGGAGACAATAGGAAAAGTCATTTTCTGAACTGTCTTTGACTTAAGCTGCACAGGTATTTATATGTAATAACCACTTGTCATTTTACCCAGAAGAAAATTGACATATCAATGCTACCAATATTTTATAATGATATTATATCATTGTACTATATAATTTTAAGCTATGACTGGTACTATTAAGAGAAGAACTTGATTAGGTCTTTCTATGTCTGTACAATCCTATACCTGCTCTTATTCTTTATAATTGGTTTTTTTTTGGACCCTGATGTGAAAAGATTCTGGCAACATTGGGGTAGTGATGAATCCAAGTTTTGTTGATAACATCAGAACAAGTCTAAATCAGAGATTTCAGATTGCCTCTTTAGAAGTTAGCTGAAGTTAGTTCAGTACCATGGACAGGGCTAAGTGAAGAAAGATACCCAGCTATATCCCACAATGCCTTTTGAAACGATGGCTATATTCACATAGTACACTTACCCTGGTGCTTGAAAGAGTAGACTTCATTAACCTATTTTCTGAATTTCTCAATCTCAACAAGCTGATATATAGTCTGTTTACTCTGAGAGGTGAATACAACCTCTAGGCTGAATTCTAGTTTTCTTCTTTGTAGTTCAATGTATGGTGGAAACATAGAACATTACCAAGGATCTCCATTTCTCTTAAGATTGCTGGGATAATTTGCTCATGAAATCTCCTCTCATTCACTTTCATACTTGGCATATACCAGGGAGCGGCAACCTTAAACACTCAAAGAGCCATTTGGACCCATTTCTCACAAAAAACAAAACAAAACAAAACAAAAACACCAGGAGCCACAAAACCCTTCCTGAATGGCCACAAAACTAGTATATGTAGTTGAATTAAACATTCTGTCTTCTTCTGAAACTTTTCTTGGATTTAACCATGGTTGGCCAAATGGGGGTTGAAAAGCTCAATAAATCACGTGCCAGCAGGTGTTGCACATTGGAGTTTGGGTTGCATATTTTGAGCAACAGAGAGTCACAGCAGAAGGATGAAAGAGCCACATGCAGCTCCAGAGCCACAGGTTGGTGTCTCCTGTGTTACACACTCACTTGGGATGCAAATATAGTTTGCTACTTTGAGATTTAAAATTCAGCATTGGAACTTCTTTATATAGCCCAATATCCTTTCAAAGAGGACACTCACTTTCATGTCTCTTATCCCCTCCCTGTCCCTCATCTCCAAAATACAATTAAAATGTATCCTCATGCCATTTCTGTAAATTTACTGCCTTGGTTATTTCCACTGGGAGGATAGAATGTTTATTCATTCATGAAATGTATAATTTGCCTTTCCACTACAAATACTTAAGTCAACCAGCAAAGTTAAAATTCAAGATGAAATACACAAGCATAATTAGAATGATGGAGCCAATTAAAGTGTATCCAATGAAAATGAAATAATACTACAATTTACAATACTAATGATAATATAATAACAAAATCCTTTCATGAAGCATCTAGGAAAATAAGAGCTTGCTTTAAGTTAGACTATTTGTTTGTGTATGTATTGTCTGTTTTTGTCGGGCAATGTTTTTGCTGTCTCCCAGCACCTGGTACCTAAAAGCTCTTAATTGGAAATGTTAAAATTGAAACTTTTATTCTGAAAGGACATAATCACAGAGCTGAATCATGTTGAGGAGAAAGCAAATAACAAGGCTGACATGGTAGCTTTTTTACAGACATTTTGTATAGAAAGAACCTTCAACCTACCATGGTCCTTATTGCTGAAATGTGGTTTTCTTCTAACAATTTAACAAACTTCTAAAAAGAATGAAAACACAGAGCGGTATAGTATACCAAATGTGATTTTTCCATAGTGATTTTTCCTTTAGAGCAGTGGTAGTCAACCTGGTTCCTACCGCCCACTAGTGGGCGTTCCAACTTTCATGGTGGGCTGTAGGGGTTTGCTGTAACTCTGCTTTATAAATTTTATAAAGTAAAGTTACTTCCCTGCTTTATAAATCACCATTACTGTGGAACCGGTGGGCGGTTAGAAAATTTTACTACCAACAGAGATACAAAAGTGGGCGGTAGGTATAAAAAGGTTGACTACCCCTGCTTTAGAGGGTCACATGGAAAGTTTGCATTACATTTATTTATTTATTTATTTATTTATTTATTTATTTATTTATTTATTTATTTATTATTGGAATTTGTCAAACAAAAATGTGAACAAGAATAAAAGAAAAAATACAGTGACGGGGATGATAGTCACATTAGTGCACTTATGCACCCCCCTCTACGGACCTCTTAAGTATGATATAAGGTCCATGGAAGTCAACTTGTGACTATAACTGTGAAAAATTTGTAGCTGAGACAACTGAATCAGGTAGGGCATTCCAAACTTTGACAACTCTATTATAGAAATCATATATTTTACAGTCAAGTTTAGAACGATTTACATTGCATTTAAAGCGGTTGTTTGTGTGTATATTATTGCGATTAAAACAGAAAAAGCCATTTACAGGTAAAACATTACTACGTGTAATTTTGCATGCAATACCCATAGGTATGACTGCAAGTGACTCAGTTCTAAGTTATCCAAACCGAGAATTTCGAGCCTAGTAGCATAGGGAATTCTATTGTTCACAGAAGAGTGCAAGACTTTTCTCATGAAATATTTCTGAAACTGTTCAATTGTACTGATGTCAGATATATGTTGAGGATTCCAAACAGTTGAACAATACTCTAAGATTGGTCTAGCATACGCTTTATAAGCTCTAATTAGCAATACAATGTTTCTAGAAAAGAAGCTTTGCAAAATTAAGTTGTTATATCATGGTGAGAATATGCAAGTGGGGTTTAAAAGATAAAGCATGCTGCTTCTCTTTCGGACAGAATTTACCTGCGGTAGATTAGATAGTATGTTAGCATTTTTTGCTCATGCATTTCCTTATATAGGGAAAAATGTTTCTGGCAGGCGCTTCAAAATTTCTTAAGTTAAATCAAAGCTTATGAGTGGAGACTAATAAACTAAACAATAACAGAATTTGCTATGTTTCATTCCCCCACCCCAGAGGTGATGTTCTTCCGTTTTGCCCTGGTTTGGGTGAACCAGTAGTGACGGCCCACCTGCCCAGACATCATCATGTATTGTATTGTATTGTATTTATTGTATTTGTATTTATTTGTCTTGTATGCCGCCCACTCCCGAAGGACTCCGGGCAGCTCACAATAGACAAGGGAAGGGTAAAACTAGACAAAGACAACACTTTAAAAACAAAAAAACGCAACATTCACAATTTCCGTGGGGCTGGATGTTTCACAAGCCCCCCCAGCCTGCTCGAGCAGCCAGGACTTGGTGGCTTTGCGGAAGGCCGGGAGGGTAGTAAGGGTCTGGATCTCGATGGGGAGATCATTCCAGAGGGCTGGAGCTGCAACAGAGAAGGCTCTCCCCCGGGGGGTTGCCAGCCGACATTGGCTGGCGGATGGAATCCGGAGGAGACCTAACCTGTGAGATCTAATCGGTCTATGGGATGCTATGGATGCTCTGCACATATGCAGAAGTGCCGTGTATGCAAAGCAAGTGGTTCCGAACCAGTAGTGAAGGTAAATGGATTTCATGCCTCCACCCCCCCCCAATAAAAGAAGGCCCAGGGCAGTACAACAGCATTGTAAGAAGAGCGTTAAGTTTAAGAGGCTACTTAAACTTGCACCAAGTTGAACTTTTTCACAGTTGAGCATGAAGTGCTTACCTATGTGGCATTTGAGTATATTTTGTATCTTGAACACAGAAACCTTTCCAAACCAAAGTATTGCTACAACCAATTCAGTATTGTTGGCATTAACTAGCAGCAACTAACCAAATAAATCATAGCAGGTTTTTTCTTAGCCTACCTTGGGAGGTGGCCAAGGTAGACTCTCTGGCATTTTGTTTTGTTTTTTAACAAAAAATTATGATTTAGCATTGGAATCCTTTCCATTGCATATTTTAAATGAGAGATTCAGTTGCTTTCAGACTGGTGTCCTGTTTCCTCCCATCTCACCCCATTTATATTGTACTTTAGAATGGGAATGGACAACTTGGTGCATCTTTCAAAGGTTTGGGACTTCCGTTCCTAACTCCCTTGGAGATGATCAATGGAAAGGGATGGTGGAAACTGAAGTCCAGATGAACTGAAAGACATCAGATCATCTAATTTCACTGATTTCCAAACATCGCACAGTAAAGATTCTGGGATCTTGCTTCTGCCTTTCTAAGGGTGAACTCAGGAGGTGGAAATAGTTATATTTTCCAATGTATGCAAAAGTGAGGAGCGTCCCTGTTAAGAGACATATTTTTAAAAGTGCAAAACAACACAGACTAAAGAATACATCAAGAAAGTCACACTGGTAATGATGGCAATGTCTTAGCAAACAGTTGGATCCATCTATGACCATCTAGTAGTAGAATGGAGACTGTCAATGAAACAGACTTACCTGCTTCTTTTATCTCTTGACCCCCTCTGCTTCTGTAAGTTGGAGCCTAAATACTATTGTAAGCATTTACTACAGGTTTTCTTTACACAAGATGTTTTCTTTTAAAAGTGTGTCCTTTCATACTTTTTTTTTTGCAGTTCCTTGAATAAAGTATGGCTTTGAAAAGTATTCAGTGATGTGTCTATTCATACAGTTGTGTCATTTTTATTCTTGCATTTTTCTACAGCTGAACCTTTCTATTTACCCTGGCAATTGTGCCTGCATTGCAGAATTGTATTACTGAGATCCTAGATGACAAATCGTTTCTTTGGGCTGGTAAAAAAAACAAACACCCACATATGATTGTAAATGCCATCAATAGAATATCAAGTTGCAGGCAGCTTTCTCTACCATGTATCCTTCTTTTCTCCCCACCCTCTTTAAAATAAAAATATATACTGTATTCAAGCTTTTCTGAGGAAAAAATTACAATTTCTCCACTCACTATCTCCTGGGTTTAAGGTGTCCATATTTGATGCCCGCTACGATTGATAACTGAAGAACTGGTATATTTCTGCAGAAATAGTTTGTTAGTAGTACTTTTAATAGCAGCTGCTGATAATGAAATGAAAACACTTGCATCTCAGGAATTGTAGCAAGTACTGTATTCTAAATATAAATGAAAATAGTGTCTAGCAGGTTGCTGAACCTATTTGCTTTTTGCTCCTGGGAGATGATATGAATATTTATAAATTTGATGTATAAGCTTGCTATTAATAGTTTGACCTCCCTGTGGAAGGAGGGATTTATTTCAGCCCATAAGTGCTTCCAAATTTTGCTTATTAACACTCATTGGAAACATGATTGCATTTAATAAGCTTAGTTGTTGCTCAACTTTTAGGCTGACTGTTGGAATATAAGTATTTTATATGAGGTAGCTAAGATAATAAAATATAATAAATTGAGGGACAGGAGGAAGCGACAAAAAAAAATAAAAAAATCAGACAAGTTAGGGCTCTATTAGTGGTAGGAGAATGTCAAGATAGGACATCTGAGAATGCAAGAGTGCAAATTGTCTTTGGGAAAATGGGAAGAAGATGGGAGTAAGACTTCACAGCTTAACCGGGAGCATGGGAAAACATAGATGAAGGCAAACAAGCTTTTGCAACATTTTTGAACCATTATACTAAATGTACAGTGATTAAGCTGCTGGGCTTTTCAGTTGGAAAGCCAGCAGCCCAAGGTTCAAGACCCAAGCGCCACATGATGGGGTGAGCACCTGTCCTTCGCTCCTGCCAATCTAACAGTTCAAAAGCATGCAAATGCAACCACTATGGTGGGAAGGTAATAGAGCTCAATGACATCATGTTGGCCACAGGGCCACAGAGATATCTTTGGGCAGCTCTGGCTCAATGGCCTTGAAACAGAGATGAGCATTGCTCTTCCACCCATAGTCGGCAACAACTAGCAGAGTAAAATCTGCAAGGACTCCTTTATATTGATTGCAGTGATTGCTAAGAGGCTAGAAGGACAGCAACATGTTGAAGCGGGGGGGGGGGGGAGGAAGTAGAGCAGTGGTGGCAGTTATGTGCCCATGATGCTTAATAACTTTAGAGTAAAGTGATCAACTTTTTATTTTATGGCTCCCAGATTTGCCTCTATAGTGATCTCAGATCCACTGAAGCACTTCTAATCTCCGAGTGCCCTGGAGCATCTTAACTTTTGTTCCCTTATAAGAGTACGTATGATTTTTTTCCCCATCCTAAATTCTCATCTAACTTGATTGTCACAAAATGTTTGGCCACTCTGATTCCCGTAGTTTGATTTTATTTAAAAAAACAAAACAAAAATTCACCTGGAAGGGTGGGGGGAAGAAGCATGGAACCTTAGACAACACGTCCTTTCAGTTCAGTACCCAATTTCACTAGGTTGGAGGGATCCCGTGTAAAATGGAAACACTGTGTTTTTGATATCAATCTTTCCAGTGACTGAAATGCTATCCTTCCATTATCTCAATGGGCTGGCTGGAAGACCATTTAACTTAGCAAATTACCAGTCAAGCATTCTGAATTGGACACACCGAAGAACTTTCTCCTTGGTGAGAGTTTATTTCCTGTTTTTCATGCTTTCAAAGGAGATATAATAATACCTTTAGCCCCAAACTGATTATTTTGCCAGTTACTGAATTCCATAGACTCAACACTTTCTATCTATATTTCCATTGCACTGACCTTTTAGTAGGGGTTTGCCATGAAAACATATCGGGCAAACACACGAATCACACCCTTGTCAAATTTTAAACCTGGCCTGATGAGAAAGCCTTCCTTCCTTTATCTGACATACTTTCTGCAATAACCAGAGAAGACCAGTTTTGTGCAACTATGCTGCCATGAAGACATGTTAGCTAGCGCAGTTGTGTGTTGGATACCTGAAACTTCAAGGGTTCCCTATACTTACAGCATCTCCTTGGTGTACCATTGACCTTGAGCTGCTGAGTCCGGTGACCTGGGATTGTGGTGAGGGAATCAGTCCTTGAAAGCAACTCTCAAAAACTTCTCAAAGAGTTGCTTAGTTTAGGCATACGTAAAGAAAGGCTAAATATTAATGAGGGTTAAGTGTCTAGCAGGTATTGGGTGCTTGCTAAGACAACAGAGTGGAAAGTTTGTTATCTTGCAGCTCACCAGAATAAATAGGAAGAATTTGTCTAAGCAGCCTTTCTTGCAAGGGTGAATTGAAAAAAATGCAGGTTAAATCATAGGATAGGACATGTAACAGTTTAGCTTTTCAAACTATTTGGTATCATAGATGGATTTTCTTCACACCAGGCATAAGATTAGTCAAGAATTTAAGTTCCTTTTTTTCATCGATGTCCTCCATTTTTCTTTGTTCATGTTTTTATTATTTTTGTTGCATTTCTCTTTCTAATTATTTTATTTTTTTGGCATTTGTAATGTTATTGTTTGGTTGGAGTGATAAAGGCACAAAGGGTCTGATAAGGAGGAAATGTGGCTTTGCATCCCTGCAGGGGTTTTGCAGTCTTTATGTTTTGTAAATCAATGATGGTGACAAGTTGGGGAAGGGTGCTTGGATGAGGAAATGTGCCATTGGGAGGAAGAACTTGTAATATCTAGAGCAGTGATGGTGAACCTATGGCACGCATGCCACAGATGGCACGTGGAGCCATTTGTCGGGTCACGCGAGGTGCTGCCTGTCAGCTGGCCAGCGTGCATGTGCGCACTGGCCAGTTGAGTGCACCCTTTTTTAAAGCCATTTTCACCCTCCCCAGGCTCCAGAGGCTTTATAGGAGCCTGAGGATGGCGAAAAGAGCCTCCCCCCACCCAGAGGCCCTCTGGAGGCTTCATGAGCTTCCCTGAAGCCTCCGGAGTGCAAAAAAGTGGCCCTATGGGAAAACCAGAAGTTCAGGAACAGGGAAGCCTCCTGAAGGTCCCTGAAGCCTCTGGAGGGCTTCCAGGGGGCGGGGGAGGCTTTTGCCCTCCACAGGCTCCTATAAAGCCTCTGGAGCCTGGGGAGGGTGAAAAAAGCATACCAAAATGGGGGGTTGCGCCTGTAGTGCGCCCATGCGTACTGGGGTGGTCGCACATTGTATTATGGGTGCAGCATGCCCACACACGACCCCCCTATGCTCCCCCCACTTATGGCACGCAAGCCAAAAAAGGTTTGCTATCGCTGATCTAGAGGGATTCTTTTATTTAGTTAAATATGTGAAATTTGCCAATTTCACCTATAGAAAGACACACTTTGCTAATTTCAACCTAGGTGTTAAAAGTCTTAATCCAACTTTTGTTTTACTGTTCAGAATTCACTGGAAGGTCAAGTAAGAAGTGTAGTAAAGATGGCACGGGGATAATAGTGGTCTTCCTACCATCTTCTCACACCATTAATTAGAAATGTACAAAATGGATCCTTTCTATTCCAAAACAACTTCGCGACTTTCCAAACTCTGCAGTGATGCCAGAAGGCAAAAGCAGGGTTTCTTTGAGTTTCCTTTTATAACAGCACATTACAAATAACAATAAAAGGTTTATTTCTTTGGGATCGGGAGAGGCTCTGTGCATAATCATAACCTGAAACTTTTTAGTGCGTAATTGCTGAACTTAGATGTTTGTTCCGCCAGGGATGATTCTGAATTCTTAAGGACTCTTCAAACACCATTGAAGATGCTATAAAATGTGAGAACGGGCTTTGAAAATTAGAAATGCTACAAAAGCTGAATGCTTCACTTAGTGCATTATAAAATAAATGAAGCCAGAGGGATGAACCAGCCGTGGGGGTGGGGGGGGGTGAGGTTATTGTGTTGCACATACTTCATTGCTTCAGTCACCCGAGCACAACGTTGCCCTCATAAACTTTCTGCCTGAAGACTTACAGGGAAGCTGCACCCTTTCTGCCTTGCCCCACATGCTAATGGTCCACTAGGGAGCCAGGGTTCGGTTTGGTTAATAAATGCTTTAATTACAGTTTCTCTTTGTGGTGGAGAAAGAGGCCACTGTCTTGAGTTCGGCGATATTTGGAGAGACATTATTGAAAGATTCCCAGGGGGAAATACTTGAGTTATGCAGCTTCTGACTGGCTGATAATTGAAAAGTAAATATTACCCTTTATATAGATCCCTCTGCGTGTGTGTCTTAGGGTGTGGGTGCGGAGGATTGTGGGGGTTATTGTTATTTACTTCAATCAATGCTGCAAAATTCCTGTAATTATATTCTTGTTTTCTTCTCCCCTGGCCCTCGATTTTCCCGAAGTAGCATGGGAAAAGCAAAAACGGGGTTGAAAGATTGTGGCTGGATAAATATTAGTTGCCAAATGAAGTACAGCAGCAGCAACCATCCACATTTTTGCTGTTGCTCCTGCTGTGATGCTGGAAGTCCTTGTTTAGCGACCACAATTGGGATCTGCAATTTGACTGTTAAGGAAAAAAAGGTTGCTGCAGAGAAATTGCAAGTGTACTTATGAGGCTACTTCATCTTTCTTTTGCTGTACAAAGCTGTGAACATCACAAATGTGTGGATCGGTTGCAAAATTACTTTTTTAAAAAATCATGGATGGCATTGTGAATCATGACTGTCCGAGGCAGTCACTAAACAAGGAGTATCTGTTCTGGAATCGAGGTTGCCATGAAGATCACTCTGTTCAAAGTTTTGAAGAAATCTAACTGAATGTCATAATCAACTGTAAGACTTAGACCTGGGTCAGCACTAACATTTGATGAAAATAAATGACTGTTTGAGTACCATAGCACCTCCAGCCTATCAAAATGATCAAGAACGCTATGCATATTTTCCAGGCTACAACTTCAGTCTTGGTTGTGCAATTTGTGACATGTTACAATTTTGTTCATGTTACTGCTGATGCAGGGGTGGGTTCCGGCAGTCACTACTGCCAGTTCACTCGTGGCTGTGCCGGGTGTGCATTTGCTGTGCGCGCATGTGTAGTGCAATAAAACTTGCTCTGCGCATGCACCGAAGCAAAAAACAAGATGGTGGTGCCTATGGCACCGCCCAGAAACTGGTTTGGGGGCATGGCAGGCCTGGGTCTTTGTCAATTCTAGTGACCCAGACCGCCAAACCACTACTGGTTCAGCCGAACCAGTGCAAACCAGTAGGAACCCACCACTGTGCTGATTGGTTCATATATTTGTATGCATATACATATTTTTTTCAATGACATATTTGGAAATCCCAAGAATGTTGGTTGAAAAGCCCTTTTGATTAAAGCAAGAAAAAACATATTATCCTTAAACTCCATTGCAAAGCCAAAGAGCCAGCGCTGTCCAAAGATGTCTCCAAGGTCATGTGGCCAGCATTAATAAATGGTAAAGGCACACAGAGTGCTGTTACCTTCCCACCAAAGGTGGCTCCTATTTTTCTACTTGCATTTTTATGTGCTTTCGAACTGAAAAGTTGGCAGAAGCTGAGACTAGTAACAGGAGCTCACTCCGTTATGTGGTGCTAGGGATTCGAACTGCTGAATTGCCAACTTTTCTGATTGACACGTTCAGTGTCTTAGCCACTGAGCCACCGTGTCTGTTTGTAAGCAAATTACTTCTGTTGCTGATCTGAAGGTCAACACCTGTCCCATTTAGCAGCTGCACAGGTGACAATTGGTTCATATAAACCTTTCTGAATGAATGCCACTGTTTTGTTCTTGAGACAATTAGATTTCAAGAACAAGATGTGGCTCATTAACGCTGTAGGGGCTTGGTGTGCAGAATGACTCCTGCTTGGTTTTAATTTAAAACATGTCAGGGAACCCGACATCATGTTACATTACAGAACCAGCAACACCGTTACACTAAGTGGTGCTAAAAGGGTGTCTTTGGAAGGACCAACAAAGTATGATATTCATTGAGCGTACATTCCCACAGCCCCCATCTCCTGTCATAAC
Organism: Thamnophis sirtalis; assembly: GCF_051295495.1. Taxonomy (NCBI): domain Eukaryota; kingdom Metazoa; phylum Chordata; class Lepidosauria; order Squamata; family Natricidae; genus Thamnophis; species Thamnophis sirtalis. Next base: position 35,751,158 of record NW_028261394.1, on the reverse strand, counting down.
AATGCTGAACTGTATGTAGGAAGAAGAAGAAGAAGAAGAAGAAGAAGAAGAAGAAGAAGAAGAAGAAGAAGAAGAAGAAGAAGAGGAGGAGGAGGAGGAGGAGGAGGAGGAGGAGGAGGAGGAGGAGGAGGAAGAGGAGGAGAAGGGGAAGAGGAGGAGGAGGAGGAGGAGGAAAAGGAAGAAGGAGGGGGAGAAAAATAAGAAGGGGAGGAAGACTGCACCCAGAGCTTCATCCCTGGAAGCTTTCAAAAAGAGACTGGACTGCCATTTGTCAGAAATGGTGTAGGGTCTCCTGCTTGGGGGGCGGGGTTGGATTAGATGACCTACAAGGTCCCTTCCAACTCTGTTAATCTGTTAATCTGCTGTTTGTGGAATATGCTGTTGGATGTTTCTTCTCTACACTGTAGGTCTTTCTCTCCTCCCATCTACAGTTTAAACTTTGATTATCAGCTCCATTAAAGATAGGAAAGGATGGGTGAAGAAACACATAGCTCTCCCTGATTCTTAATCTGTATCCCATAATTTGATAAATCGTGTCTTGTTTTGGACAAAATAATAACTTTCAAATGCCTTGATAAACAGACATGGAAACTGCCCTAGACAGCAAGATTTTCATGTCGTTTGCAACGTGCAGTATATGTTTACTTGCAACAATATGTTGTTGCGAAAGGCCAATTTTTCTTTTAAGATAATCCTTTTCATTTTCTGTAGTCCTCCGGCTTTGGAAAATAACCTTCTAAGCCTGATTGATTGTTGTTGTCTAGGGATTGTCCAGAGAACAGCAGCCTTTTTCATAGTATTTAAAAGAATTATGTCTCATACTTGTTATTTAACAGCAGTATTCTATGAAATTTCCAGACATGCTTTATTCTCCAAAGTCAATTTAGGATTTTGTCATCTGGTTTTTTTCATTCGCAAGATTCCATAAGTTTGAATAAGAGATTCTCACCATCATTACCCCCACCTTCAACGTATTTGCAAGAAAAGAAAGATAATTGAGGAAATTCAGAGATCTCATTGTGTCTGAAACAGTGATCCCTGTTACATTTTTTATAGTTATTGTCAGCTCTTGCAACGTTTTGATTGGCAATGAAAATACCCTCATATTTGGATTTAAATAAACAGCCTGAAACCATTATTAGATTTTTTTTAATGCAGGATCAGTTTTCTAAGTTTCAGTTACCGTTCTCTGCTCCCCTTTGCGTGTGGCTAGGAATGCAATGGCTCAGTGGCTAAGACACTGAACTTGTCAATCAGAAAGGTTGGCAGTTCAGCGGTTCGAATCCCTAGTGCCGCATATCAGAGCGAGCTCCCGTTACTTGTCCCAGCTTCTGCCAACCTTGCAGTTTGAAAGCATGTAAAAAATGCAAGTAGAAAAATAGCAATCACCTTTGGTGGGAAGGTAACAGTGTTCTGTGTGCCTTCGGCATTTAGTCATGCCGGCCACGTGAGCACGGAGACGTCTTTGGACATCGCTGATTCACTCAACAACTGCAGTGATTGATGGGAAAGCAAAAAAGGTCATTAAAACAGGGCATGACTCACTGAATGGCTGCCTTGCATATCAACTAGGCTAGGAAAAAATGATTCTTAATTCTTGATCTGACTTGGCAAATGAAATCAGTTAACCATTCCATCAAAATGAATCTCTGAAGCCAAAAATCACACAACCTTACACAGAATAAAATTGTGGTTGATGGTAATACACAGAGGATAATCAGTACGCTTTTAAAAATAATGATACTAGAGCAGTGGTGAAATTCAAAAATTTTCCATACTGGTTCTGGCAGGCGTGGCTTGATGGGTGTGGCTTGTTTGGCATGGCTTAGTGGTCATGTGACTGAGTGGGTGTGGCTTGCGGGGTCATATGACTGGGTAGGCATGGCTTGGCAGTCATGTGACCAGGTGGGCATGGCTGCACAACTGACTCACACACAATGTAAAAGCAGCTGGACTTCACACAGAATGTCCCCTGCAACAAGCAGGAACCTCACAGAGTCACAAAGAGCTCCAAAACAAACCATCACACTTTCCCAAAAATAACACAAAAGCTACGCAACTGACTCCCACACAATGCAAAAGTAGCTGGACTTCACCCAAAATGGCCCCTGCAACAAGCAGGAACCTCACAGACAATCAGGCACAGCTGATTGTCACACAGTTGATTGGTAGTAAAAAAAATGCTTAAAAAAAGGAAAAGGGCCGAACCGGTAGCATTTCACCTCTGTAATAGAGATTTAAATTAGCAAGTAGGTATTAGCCAGCGAGTTCCTTGCTTGTGTGTATGTATTTGTATGCAGAGCTGTGTGTTTAAATGAAAGTCTTATTTGAAGGAAAACAGACACATATTTGTACACAGAATAAGGCTACCTACACAACCTCCTTACTAAAATAATTTGGCTCATTACCAAACGGAAACAATAATGTCAAAAATCTTCAAAGCATCCTAAACGAGGCTTTTTTTTCAGGATAGGTAAACTCCTCCTTACAGGATAAACAATATAAACTTCAAGAAAAACACATATTTTGTGGCCAGGTGCAATTTTGAATTTAATTGTCTGGCAACGATTTGGAGTTGTTCCATTCTGCATAAGTCTGAGTCTGTTAGACTGATCACTTTTAGATGGAAGAATAAAGAATTTTCTTGGCTGACTGCATTTCTCCCTGGACATGGTTAGGAATGGATAGAAATTAATGAACATAATGCTTTAAGTGTGAACTTAAATTTAGTGTGCCAGGTCTGATTATTTGCTAGGACTTCATTGTAACACCATTTTCGGTCCTTAAAAAAAACCTTGCACATGATGACAATGATAATAACAGTTTATTTTAAAAATAGATGTATTTTAAGTAGAATTAAAATGGGAACAGATGATCTAGATTCAGTTATTGATACCCACAGGCTGTCTTCATTTTTTTAAAAGTGGAAATGTGCAAAGTATTGTAAACTACTGCTGGTTTGAGAACATGCGCTGCTGTCTTAGTTATTTCAAGAAGTTATGACATTGTGGCTGTGGACTAATATTTTGCCTCTAAGGGGAACTTCAGAATTGCTCCTGAAGAGGAAATCAACTCATTCTCTTTCAGGAAAGCTAGATTTTAGCCCAAACTGAAAAGGAAATAAAAAAGTGCCTTGCCAGTTTGTTATTGAAGTTGACAGGACTGTTTTGCATAATATATTTGTAAAGTTCACATCACCCAGAAAAAGGTTTATCTTTACTTGTTGATAGCACAAATTGTTGATAGCACAATCTCCTCCAACTCTAACCCAAAACCTAAGCCTTGCAGTTGTCCTAACACACCCTATGGACTCTTATTGACTTAGAGTCAATTGGATTGAAATGGGCGGCTATAGAAATTGAATGAACAAATAAAAATAGTTAAAAAAATATGTCTGGCAGTCAAGAAAAATGCTAGGAAGTCCATACTGTTTTCACACAGAATAAATTAGTTTTCCCTAGAATGGGCACGTGGACTTTCACTCCCAAGATTCTTAGTAATGGCATTGAGGCTGAAACATTCAGGAAATTAAAATTGTTATCTTCAGATAACTCTCAGGTTGATGAAGCTGAGTTATGAGAAGCCATTCACACGAGTCAAGTCCTTTCTGCAGATTTATTTTATTTTATTTATTTTCCATAGTTTGTCAAACATGTACAAGATAACAGTTATAAGTATAAACATGTACATGTACAAAGGAAATGAGTACAAATAAATTTGGACAGTAGGCAGAGATGGTAGGCATGCTGGTGCATGTTTGCACACCCCCTTTATGGACCTCTTAGGAATGGTATGAGGTCCACAGTAGACAATTTAAGGTTAAAGTTATGGGGGCTTGACGATGTAACAATGGAATCAGGTAGAGCATTCCAGGCGTTGACCACTCTGTTGCTGAAGTCGTATTTTCTGCAATCGAGTTTGGAGAGGTTTACCTTGAGTTTGTATCGATTGTGTGCTCATGTATTATTGAGGATGAAGCTGAAGTAGTCATAGATGTTAGTAGGTTGAAGCTGAAGTAGTTGTAGATATTAGCACAACCTAGTTATTGCTAAACCTACTTTCCCTCCCAAATCACTGTTATAAACTCTGCTGATAGCCCTTTCCATCTCACTTAGAATAAGGACTGCCAGCTTGATTGCGATCTCTTTCTTCCCAGTAAAGGCTTGAAGTATCCCTCTTGATCCAGATAAAGAGCAAAGAATGGTTAAAGTTATCAGTTTGCTCTGGTTTTCCCTTCCGGGCTCTGTCCTTTACTCAAGGAGTCGAAGGCCTTAAAGAAGGCAGATAACTCAATGAAGTCCAAGATAAAGGCTTTCCCCACTCTTGGGGTGTGTTAGATGGCAACAGGAAGTGAGCATAAGAAGAAGAGTCTCTTCCAAAGGCCCACCTCCTCAGTCATCCTTTCTTCCCTTAGACCAAGATGGAAGAGTTCCTATTCATTGCTAAGCGCAATAATAAAATATATTCTTCTTGCCCCTTTTTCTGTACAGAGAAAAAGGCAAAAGTAGGAATTTAGACAAGGTCCCCCTTTTAGATTCTCTAGATTACTTTAAATGGGGCCACATTAGGCTTAAGGACCAAAGGTTTCTCCAACCATACCTCTACCATAAATTCTAATACACATCTCCCCTTTCTGATAATTCCCTTCAGGCGCTTTCACAATAACTAAGGCTCCTGTTTTCTTGTAAGGGAGATTCTCTCCAGTAGATTTAGGGCTGAAACTGGTTCTTAAGATCTCAGTCTTTCATGCTGATGACTTCATGAGTCCAACCGGCTCTTCTTCACATACTGGAAACCATTAGGGAATCTTGACTTGGAATTTCCATAAGTGATGAAACCCCTTAGGTTCTCACCATTCCCAATCAGGTCCACTCGCATTGACCGATTTGGAAAGAGTAGAGGAGACAAGCATAACAGAGACAAATGTTTAGAGCAGTAGAGCAAATAACATTATTGATTCTCTTGAAGATAAATGGATGCCTGCATCTGCTATTGCTTTGGGGGGAATCTGTAGGCTCATTAGATCCTACTGAGCACATCCTACCTAGCAGTCTTCATTAGGAAAATGCTTTAAAATGGGAACGGGATTCTGAGATATAACATTTACACCCAGATGAAAAACAGAAAATGATAGAAATGTTTTCTCCCATCCTAGGAAGAGGTCGATTTCTCTCCATACACGTGCATGGTATTGGCTTAGTGACCCTGACAGCCCTTCAAAGGCAACATTTGGAGAGAGAGTTGAACTTCCTTTGGAAGTCATCCAATAATGGGACTGTGTCACATTCTCCCCAAGGAAATTATCCTGTTGCCTGAATTAGCTCCTTTTAAAACAATTATCCCATCCCCTAATGCAATGCTTATCCCATCCCCTAATGCAATGCTTGACTTAGGTCTTGACCAGGGGTGGGCTGCTATGGGTTTGCCCGGGTTCGGGCAAACCCATAGCTGGTTCAGAGAACCTCCAAATCCCACCCCTCGCTCAACCCTCCCCTCCACCCATCCCCTCTCCTCCACCCCTTCCCTCCCAGGAGTCTCCACGTGGTCCATTTTGGATGCGAGATAAGTACAGAGCCCTCTACAGAGGTTCAGGGGGAAAAATGGGCCTCCCAGAAGTTCTGGAAACCTGGAAATGGGCCTCTGGAGCCTGGGGGAAGCAGTTTTCATCCTTCCAGAGGCTGAAGGAAAGCCTCTTGAGCCTGGGGATGGTGAAAACACACCCCCATCATGGTGCAGGAGGCTGACACACCCGCCATGGCCAATCTCTTGCTGAAATTTTTGAAGCCCACTCTTGGTCTTGACCTCACATCTTCCTTAGTCTTTTCACAGGTTGGTCACTCTAACTGGTTTTTGTCTGGAAAGCAATTACTGCATCTCTCTGTGTTTCTCCTTCCCTACCCCTGTTTTTCACACATTTTCCTTAGGTTGTGTTTGGTAGTCAATTCCCCTTGTCCATTATGAGCTCCTGATGCTATTTTTTGGAACCTAATTTGGGAAAATTTATGAGCATCACAAAATGAAATGAAGGAAAATAAAAATGGCATTGACTTTTTTTTAACCAAGGAACTTAAGTTCCAGGACTTTTGTATGCATCGATTTAAATAATCTAAAAAGATACTCCAGACCCCAAAGTACTGTATAGCTTCTAAATAGGAGGGTAATAAGAGTTCCATTGTGCTTATTCTATTTACTCTGGCTCTTCTAAAGAGGTAATTTGTAAGCGTTAAGATTATCCCAGTATAATTTATAATTTAAATGTCAGCCAAAATGTACGCTAAAATGGAGCTGATTAATGGCAGCTTTCTGATGGCAATTAATTAGTATTTCATCCCAAGGCCATATTAAGTTCCTGTGTGATAAAGAAAAAGTTATTCAGCAGCATTTGACTAAAGTGTTCCAACTGTGCACTTGGCTTGTGCTATTTAGGTTTGAGGCTTCTCTCTGAACACTAAGTGTTTTTCTCTCTCTCATATATATACAAAAACATGACATTCAATCAAAATAGGGATTGAACAGAAGCTCTTATATAAAGCAGTATGGAAATGAATCCTCCTCCCCTTTAGCAATAATTTGAAACAAGAAGTAAGTGACAACATATCTGACTTGCATCTTGATCTTAAAAATAGTGACTGAAAATAAGCCCCGCTCCATTTAGAAAAGTGCACTCCCAAAGGATTGCAAATTTAAAAATCACTTTTTTCCCTTTTGATTGGTGCACATTTTTGTCTCCATAATGCTTTTATTTTTCCCTTCTAGTCTACACCGTTACTTCTTCTTCTTTTTAAATATACTTTAAATATTTAAGTAGACCTCTTTCAAATAATTGCTTGGGAATACATAATTTTGGTGACGTTTAATATTTCAAGATGAAACTTTTGTAAATAATTGATTTTCTTGGTTGCTTTATGTCTTCCACATTTTGAGATTATCTTTTTGAGTGGATCAAATTCATTCTGTCGAAAGTAGTTCTTTGAAAAAAAAATCTAAACCCTGTAGGGAAAGTGTTAGTCTTAGATTATGATTAATGCTAGTGTGCTTGCATTTGTATCTGGTTTAGAGAGCCACTTTGTTCCCATATGTAAATAAGTAATAGAGCAAATGAAAATTCTACTCATTGCTGGGTTTACATCAACAGAAACAGTGTTTCTTTTGCACAATAGCAATTCATTCCATTTATTTCTGTCCTGCTTAAATATCTCTAATAAAGGAGAATGTTCTACTCATTCACATCATTTTCATTTAACTTCTGTTATCATTCAGAATTCATTTCTAATGTTAACCAAAACAACCTATTCTATAATTAAACTTGTGAGAGTCAATTCTGCCTTATAGCAAAACATAAATATTTGTGTCATTTATAGAAGAATGATATGGTATGATATGACCTAGTGGATAATATTCCATCTCAATTTTATCTTTTAAGTATTAAAATGATTTGGCTTCTTTTAATTTTCATGATAGGACTTTTTGGTCACATTTCTATGTCACTTCTTATTTTGTTCCAAATTTTGGTTCACACAGTGACTTGTTCACAGTCAACAAATTAGCTTAGGGGCTGATAAAAAAATGTCAAGTGTTATATATTGTTATGTCTTGTAATCTGTAGCTGAAACCTCACTTGTATGTAAATCAATACATCTGCCTGCATTTTTGTGTTGGCTTTCTATCTTAGGTGAGTGAGTCCAATCTGAGTCAGTCATTCTGCTGGTATGAATGGAAATATTTGATTTTCTTTAAAACACTTAAACTAGAAAAAAGAGAGAAAGGAAAGAAGGAAGGAAGGAAGGAAGGAAGGATTTCTATTTTTTTACAGAGAACTTATAGGGATTGGGAGGAGATCAGAAAAAGTGTCTCAAAATTTTTCCAATAATAAGAGGTTCAGTTCTTTTAAATGGTATTATAAATGATTGTTGGGTAGGATTCAATTGTGTGATTTATTTGCTTGAAGTTATAGGGCTAGCTATATATCCATTTTGAAGGAACCCTAAAAGTTTAAGAAGGAATCCTAAAAAATGATCTTGGAATCTACTCCAACTTTGTTGGAAAGGAAACTAACCTTTAAAATTTGGTGAAGGATGATTGAGATCTACTTCTCATAAAAATTGTTAGAACATAGAACAATAAATACTTGCTTTGTTATTGAACAATCTCATAGTTTTCTTAGAAACTTTTTGGCGTAGTTTCAATCGCTAAAGTTAGCCATACTGTTGCAAAATGTCAGCAGTGCAATCGCACATGCTGTGAATCAATGCCTCCTGTTTTTGTGTTTTGTCTCACTCCTTCCAGCAAAGAGAGTATCTGTGGAGTTTCAACATGTTTCTGACATGTGTCACTTTTTGACAGATAGAACATATGGGAAAATGCACTGGCAAACTCAAATTCTTTCCATAATTTGAGATCAGTTTCACCATGAATGATGTATGGAATGTCATGTTCTTTTCAGAATTGGCAAGGGTACCCATATTTTGAATGCTGTTCAGAAGGCTTTCTAAAGACGTTATCCATTAGTGATTTCAGGTTCTGTTTCATATGACCAATTTTTATCAAAGTTGTTGATCATTCTATTTCTACCCTTGGACAACTTAAAAACTTGCTGTTGTAGACCACAGGCAGATAACAACCCTCCCATTGTTTGTCTAGAAGACATCCTAAATAGAGACAACACTCAGCGTTGTCAAAGAATCATTCATGATGGTTTAAACCCAGGCAAGAAGCATGAGTAGATTTCACCCTTGAAGAGTTTTTAGTTCTTTTATTATAGATACACAGGTAAAAAGGTAACTACTGAGGTACTAAGATAAAGTAATAATCCTACTCTTACTTAACCTACTTTCAGACTTTCTCATAAGCCTATTAACTTACTAATGGACATTTTCATTAATTTCTCTTAGTTTTTGGACTCTGTCCAGCTCACATACTTATATGTCCAGCTCTCTGCTTTTTTAATCTTCCTTTGCTCTTTTAAGAGGTTTTCTCTCCCTCTTTTCCTTCTAACCTCCTTTCACTTTCAGTCTTTTTACATGAACCTTTCTTAGAGTATTGGCTCATACTTTAGCAGATGTATTACTCTTTTTCTTGGAGCTCGTAAAAATGTGTGAATGAATTACATTTATCTCAGACTATTTTTTCCGCTACTTCTATATATCCCCCAGCTAATTCTGCTTCTTTCTGTGGGTCCCACTCTAGTTAAGTTACCCTCCTGGTAAATGTCCTAATTTATCTCTTCCCAGGCTTCTACCTTCTTTTTAAATAAACTGATACACTCCTGGTTCAAATATGCCAGTTCATTCTCTAGCAAAACTCCAAATTCCACCAATACCTGCCAATCAGTATTCAGTAATCCAGTTAGTAATCTTAAATCCCGCCTTCTAGCCACAGTTCTATCTCTATTCATCAGTTAGAAATTGGCAATTAGCAAAGAACACACCAAGATTCCTATTTCTTCTAGAACTTTTGTGAATCTAGAGTATGAGGAAGATCATGTATCTTTCATAAACGGATTTCTCTTTAAAACACCAGGTGTTTCCAGGCTGTTACAGCTGTGTTTTTCTCTACCCTCCAATTTCTACTCTTTTTATGGGAGGTTTGTTCCCCAAAAGTCTTTTGTTAAATTATGGTGGCTATTGTTATCAATTGTGATCTTGGTAATGGGTAAGCATTCTTCTGGTGGATGAGGGACATGTAATATTTTTTGCAGCAAAGTGAAAATTGGAGTTGATATAGAGATAACATGAAATAGGTAGCATTAATTCTAGAGATGTTATGTTTATGTTTTTAAAATCTTTTTATTTTAAAACAAGCATTTTTGCCTATATCAAAGCATATAGCACATTTTTTTCAATTCAATACAGATATGACTAGTAAGAAACATCTGACATTCAGTCCAAAATTATAAAGCAAGCACAAAGATACTAACAAATTACTAACAGAGAAAGTGAAAGACACCTAAATTGGCTTCAGTAAGACTCCAGATAACAAAGTCTTACATCAACCTTGTACTGAACCTCAATTCTAAAGAAAAGCTATCCTATCATTCCATCATAGATATAGGATAGATGTAGTTGAGCTATTTAGTTGAGATAGGAGAGAGGTAGATGAGCCCTGCTGGCACAGTGGTTAGAATGCATTATTGCAGGTTCATCCTGCCCACTTCCAGGAATTTGATCCTGACTGACTCAAGGTTGACTCAGCCTTCCATCCTTTTGAGGTCAGTAAAATAAAGATCCAGATTGTTGGGGGCAATATGCTGGCTCTATAAACCGCTTGGAGAGCACTATGAAGTCGTATATAAGTCTAAGTGCTATGCTATTGTTATTTAATCTGGGATCAGACTATGTGCAAAATTATTATTCCAGGATTTCTAGGTAGAAAGTGAGCATTTCACATGAATCTACCCAATTGTTCAGTTTTCCATGGTGAGATGCCAAGAGGGTAATTTCATTTCAACTGTAGTATCAAATAGTTGTTTTCCCTTTCCCCTCCCAATACAAATGGATTACATGCTATGCTTCAAGACTTATTTTGAGTTGTCTTCAAGGGAAATAGAGACATCTTAACCTGGGTTAAGATGGGCTCACTGGACTCACTGCCAAGTCCCACAAATGAACCTCTACAAACCTTAGAATTAGAAACCCCTTCTAATTTCTTGCAGTGGTACTGGGACTCTTGCATATCTGAGTTTCCTCAAAACACGAAGCCTCAACATCATTACTTTCCAGGCAAATTCCATGACTCTAGAGATACTGAATTATGTTTGCGGGGATTTGCATCCAAACTTATCCTTTCTGAAGATTGCATCTATATTAAGAAACCGTATAAAAGCTGGCAATTAAACTGTCTTATCAAATGTTTGTAGCTTATTAAGTTGTTCAGCTGCACGAGAAAGTGACAGCTCAGCAGAATAAAGGGAAGGGCAAACAGAAGCATGCCCTCACACATGCATGTATCAAAAGTCCCCCTCCCACTATGATCTATCTGGAAAGCCCACCTGTTGAGCACATAACAAGACTTAAAGCATCACAAATCAGCTATTGTAACTCATGTGTGGATTTTAGCATCTGAATTCATATCAGCAAAAATGTCCTGCTTCATTTCCCTACTGATGGAATCCATGACCTTGGGAAAATGTAGAGGTTCTTTCTTTCTCGGGAATTGTTCTATATTCAAGGTCATGCACTAGAAGTTTTCACTGAGCAGATTTCATTGTTCAGAAATTCAGAGGAAGCAGTGATGATGATGGTGGACATGAGCTTCACAGAAATCAGATGGTGATGGTGGACATGAGTTTCATAGAAATAGGAGTATGCAAAGAGCTAGGGGTGCAATGATTATATTCTTGGAAAAATAGATAGATAAAGAGATAGATAGATAGATGGATAGATAGATAGATAGATAGATAGATAGATAGATAGATAGATAGATAGATAGATAGATAGATAGATGAATAGATGATAGATGCCACATTTTCTTCTGTTCAGAAATATTTTTTAAAGAATCATAATGATTTTCCCAATGCAATGGCTAAGATTCTTGTATTTTTCCTAGATTTTTCAGTGAGTCCAATCTCCAATTTTTTCTCCCTCCCTCCCTCCCTCCAAAAGACAATTTTATTCTATCTTTAATGTATGTCAATGTTGACTTTTGTAGAATGAACAAGCCAAATAAAATCTTTCTTGAAAACCTGAACTTTTCTTTTTCTTTTTTCTTTTGCTATTTTTTCCTCCGAGGTGTACCAAAAATAATATTGCACTCTTCTTTTTTGCTCACAACAAAAAGTGATTTGTCATAACTGTTAGAGAAAACTAAACGCTAATGAAGTGTGAAATAGCGATGTGTGAATTAAATTCTTTGTAAACCAGGATGTTGAATTTCCACCTGTAATCAAGTGAAATGTTCAATTTGTTTGATATATGAATTATTATTGTTCTATCTGGGAATCTGACTGAACATGCTACTCTCATCAATGAGAGCATTTCAGGAGAAATTGGATAGGATGAAATTTGTTAATAAACGTTGCATTTGTAAGATTCTTGCACTGAGCAGAAAGTTGCACTCCAAAAGATATTATATTAGGTAAACTGCCTTGTAAACATGTTAGACTAAATTGGAGATCAAAATACGCATATTAGCAGAAAAAAGACTTACAGAGTCACCTGTAAACATCTTTCTGCAGTGATCTGTTTATAACATGTTGTCAAAACTCTTCCATTCTTTGGATTGAGACAGCCACCCCAGAAGGCAGATGCCAAGAGGGGAATGGTGATAATCCCTCAGCTATTCTAAATTTGGAGGGAATTTCCTTTCTATGGAGTTGTATACAGTATATATAAATTACATGATCTGTCATCCCTTTAAACAAGACTATTATCTCACTTTGGGGAAGGATTTTATTCTAGTGGTACTATTGAGGCAATTGTTTAACTATCAGATTGCTTCTATACACAAACTGGGGGGGATCACTTCGCCCTTGTGTTGGGTTGGCCCAAATTCCAACTGTTGAATGTCATCTCTTGAAACCGAAGAGTGGAATTTTATCTAAGTCTCTTTATTCCTACCCAGGTTGCTCATTTGGAATAGACGACGTTTCCTTCAGTGAAACACAACATGTCACAACAAAAGGTAAGTTTGAGTATTCTGTTAGTAGCCTGTTGATGTAACTTGGTCAACGTATGGCTTTGTGTTGTTGCTTGGTCACCATGAATCTTAATCCACATGAAAAGAAAGAATGGTATGGTAAGGTGAGTGGTGAGATTGGGCTCAGAAAGGATCTACCTAGGACCATACTTCCAGGTTACATTAGTTTTTGCTTTCCCACAAAACCATATAAATGCTCTATTTGGAGATTTCATTCTTCTTTTATGAAGGAGCCACAGCAGATTTTCATCAGGTTTTGGATAATGTCATTTGTCAATTCCCTTTCGTTTTACTTTTCTTTATTTTTAAAAGAGGACGTCAACATGACATTTGAAGCTATATTATTTTATGTATGTACATTTGTTTGTTAATTTGCCTGATAAAAACAAATCTATTCTTTTTTTTTTTTGGAAAAAAAAATCAGAGATTCAAGCCAATTTAATTGAGTCTCTGACTCTGACTGATTTTGGAATGGGTAAGCCTATGAAAAACTGAGGCTACTTTTAAGCAGAAATATTTGCCTTGAGAATTCAGGGTGGGGAGGAGAATGTTGGAAAGAGGACATTCTGTGGCAAACATCATCTCCTCTCTTTTGTATGTATGTTCTGATGTTGCAAACATGCAGAAAAGGCACAGATTGTATGTTATGTGATGCCATATTGCTTTCATCACTTTAACGAAAGCATCAGATCCTGCAGGTGCCTTTGCTTTTAAGAAATGTGTACAGGTGATACATTTGTATTTCTCTGCTCTGCAAAGCATCTTTTCAAAATGAAAGTCCTATTATTGGTGCGTTGATGAATTGGTGATGTTAGTGCAACACAAATTTTTGTCAGATGCGGGAACATAATTGTACTTTTTGCAAGTTCCACAAGACAGAGAGATGCCAGGGGGATGCAATATTATCACTGGAGGTTAAGGACCAAATATTTCAGTGGTGTGTGTGTGTCTCTCTGTGTGTGTGTCTGTGTGTTTTGGCAGGATAGTGGGAGAATTTCCCACAAAATTCTAATTTTGATCATTTTATAAACTTACACAAGCCTCTGTTTGTGCTGAGAATAGTTGACAAGATGAACCATGTTTTCAGAAGCAAGTTTCCCTCAATATTTTTATGTCTACAGCATTTAGTAAAGATGACTAATAAACTGAACTGAATGCATTTAATGTTAAATTGCTCTGAGATTTGTTATATCTTAATCTATTTATGGATGGGAGGCTAAGTAAGCAACCATGATGTTTACCAACTCCCATTCTCATTTTTCTTCTCTTCCCCCTCGCATTAAGATGTAACCACAAATAAAATCATGAACATCTTCTAACAAAATAGATTGAGCAGGTCTTGAGTATTTTCTAAAACATCTGATTTGTGTGGTTTTTTTAAGCTGGCATTTGAATTGATCAACAATGGAGCTTTTCTTTCTGCAATAACCATCAACTGTGTGGCTCTCATTTGTTCACCTAATTTCCCCCACTTAAAAAAGCTGAGAGTTAGCTCTGATGAAAAAAAATCAAATTTATATCTGACTTCTGCCTTTTTATATTAACATGCTATTAAGGAGCAGCAATATTCTAATGAAATATTTATTATCACAGTTTGGGAGGTGGGTTAAACAGACAAAGGAACAAAAAATGAAGAAACACACCTTTCTTTTCATCCCAAAATGTTGTGATGGCTGCTTGAGAGAGATTTAGCAAATGTTATTAACAATTAAATCCCTGTATTGTTAATGTATGGAAACTCCATGTTCAGTTGTATTGGACTACCAACCTATGCTATTTTCCTTAATATCTGGTTGTGAAGCTTCTAGATACCTCTGTACCAGGGGTGGGTTTCAGGCGGTTCGCGGTAGTCCCTGCGAACTGGTTGGTCGGCGAACCCAGAAGTAAGTAACTTCCGGGAACGCCGAAGGATCCACCCGCCCGCCCGCGTTTCTTACCCGGTTTTGACGAGTTCTGCGCTTCCACGCATGCGCAGAATGCATACAGCGCCTGCGCGATCCTCCAGGAGCAGCTGGAGCATCGCACAGGCGGTTGGAATGGGGTGAGAAACCCACCCCTGCTCTGTACAGTTTCTATGATAAGACTAAGTTGAATTTTGGTTGTTCCAACAGCATTCATACATTTTCATCTTGTAATATAGAATAGTGTGGAAAATGATTTCTGCAGTTTCACTGTTCTTCACTTAACTGGGGGTGGGGTGGGGGTGTAGCAAAGTTCTCATGAGTAAAATGTGGATTTCTTATGCTTAGTTACAAAGGGACCAAACTGTCTTTCTGAATCTTTCATTCTTCAATAATATTTTTAGTAATCTGCAACTGCTCTGCCTTCCCATGCTTCAATTAATTTCCAGGGGAAGATTTGGCCATTTTTTTAGGTCAAAATGTGAAGGCAAAGTGATAGAGCAATCCAGATCTGAAATAAAATATACCGGCAAAATATACTCAGAAACATCTTGGGAACAAGGCAGAAAGCCATAATCTTTTGTTTTGGGAAAAAATTATTTTCAAGACAGATTTCAGTTCAATTTTAGCTCTCACTCACTAGAATTAATTCTACAGTCCATAGCTGGCAAAACAGTCTTGAATCTCAATGGTGCAGTGACGTGCGGTGAGTTTTATGGCTGGTGAGGCAGCTTTTTAGACTTGTGGACTTCAACTCCCAGAATTCCACAGCCAGGCATGCTCAGTCCCGATTTAAAGCGACAGCATTTTTTCCCTTGCAAAATAAGTTTTCCCATTCTTTTTCTTCTCCCTCCCCCTCCCTCCTCCCTCTCTCCCTCCCTCCCCCCTCTCTCAAACAGACACACGCACACAGAGAACTTGGATCCCTCTCTCACTCACTCACTCTCAAACACAAACACAGAAGTTGGATTGGATATATTTTCCAAAGGCTTGAAAGCAGCTCCTCTGC
The DNA here is from genome assembly GCF_051295495.1 of Thamnophis sirtalis. Lineage (NCBI taxonomy): Eukaryota > Metazoa > Chordata > Lepidosauria > Squamata > Natricidae > Thamnophis > Thamnophis sirtalis. The sequence goes on along the minus strand of NW_028261394.1, from coordinate 35,735,615 downwards.
CATACCCCCCGTCCTTCCCCTGCTGCCTTCCGATCGGAGCCTTTGATTGCAGGTGAATCACGTTGCCTTTTCAGTGAAGCTGGGCTTATATACTTATCCAGCTCTCTCTCTCTCTCTCTCTCTCTCTCTCTCTCTCTCTCTCTCTCTCTCTCTCTCTCTCTCTCTCTCTCTCTCTCTCTCTCTCTCTCTCTCTCTCTCTCTCTCTCTGTGTTTGAAAAGGCAATGTGGGTTCTGCATGCAATGAAACTTTTTGAATTCTTCCCCCCTCCCCACACATGTACCTTTTCCAGCTGTTTCAGAGAGGATTTTAACTCTGCCCTCATGAAAGGCCAGAGCTCTGAGTCAGACTGAGCTAGTTGCTCCCAGAGAACTCTAAAAAGCCTCTAAAAATGCCCTCTACAGGAGGCGAGAGAACACGTGCCTCATTTGCATAAGGAATTCTTTGCTTTTTAACCCTTGGTTAACTCTTAAAAGGCGAAAAATTCCTTATGCAAAAGAACCCCCTAGTTCTCTGGCCTCCTCCTATAGTTAACACTAAGCGCTGTGACTTAGAATCTGGTAGCAACTACCTTGGCTTTAATTATTTTTTTAAAAAATCTTTAAAATTCTTTCCTTTTCTCATGACTGGTGAGGCCACGCCTCCCCTGCCTCTAGTGACTGCATGTCCCTGCAATGGTGGGATTCATTTTTTTTTACTATTGGTTCTGTGGGCGTGGCTTGGTGGGTGTGGTGGGGAGAAGGATGCTGCAAAATCCTTATTCCCACCCCACCCCACTAACCTGCTTTACAGCTCTGTTCTCCTGTGCAGGGCAACAAAAGAAGATCCAGACGATCAGCTGGGACTCAGGAGACAGAGAATAGATGGGGGTGGGGCCAGCCAGAGGTGGTATTTACCGGTTCTCCAAACTACTCAAAATTTCTGCTATTGCTTCTCCAGAACCTGTCAGAACCTGCTGAATACCACCTCTGGTCTTGATTCAAAAATGACATAAAATTCATAAGGCAGTGGATTTTAAAACAGATGTCAGGAGTCTTGAGAGTTGACTAAATTGGCAATGGCAAAATCCATCCAAATATCAGAGGGGAAAAATTGCCATGCTCATAGGAAGAGCTTTCTGCTATATCTATGCACAGCCTGATTCAGAACCCTGAAGGTCTCTATTGCCGTTTTAAAATGAATTGTAGCAAATATTTTTTGAACTACTCTTAATGAATTTGTGTTAATACCCACCTCCCCCTTTTTCTGCCTTATCCTCCCAATTAATTTTTGAAATTAGCCTTTTTATGGAGTCAACCACTGTTCAAGCCTACATGGGAAAGTGAAAATGAAATAGGCCAGAAAGCTTACTGGGAAAAGGAAAAGAAAGGCATGAGAGAGATGCTGAAGATATAGAAAATAATATTTTTGTTATTCAATTTTTATTTTTATTTTTGAATAAATGTTCTTTACCTGAAAAAGTTGAGTGTAACAATGCTTAAATGATTTAGTCTTAGTTCTTCTGAATAGGTGACCGTCTTTCTTGGAGTAAAATAGAATGTGCATTACAGCCATTTAGTTGTCATTTTTAAATTCTCCAATCCATTCTGTAAAGATTTCCAAAATTTTATGAAATTGTTCACTGAGCTCAACTTTCTTTTTTTTTTTTTTTTTTTTTTTTTAACTTTTTTTTTTTTTATTTTTCTTTAAAAAAAAACACAAATATGTCATCATTTGTCAATCATTAAAACATTGAAGTACAATTTTTTTTTGTGTGTATACCCCTCCCTCCCTCCACCCCCCCACCCCCCCTCCTCCTTCCCCCCCCCCCGACTTCCCAGAACCCGTACACGGTATAGAATTTTAACTAACACAGTCTAAAATCTATTGAGAAAAAAGAAATAAAGAAATTAATAACATTCTAGATTGACCTTAGCTTCTTCTTACTGAACTAACTTTAAACAATTTAAATCATTTCTGATCTTAAGCATAGGCTAACTGGAATTTCTTAGTCCCGTATTTATTTTGTATATAGTCAATCCATTTTTTCCAGTCTCGTTTATATCTCTCATTTGAATGATCTTTGAGATATGCCGATATTTTAGCCATTTCAGCTAAGTTTGTTACTTTCAATGTCCATTCTTGAATTGTAGGCAAGTCTTCCTTCTTGTAGGCAAGTCTTCCTTCTTCCAATATTGCGCCACCAACAGTCTTGCTGCAGTTATCAGGTGCAGAGTCAAATTGGTCTCTACCACTGTAAAGTCAGTACATATACCTAGTAAAAATAACTGAGGACTAAACTTTATCCTTCTTTTAAAAACATTTTGCATGACCCACCATATTTTTATCCAAAATGCTTTAACCTTTTGGCAGGTCCACCATATATGATAATATGTAGCATCGAGAGAACCACATCTCCAACATTTAGGCTGTACATTCGGATACATAGAAGCCAACTTTTTAGGATCTAAATGCCATCTATAGAACATCTTGTAAAAATTTTCTCTCAGATTTTGAGCTTGTGTAAATTTCACATTTCTTACCCAGATTCTTTCCCATGTATCCAACATTATTGGTTCCTCAATATTTTGAGCCCATTTTATCATACAATCTTTAACTAATTCTGTTTCCGAATCCATCTGTATTAATACATTATATATCCTCTTTATATGCATTAAGCTTTGATCTCTTATTTGTTTAAACAGATTATCCTCAACTTGAATAAAACCAATTTTTTGATCTATTTTCCACCTAGCCTGTAATTGCCCATACTGGAACCATGTTTGAATTACCTTCTCCTCTTTTAATACCTCTAAAGATTTTAATTGTAATACCCCCCTTTCCGAGGTAAGAAGCTGTCTGTAAGTAAATCTGTCCTGTTTTTGTGCTGTATTCATATTTTCAATTGCATGTCTAGGAATTGCCCACATGGGTATCTTGTCATTTAATTTATATTGGTATTTCTTCCAAACCCGCAATAAAGCATTTCTTAAAATATGACTTTTAAAGTTCTTATCCAATTTTTTGTTGAATAACAGGTAAGCGTGCCAACCAAATACCAGATCGTGTCCCTCAATGTTCAATATTCTATCATTGGTTAAATGAATCCAATCACTAATTACAGATAATACCACTGCATCATAATATAGTTTTAAATTAGGTAGTTTCAGTCCTCCTCTCTCACGTACATCTTGCATTATTTTCATCTTTACCCTCGGCTTCTTTCCTGCCCACACAAATTTATTGATACCCTTCTGCCATTCTAAAAGGTTCGCATCTTTTTTAAGTATAGGTAACATTTGGAAAAGAAATAAAAATTTTGGTAAAATGTTCATTTTCACTGCCGCTATCCTGCCCAGCAAAGATAAGTGCAATTTCTCCCATTTTTTCATCTCTGTCTGTATGCTATGCCAAAGTGGTTCATAATTATGCTTATATAACTTCCCATTTGAAGTTAAAATGTTAACTCCAAGATATTTGACTTTTTTAACTACCTCACATCCTAGCATCACTCCTAATTCTTCCTTTTGTTTAATATTCATATTTATAGCTAATGTTTTGGTTTTTCCTAAGTTTATTTTAAAGCCAGACACTTGCCCATATTGATTAATCGTATTCATTAAAACCATACTGGATTCCTGCGGTTGTTCCAATATTATGACCAAATCATCCGCAAAAGCGCGGACTCTATATTCTTGCTGCCTAATCTTGATCCCTTTTAAACCATCCAAGCCCCGTATTTTATTCAACAATACTTCCAAAGTTATAATAAACAATAATGGGGACAAAGGACAACCCTGTCTTGTACCTTTTCCAATTTGAATAGAGTCTGTTAAACTTCCATTGACTATGATTTGTGCTGTTTGCTGTTGGTATATTGCTTTAATTGACTGTAAAAAATTATCTCCTATCTGCATTTTTTGCAATATCTTCAACAGAAATTGCCAGTTAACTCGATCAAAGGCCTTCTCAGCATCCAAAAATATAAACGCAGCAGGGATCTGGTTGTTCTTTCCCAAATATTCTAATGCATTAATAATTAATCTGACATTACTTTTCATCTGTCTCCCTTGTATAAAACCTGTTTGGTCCGTATGTATCAATTGTTGAATGACCAACATTAACCTATTTGCTAATATTTTAGTAAAAATTTTATAATCTACATTCAGTAATGAAATGGGTCTATAATTTTTGGGTTGAGTAGTATCTTGATCTTCTTTGGGTATCAAAGATATAAACGCTGTCTTCCAAGATGGAGGGACTTTACCTTCCGTTTGAATCATATTAAATAATTCTCTAAGAGGTTCTACCATTTCTAACTGTAAGTTTTTATAGTAAACCGCTGTCAAGCCATCTGTACCTGGTGCTTTCCCTGGCTTTAATTGCTTAATTACCTGCAGGATTTCCCCCGAGGTTATTGGTTGATTCAATTTTTGCCTGTGTTCTTCTCTAACTGAAGGTATTTTCTCCTTGTCTAAATATTTGTCTATGTCTAAACCATTAATTTTATCCCCTTTATACAGTTCTGTAAAAAATTCCCAGAAAGCCTTTTGAATCTCTTCCTGTTGGAACACCTCCTTCCCTCTGTAAATCATTTTAGATATATTTCGAGTTTTCCTTTTTTTCCTAATCTGATAAGCTAACCATCTGCCAGGTTTGTTTGCATTACAAAAAGTATTGTGTTTTGCATATAATAAATTAGTAGCTACCTGGTCAGAGATCAACATGTCAAATTGAGATTTTAATATGTTAATAGTTTCCTTAACCTTTGTATCGTCTGGTTTCCTTGTTAACTCCAGCTCTTTTCTCTTAATTTCCTCTTCCAGTTCTGTTCGTTTTAACCCTTGCTTATTTCTATGTGTTTTATTTATATTCATCAAAACTCCTCTGATATACGCTTTGCTTGCATCCCATACAAATTCCATAGATGTACCCTTATTCATATTCAAAACAAAATATTCAGATAGTAATTTTTTACAATCATTAATATAGTTTTCATATCTAAATAAATTTTCATTCAGTCTCCAAAACCTTCTTGCCTGCACTACCCTTCCCAACTCCATCCAAACTGGGTTATGGTCCGAAAGGACTCTAGCTGCAATCTTTGTTTTCTTGACCCTAGAAAGCAAATCATTAGTAGTTAGAATAAAATCAATCCTTGAAAGGGATTGATGCCTGTCCGAGAAGAAAGTGAAGTCATATTCCTCTGCATTTCTTTCTCGCCAGATATCTCTCAATTCAAAATCATCCATAATGTCAAAGAAGGATTTGGGTAACTTTGCTCGCGTCTTGGTATTTAGGCGGGAAATCTTCTTATCTCTCTTAGTGTCTATCACTCCATTCCAGTCACCCAATAGTATACAGGAACTATAGTCCCACTGTACTAATTTAGCATGAAGATTTCTATAGAATCTATCTTGCTGTTGATTGGGTGCATAAATTCCCAAAAGTAATGTCTTTTTCCCTTCTAAGATCAAGTCTAAAGCAATATATCTTCCGAAGGGATCTGCTTCTATTAATTCAGCTTTCATATCTTTTCTTAAGTATACAACTATACCATTCTTCTTTTCCATAGCAGAAGCTGCAAAATGTTGACCAAGTTTTGAATTGATCAGATATTTTTGATCAGTTGACTTGATATGAGTTTCTTGCAAACAAATTACATCGTTCTTAAACTGTTTAAGATAATGAAATATTTTCTTCCTCTTCTGTGGAGAGTTCAGTCCGTTGACATTCCATGTTAAAATCTTAGTTGTCATCTTTGGTTGGTTGAAGCATTTTTAGAGCTTCCTGCACGGCCTGTTTAACCTTAGGTTTAGCTCCTCCCACTGCTTCCAGATTTGTTGTTGTAGTTCCTTGATCGATGGCCGATAATTGTTGATACTGTTGCTTCTTAGCTTGTTTCTCCATACGTCTAGTAGTCATGCGGCTAGGTCTTGGTTCCATAGCACCTTGCACTTCTAGAGAAGAGAGATGCTCCATCTTGTCTGGTGGTTGTGTAGTTTGCTGTCTATCCTGTCCTTCTTGTGGTCTTTCTCTAGGTCCAGATGGTGCAGGGTGTCCAGCCTTCAATATATTATAATAAAAATCTCGGGCTTTCCATACAGAGTTGAGGCGGTACCTTTGCTTATCAAATGTAAATATGATGCCGAATGGTGCATCCCATCTATACTGTATCTGACGGTTTCTGAGTTCTTCGACCAAAAAAGCGTAGTCTCTTCTGGCTCTTAACATTTGAGGTGGTATCTCTTTCAAAACAGCCAGGTCTTGACCGCCAATTTGAAGCTTAGTGTTATAAGACGCTTGCAGTACCATATTTCTGAACTCTCTTGTAGTAAAATATATAACGATATCTCGAGGAAGCTGCTTCTGCTTTGCCAGCCAGGAGTTAACGCGGTAAGCTTTGTCAATTTGCCAGCCTTGGTTGGTCCCTGGTCTTCCCATCAGGCGGTCAAAAGCTTCCGATAGGATCTGTTTCAGGTTCTCCTGTTTCTCCTCACGCAGCCCCCTTACTCTTAATGCAAGCTCCATTTGTCGGTACTGTATCATAATAATTTCTTTTTCAGCATTTTCCACTTTTTGTTCCACCACCTCTGTTTTCAATGTCAAGTTAGCATTGGCATCATTAAGAACCTCTAGAGTATCTTCCACTCCAGAAATATGTTCTGTTAATACAGTTACAAGACTCAGCATGTCGTCTCTAATTTTATCAACCTTAGCCTCAAATTTCTCATACAACTCCTGTTTAAGTCCTTTTATTTCACTTTTAATTTCACTTTTAATTTCTTCTTTCATTTCTTTTATTTCCTCTTTTCTCTCCTCTCTATTATCTCTAAATTTATCTTCCATTTTAATTGTCTGTGCATTAAGAGCCTCGCTTAGATTACTCAGAAAAAATTCTTTCGTTAATACATCCCCAGCAGGGGGCGTAGGAAGCGGAGGCTGCAGCTTTGTGCCAGGCACTGAGGGTGTACCCCTGGAAGTAGAGGGTGAAGACTTCAAGTTAATATTTGGTTTTGAGGCCATTTCAAAATTTGTCTGCCTGCAGTTAATAAAACTCTATCGCCTAAATATGCAGCTTTAAGTAAAGAGGCTTTTATTTTGAAGTTTAAGGCTTGGCAAAACTTTCAGTGAGTAAACATTGTAACAAGACCGTTCAACAGATTCATCACCATTTAACTTCCAAATAACAAAGTTAATGAAGGAGTAAAATTCTTCTATTGTGAAACCAAAACATTTGATAAGCTATCTCTTTTGTTTTGAATTCTTTTGAAGTCTTGTGAGGATTAGCAAAAAGTGTTCGTTATTACCGGAGAAACCAGCCTGCTCGGCGCCATTTTAAAAGCCTCTGAGTAAATAATTTTTCGGAGGAGAAAAAGAGAAGAAACTAAAATGTTGATAAGCAATTATTGTCCTCGCAGTAAACGGATTCAGCTCGTGATAAGATTAAATCAAACAAAACTTAGAGCAGAGTGGGAGAGACCTACTTTGTCCTGCACAAGGCAGTTTGAAGTTCCCAGCACGGACAGCCGTTCTGCCTTGGGCTCGCCCCCCTTTCCTTGCAAGCACAAAAGCTGCAAAAATCGAAGAGCATTTGCCAGCAGAACAGTTTCTTCTTTCCCTCTTGCCTGAAGGATAAGAAAACCTGATAAGACGTCAGATGGAAGATCCTCTAAACAGGTACGTAGCCAGGAATTCGGAGGCAGCTGATTTTTTGCTGCCTTCACCAGTAGGCTCCTCCCAGGAAGTCCGACTGAGCTCAACTTTCATCAGTATATCTTCTTCCAGGCCTCCAGAGAAAATAATCTCTCCCCTCCATTTTTTTTTAAAAAAATTGACCTTTAATTAATAGCCTACACAATTTTGATTTAATTGGTAGATGTTGTTGGGTTTGTGATTTCTCCTCCCCCTTTCTCTTCTCAATATTTCCGGTATTAGCAATGAAGGGGGTAGGGAAGCAATTAATTAAAGAAATAGGAGGTTAACAAATGAAGGCACAGAGGAGTTATTACATTGAGTGGAAAAATGACAAGCAAGGCCTTTCAAAGTGTGGGTATAATTGTTTCCAATTTCTTGTTTGTGCGGTTTGTGTGGTTGCAAATACCATGAAACTTTGGAAGGATGGTGAAGTGAGCCTTTCGAGCCTGGAAAGGGGAAAAAAAGCACCCACAATTATAACTATTCACAGTTTGCACATGGTATTACTTGTCAACCAAGAACGTAAGGATATCTTGAGATGGTTGGGCCAGTGCGGGGGCTCCCTCCCTGCGACCAATTAGATCGCATAGATTAGGCCTCCTCCGAGTTCCATCTGCCAGTCAGTGCTGACTGGCAACTACACGGAGGAGAGCCTTTTCAGTAGTAGCTCCGACCCTTTGGAACGATCTCCCCATGGAGATTCGTACCCTCACCACCGTCCAGACCTTCCGCACAGCCCTTAAGACCTGGCTAGCCCGTCAGGCCTGGGGACAAAGATAACTGTCCCCACCCGAATGATGAATGAATGTTGCTTACTATTTTACTTCTATGTATTGTTTGTGTCTATTGTCTGTATACCCCCCCCCCCTCATTTTATGTAAGCTGCCCTGAGGGAAAAGGGCGGCCTATAAGTATTAATAAACCGGGAAAAAAAAAAACCCAGCTCACCACGGCTTGTTGCAGAGGTGGGTTTCTGCTGGTTCAGCCTGGTTCGGGCGAACCAATAGTGGTGGTGGCAGGAGGCTCCACCCAACAGCCCCAAATGTTTTTGTGCATGCAGAACTGACTAGCAGTTCGAAAGAATGCAAACAGTGCTCTGTGATGTCATACTGGTCACATGTAGAAATGTCTTCAGACAGTGCTGGTTAAATGACCTGAAAATGGAGATAAGCTCTGCCCCCTATAGTTGGCAATGACTAGCGAAGTAAAATCTGCAGAGATTTCTTTTACTCAAGATAATGAATGTTTGAAGGTGGCAAAACGATTGCTGGTACCAAGATAGTTGTTAAATTGGACTCCACTTTTTATTGATCTGGAATTCAGGCTAGAGAAGAGAAAATACTTTTTTTAGTCAAGGTATAATTATATGAACAATGGGTGTGAAATATGCTAAGGGATTTGGATATGTTCCAAAACGATAGCCCTTTTAGTAATTTTAAGCCATATTCTATAGGTTTACTTTAATGATGAACATGATGATGAAGTAAGGGTGAGGAATATTTGAGTGAAAACTGACTTTTTAAAAACATTTGGAGGGAAAGGTAAGGAAAAAAAGTGTATCAGAATGATTCTCAGAATTATAGCTTTGGAAAAATTTAATCTCGGCCTTAGTTTGACCTAGCAAGATCCTTCTAAAGTTCTTATCTGAAAAGTAGTTTATCTGATTGACAAAGCTTAAATTCGCATGGTGTCAGGTGAAGAATCTTACCAATTTCCTCCTTTCCTGTATTTCTGTTCAGGTGTGATAAGGTTTCCCAGCATTTTTCTCCAATCCCCCTCGGGATATTAGTTATGGCACTATTTCTCAACGAATCATGACCAGAGTATCTTGGTGGATTGATAAAACATTCCCGAGCAGCCCTTGATCTTTCAATTGGTCTGTAAGCTTACTAAAGGCATCATTGTTGATGAAAGTTATTGGCTAGATGTGTTAAATCAGTCATTATTTTGAAGGCCTGATAGCTGGATTTGCTTTGCAGAACACTTTAAAGATTATCTGATGCCAATATAGTTTGCTATTCCAAGGCATCATCTTGGTTGCTCCAAAGGATCCCATTAAAGCTATTTTCATTTCCAGTTTCTGGATACACATTTTCTTTGCGGCTCAACCAGGTACAGAATAAGACACTGCCTATGTCCAGCCTACAATGCAGCCCTTTCAATAGTTCCAAGAAGATTCCACAACCAATTGCATCCTGATTCAGGTGACCCTGAGGGCACAGATAAACTCCCAAATGGTCCCTGTGCTAACAACCGGATGACCAGATCAGAGGTGGTATTCAGCAGGTTCTGACCAGTTCTGGAGAAATGGTAGCAGAAATTTTGAGTAGTTTGGAAAACCGGTAAATACCACCTCTGACTGGCCCCATCCCCATTTATTCTCTGCCTCTCAAGTCCCAGCTGATTGGGAGGAAATGGGGATTTTGCAGTAACCTTTCCCTGGAGTAGGGGGGGGGGAATGGAAATTTTACAGTATCCTTCCCCTGCCAAGCCCACCAAGCCACAGAACTGGTAGTAAATTTTTTTTGAAACCCACCACTGGACCAGATGACTGCAAAGAAATAAATCCCCACATCCTATCAGAACATATCCTTCCATCTCCCCCCCCCCAATCAGAACTGATGAAGCTTATTGGGTGAGAAGCAAAATGTTTTCTTCTTCTACTGCAAAGGGGAAAAAAACCAACAGTCCAGTTGCCTTTTGGAGGGGAAAAAAAGCACCTTTGAGATAACTCTGACATGGATGACTGAGAATCTCCACAGAGTTTGAAATACACATCAGGTAGTTTTTTCTTCATTACCAAAGAATGTATCTCCCACATTCTCAAAAGGTTGCTGAGCTCAGTTCCAGAGCATTCTGGTTCTACCCAACACACCAACTTTTCCACATCTATCACATAATTAACCATCTGAAAAATAATGAACACCCTTTGAAATAAAGTCGGTACAATCTAAGAACAAAGTTTTGTCGCGACCGATGACAAATATGTGTCTATGAAGTTTTATAACAAAGAACATGGTAGCCATGAGGGGAATTTTAATCTGTAAGGAATGCATGCTTGCCTGATTTTACGTTTTTGAACCAACCGTGGAAAGTAAAATGTGTTCCAAATAAGGCAGATAGTGGTAATGATTGGCAAAAGTGATAACATATTCTTTAAACAGCTTTGCAAGGCTACGGGATCAATATCCCTCAGGGATCAGATTAACACCTTTCTATTATCTCTCACATTTGACTGAATGCTTTGGGTGTGTTTATTTGATTTTACCATTTTAATGGTTTCATTAATTTTAATTTTTTCTTCATTATTATTTTGCAATTGCTTGTGGAAGTACAAAATGATTTTTAATAAACTTAGGGCTTGACTTATTATAATTCTATTCAGTTCAAGTCCTACTTTCATTCCAGACAATATAGTGTAAAATATATTTTCCCCCAATGGAACTCTATAACTTTATCTTATAACAATTTTGGGAGGCAGCTTTGACTGTAAATTGCTAACTGCTCCTCAAATCAGGACTCTGGTAGCATTTTACCCCCAAACAAGAAATAATAAAGTGTGATGGACAGTATAGAAATTTGATGAATAAATAAAATAAATAAAATTAAAGGCATAACCTTTTGAGATCTGTAGATTGCTTTCTCAAATGCATAAAGCAGTTAAATGGAGCTAGGATTTAAACTGGAGGCAGTAGTTGTTTTTTTTTTCTATCGAAGGCTGATAAAACACAAGCAACCCAAACACATTCTAGACTAATGTATTGTAGAACTCCCAGCCTCTGGTTCTTTAATTTCTCATTCTGATTAAATGGATGATTTGGAAATCAATGATCACTATGGTCTGTAATATTTCTTTCCCAGTTTTAGAAACAGAGGGTAAGGTGCTCCAGACTTCAGGTACTCAGTCAGCCATGTCATAAATCAATGCTTGAAGCTGAATGTGAAGACTCTTTAAGACCGAAGAGCTTCCCACCTGGAAATGTCTATAGTACCATCTGCTCTATTTAAGTGCTCAGTTGCTCAATGTAGCAACATTACTGTGGAATTAGTGCACCTGGTCTTCTTTTTCCAAGAACTAAGCCCTGATGTGCATCATCCACTGTTTTTAAGCTTCTGCCTCTTGTTATAGAATTTGTGGCTTCATCAAAACTTGCAATTTTGTTTCTGATTCCTTGCAAACAACTCTGATATCACTTTATGTTATTGGTCCCAAGCTGCTTCCTTGCAGCACAGGTATAATACCTAGCATTTTTCCTTCTCTAGGGCAGGGGTGTCAAACTCAGATTTGTCTGGTGGCATCATGGCATCATCACGTGATGTATCGGGACTGTTTCCCCCTTCACTAAGCCAGGCATGGGCGTGGCCAGTGCGTGACACAGAGTTTCACAGCCCTGCTCTAGGGGGAGATTGATGAGGTTAGACTGAATCTCTGCTGAATTAATTTTTCAGAAGTCAGTCTTGCAGAATTGGGAAGCCCTTCATACTGCTACTGCTGAGGTCTCTGGGCCTCCAACTGATAGATATCCTGATCTTAGCAGAACCAGATTTCTGTAATATCCACACTGAGAAGTTGAAGTTGAGTCTGAAATGTAGGTGCTCACCAAGCTACAAATCTTAGGTGAATTAAAAAGTAAAAGCATCTATTTTTTTTACAAAAAGTGTTTTATAAATATATCTACCAATGAAGTGGCCTTTTCAAGTGAGAGAGGTTGTCTTTGAGCAAGCTTCAAGCAGTGATTTATGGCATACCAATCCTGTCTTGAGTTGCTTAAAAACAGGCAGTTGTTTTATAGCAATAAAGTGTTTTTAAACATTTTAGAGAGTGAAAATGGCAATTACAAGAGACAAGGCCATATAAGCTAAGACAGGAAAGGTTTGCTCAAAACGGTAGAAATGGTGGTGGATTTTAGAAGAAAACCTCCTATACTATCACCTCTTACAATTCTAGACAACACAGTATCAATAGTAGTTTCTAGGTTTTATCATATCTCAATGAACACCTAACATAAAAAATGTCATCAAAAAAGCACAACAAAGAATGTTCTTTCTGTGCCAACTCAGAAAGTTCAAACTGCCCAAAGAGCTGCTGATTCAGTTCTACAGAGGAATTATTGACTCTGTCATCTGCACCTCCATAACTGTCAGGTTTGGCTCTGCAACCAAACAAGACAGATACAGATTTCAACTGATAATTAGAACCGCAGAAACAACAATGGCTACCAACCTGCCTTCCATTGAGGATCTGTACACTGCACGAGTCAAAAAGAAGGATGTGAAAATATCTACAGACCCCTCATATCCATGACATAAATTGATGACGCTATAGGGCACACTGCACTCCAGAACAACTAGACACAAGAACAGTTTTTCTCCAAATGCCATCACTCAGCTTAACAACTAATTTCCACAACACTGTCAAATAATTTACTAAGTCTGCATTACTATTATTCTTATCTTCCTTCCTAGTACCTATCTCTTCCTACTTATGACTATAACGATGTTGCTTGTATCTTTCAATTTATATTATTTTATTTGTTTATTAGTACGATTTGATAGCTTATTAGTAACTTTGACTATCACTAAGTGTTGTATCTTATTATTCTTGATGAATGTATTTTATTCTCCTTATGTACACTGGGAGCATATGCACCAAAGACAAATTCCTTGTGTGTCCAATCACACTTGGCTAGTAAAGAATTCTAAATAGCAAATTCTGTTATGAGTCAGCTTCCGATTTTCTACCTATCTACCTACTTATCTACTTGCTGTTAATTAAAACACAAATAAATGTTTAGAATTTTATTGGTAATATGTGTTTGAATCTGTATGTTGATATGGCCTATAGGCTAAGAACAAAAAAAATAACGTGTTTCTGACATTCAAAAGAAATTATGGGGTTTATTGATTGATATCTCTAATCTTTAATTGATGGAGACTATCACCTACATGGAAAAAAATCTATAACACCCTTGAAGCCAAAGACAGTATATTATGCCCAGTTTATCCAACTTCTAAAGAAGCCAAGCAATTTGGTTAATTCAATATATCATGGATTAGCTAACCATGGTGGCAGGGGTGGGTTTCTCGCCCCATTCCAACCGATTCGGTTGGAACGGGGCTGGCGGCGTCCTCGTTCACGCGCGCGGCGTACGCATGCGTAGTAGCATCTGTGCGATGCTCCAGCTGCTCCTGGAGGATTGCGCAGGCGCTGTATGTGTCCTGCGCATGCGTGGAAGCGCAGAACTCATCAAAACCAGGTAAGGAGTGCGGGCGGGCGGGTGGGCCCTTCGCCGTTCCCGGAAGTTACTTACTTCCGGGTTCGCCGACCAACCGGTTCGCAGGGACCGCCGCGAACCGTTTGAAACCCACCCCTGCATGGTGGGTAAAAATAAGTTTATCAAGAAGTCTGCCTTGCTGGTTGAAAAGTAGTCTTAATTCACTCTTTTTATAATTGTTCTCTGAAGAACATATTCCTTCCCTTTTCTCAATTTAATTCTCATTCGGTGAACATAACTGTCAGAGTAATAATATTGCCAGTGCATTGCAATTACATTACAGATCTACAGATCTTCCTGTGCATTGCAATTATATTACAGATCTACATTACAGATCTACAGATCTAATAATATTTCTTGTGCATTGTAATTACATTGGAGATCTACACTACAGATCTCGACTGGAAGGTTATGGAAGGCCCATAAATGTCTGCAAGTTCGCATCAATAAAAAATAACATTGCGCAGTGTTGTTAGGCTAAGGTATCTATATTTGATCAGTATGGTTTATTTCAATCACATGTAGAAGGAAAAAGTGAACATTAAGCAAATAGTCAGAAAGACTGTATGTATTGCAAACAATTTGAAAGTATTTCTCCCTTTCACTGAAAGCTATCAGTGGTTGAACAGTCATCCATTGGAGAGGTTATGCTTCTGGAATCCTTTTATTCCAAATATTGCTGAAAAGAATTTTAAGCAGTGGTGGACACTATTGTCAATGAAAAAGTCAATGAAAAAGTTTGCATAATTAGCACCCTGCAAAGGGGTATAAGTTTTATGTTCTTGAAATAAACGAGTTAGACTAGATCAGGGGTGTCAAACTCAATTTTATTGAGGGTCACATCAGAATTGTGTTTGACCTCAGGAGGGGCAGAGGGGAATGGCTGGGATGGGTGTGGCAGCTTGATGTCACTTGTGTCGGGGCTCCTGTGTTGGCCTGAGCACTCTGCCAGTGAAAATGGGCTCCCGAACCTCATTTCTGGCTGTGACAGCTTCCTGCAACCCTCTGCTAGCAAGAGACCTTGGGAGGGCCGTGATGGCAATCTGCAAGTGAAAACAGAGCTTGGGAGGGCTGTGTACCACCCTTGCAAGCTCTGTTTTCATTGGCAGAGGCACCATAGGCTAGTCTTTCACTATTTCCAGGCAGAATTTCACCACTGGTACAAACCTCTTTTATTTACTTTGGTAGGTTGAGTGATCTCCAGAAGTCTTTTGAAAAACATGTTCATTTGGCTATTATTTTGTATATATGTTTAAATATGCTTGTAATGATTCATGTTGTGGGACATATTAATCTGATAGTAAAGGAGCAATATTTACCAATTGAGGTAATGTTTGCATGTATATTTAAATTAAAAAATTTTTCCAAGTTTTTGTTTCTAAAAACTAGATGTATGATGGAAGTTTCATACACAGCATGATATTTTAAATGGTAAGGGGTGCTTAAATATGATTTTAGTCTTCTAACAAAGGAACAAAAAGACATAAAATATAAAGATGAAATTCTGAGGCAGGGACCTCTGCAGAAGAGGGTATAAATGGCCAGGAAGTTATGACTATGTCATCAAACCCTTGCCCCCTCCCCTTTTAATGTGGGCTGGGAATGGTTAAATCAGTCAAAATGGTGGTATCTTTTTTATGCTTCGCATGTGTGACACAAGAGGCAAAAATGTAGAACTCCAACTGCATTATTGTGACCACTGTCTTCACTTTTTAAAATCTCTGTGTGTTCTGTGGAAATAAAAAGTGGAAGTTCTTCATTTGTGTGGTTTTGGTAGCCATATTGTCTTTTCAAAGCCTCCACAGATAGCTCTGTATTCAGGGAAGATAGTTCTCAGTTGAAAAATATGAAATTTAAGGTTTTTTTAAACTTTTTTTTAAAGTTTTTTTTAAAAGAATGTGATACAAGGAAATCGACAAAATACAATATTGAAGGGCGAATTATCACCAGCCTGACATTTAAAGCCTGCCACTTTAGAATAGTTGACATGTGTTTGTCAATGCACAAGTGAGATTTAACGTTCACTGGGGAACTCACATAACCAACTAAGGGACTAAATATATTCGGACTATTCAGAAGATAGATGAGCCCTTTCTATCATTTTTAAAAGGCTAATTCCATTCCATTTATTATTCCATTTTTCCATTCCATTTATTAGACTTGTATGCCACCCTATTCCCCGGAGGGACTCAGGGTGGCGAACAGACATATGGGGAAGGGGACAATACAAAAACGAACGAAACAAGACAGGATACAAAGACAAATTAAAAACTACACAACAGTCAGCAATTCGAGTGGGGCTGGGAACTCATCAGCCCCAGGCCTGCCGGAACAGCCAGGTCTTAGCGGCTTTGCGGAAAGCCTGAAGGGTGGTGAGAGTCCGAATCTCCACGGGGAGATCGTTCCAAAGGGCCGGAGCAGCCACAGAAAAGGCCCTCCCCCAGGGAGTCGCCAGTCGACATTGGCTGGCTGATGGTATCCGGAGGAGGCCTAATCTGTGGGATCTGATTGGTCGAATCAACCTTCCTGGCAGAAGGTTGATTTTTGAGTAAAGTATGCCTTATAAGGCTAACATTTTACAGATCTGGTAAGATAATTCTTAAAGACATGAAATGAATTCTTCCCACTGTGTACCTAGTGACAGATGGTTTCAATTAATGGTATATATTAACCACAACATTTGGCTCAGAATCAAATTGACACTTCAGAAAATATCATAACATGACTTGATGGAGTTGGTGGACTCAAGTCAGAAGCAAAATTTCCACTGACTAGCTCAGGAAAAGGACCCAGTGATGTATTTACTGATGGCCACATTTCACCTTCAATTAATCGATGAGTAACCAATGCCAAAAAACTAACTTTGTTGGAATCTAGCTTCAGAATGGCCTATACTGTCCCCATGAGAAGTACAGATATTACATTATATCATGGTCTTATTTTAAGAGTTTTTAAAAGGCTTCCACACTGTCTTACAAGGGAAAGCCTTTTAAGTTTTTTTTTACACAGTGTATATCTTACATGGTGTTTTTATTGAACTTTGATTTTCTTTACTATTAATAGTACTAAATGTATTTCAATGGTTGCTCTTTGGTCATGTTTTCTGATACATTAAAAGTTTTATTCATTCATTCATTCATTCATTTAGTCAAACATGTAAAAGATAACAGGTATAAGTATAAACATGGACATGAACAAAGGAAATTTCTAAATAAATGGGGACAGTAGGGCAGGGATAGTATGCATGCTGATGTACTTATGCACACCCCCTTTATGGACCTCTTAGGAATGGGGTGAGTTCCATGGCAAACAGTTTAAGGTTAAAGCTGTAGTGTTTTGAGGATGTAAAAATGGAGTCAGGTAGAGCATTCCAGGTGTTGACCACTCTGTTGCTGAAGTCGTATTTTCTGCAATCGAGTTTGGAGTGGTTTACCTTGAGTTTGTATCAATTGTTTGCCCGTGTATTATTGAGGTTGAAACTGACGTAGTCATTGACAGGTAGGACATTGTAGCAGACAATTTTGTGTACTATGCTTAGGTTAGACCATAGGTGGCATAGCTCCAGGTTGTCCAAGCCCAACATTTCGAGCCTGGTGGCATAAGGGATTCTATTGTGAGCAGAGGACTGGAGGACTTTTCTTGTGAAATATCTCTGGATCTGCTCAATTGTATTAAAGTCCGATATGCAGTGTGGATTGTTCAGTGTTCAGTTGCTAAGTTGTGTCCAACTCTTCATAACCCCATGGACCATAGCATGTCATGCAGCGTGTTCACCACTGTCTCCTAGAGTTTGCCCAAATTCATGTTCATTGCATCAATGATACCATCTAACCTTCTCCTCATCTTTTTGCCTTCAGGGTATTTTCCAATGAGTCCTCTCAAAGTATTTGAGTTTCAGCTTCAGGATCTGAAGATAGACTTCCTTTAGGGATTACTGATGAGATCACCTTGCAATCCAAGGGACTCTCAAGAATCTTGTCCAACACCACAATTGGAAAGCATCAATTCTTTGACACTCAGTCTTCCTTATGGTTCTCTCATACCCATTCGGTACTACTGAGGAAACTATAGCCTTGACTACCGTATACATATTAAAAACAGAATTGGGTAATCACATTTGGGACTTTCTAAAGCCACATCTGAATCCTTCAATAGTTCCTTATATTGAGTTACCCAGGACTGTTGCCTCCGATTTAAAGTTACATCATTTGCAGCAAACATTTTATGGCACTAACAATATATTTCTGAGATAATTTTATTTGTCTGCATTTAACAAAAGATTTGGTTTTTAAACTGATGATTCAATCAGTTCAGATCAGCAAGTTTTTAAATCACTGGTTGATTCTCTAACTCGGTAACTAGGAGAAACAGATTTACAGTCCTGGCATGTCATGAATTGATAAAAGAATTAGCAGGTAACAAGCAAGTTGCAAAGAAATTACATTGGACCAAAACAGGGACCAATTTAATATTCATAGAAATTTCTTTTCCTAGCCAAAGAAAGAAGCTGCCCAGATTCGCTTTGGATAGTGAGATGAACAAAATATAAATTTCCTTCCTTCCTTCTTTCCTTCCTTCCTTCCTTCCTTCCTTCCTTCCTTCCTTCCTTCCTTCCTTCCTTCCTTCCTTCCTTCCATCCATCCATCCATCCATCCATCCATCCATCCATCCATTATTTTTTCATTGTGCATGGAACTCATGTAGCTGACATTTTTCGCTCTCTTACACAACGCTGCAGCATATTTTTTAACACCTGGCATATTATGCATTATTCTTAAACTGACACCCTCTAAGTGTTTCTTTTGCAATAAAGGCACAATTTATCTGGTTATGTTTCTGTAGCATCATCCAGCGCATTTACTTGAGGCTTTTGTGCAGACTTTGATCAATGGTTTGGTTTTATAATATGCAGGTACCTCTAGCACTCCTTAGCAGACAATGAAAGCAGACTCTTCCATGCTTAAAACATGAAGGAATCCACCTTGCCCCCATTACATCACAGAATTATTGTGCTGCAAGACACTCGTCTTTTCCAAAGTTCTTATTTTTTAATTGGGACCATTTAAAAAAAAAACCTTTGCTAATTTTAAGGTAGGAACTATTGTGGCATTTTTATCTTACATTTTTGAAATATCTTTGCCATTTTACACATTTCCCCATGGGATCCTGGGATTAACATAAGAAACAGAAGAAGGGCTGCCCAATCATTGAATGGTATACTGAAAAGGTCAAGGTAATGCATTATACCATTGTTATGTTTAAAGAATAAAAAAAGAGAGTGCAGCTGAATGTGAAAGGTGATTCAGGAATATTCTATATGGGAGCAGATAAGACCGCAGAAGTCCCTCCCCCCCCTGTGTGTGTGTGTGTGTGTGTGTGAGTGAGTGTGTGTGTGTTTTTCATCTGACAAAACTGAGGATGATGTTCATAGTTGTTTCAGTTTCTGAGAAGTCTTAAACCTTTCCTAGGCATGGGCATAACTGGTTCATTAAATAAATTTGTGTAAAAACCTTCCTGGCCACATCTACTATCTGCTATTACACAGAGTAGGTTAACAGCAAAATAATGTGTAAAAGTTTGGAATTCTTACTGAAAAGTTGTGCCCCTGTAGAAGGACAACTGGTGGAACTGATATTTACAAAGGCGGGTTGAATTATTAGGCAGCGAGGCAATTAATCCTTCTGACATGCATAACTGAGCAATTGGCATTTAATTAGATCAAGTGATCTGATCTTTTTTAGTGAAGAAAATCTAGTGCAGTCTTACCTAAACTGGGTGCCCTGCAGACAAGTGAATTTCAATTCCCAGAGTTCCCCAGTCAAGATACCATTGTGAAAGTCCACACATCTAGAAAACACCCAGATTGGGAAAGGCGGATTTAGGTTTTCAGGCATCTTCCCTGTCTATGAAGAATGCCTCAAGACACACAAATACTTATTTGCAAATGTCTGTCTGCAGATCCAAAGAATCTCTGCAGATGTCGTTTTTTTTTCTTCCCAGAGATGGCTGCCAGTTTTCTTCAAGGAGGTTTTTAAGCAGGGCAGACAAACAGCAGGTATTTCAGGCAAACTTAATTCATTATCCCCCAAGGAGCTTTTCTGAGTAATGTAGGCCTGTGGCTAAGAAAAGTTGCTTCCTACATAGAGTTCATCTGAATGACCTATTTCCTCCACAGCAGTAGATTCCTAATATGTACTGCTGTGTAATGGAGAAGAAATGTTGTCTTGTATAAAAGGTGTATGCTGATATTCAGCAGCAAAAATGTACTGTCACACAACAAGGAGGCCAACTAAACCCTACAAAACTTGCCTGTTTTAAGATATAGGCTTAGCAAATAATTGAAAGAGTAACATAGTAGATATGGCTATACTATATAAAAGAGTTTAATTAAATTAATAAGTAGCCCTGCTAGATAGTTAACTGTTCAGGCATTACTCAATCTTCAACTAGACATGGATTATAAAGGTAAAGGTAAAGGTTTCCACCACAAAACCACGGTCGACTAAAGCGCGTGTCACTAAAGCGCGGTGACAAAACCGCGCCGTCAAAACCGCGTGACAACAGCGCGCTGACAACAGCGCGCCGACAGAGGTGCGCTGTAACATAACCCTAAAAATAACCCTAAACCTAACCCTAAACCTAAGTAAACCTAACCCTAAACCTAACCCTAAACCTAACCCTAAACCTAACCCTAAACTTAACCCTAACCCTAACCCTAACCCTAACCCTAAACCTTACCTTAAGTTAAATCGCGCTTCTGTCGGCGCGCTGTTGTTGTCGCGCTGTTGTCGCACGCTTTTGACATCGCGGTTTTAGCGCCGCGGTGTTGTCGGCGTGCTTTTGACTTTCGCGGTTATGTCGTGCCACGAAGGTAAAGATCCTCTCGTAAATATGTGCTAGTCATTCCTGACTCTAGGGTGCGGTGCTTATCTTTGTTTCAAAGCTAAAGAACCAGCACTGTCCAAAGACGTCTCTGTGATCATGTTGCTATTGTAACGTGTGGGTTGTTGTTGTGAGGGAATTGACACGCAGGAGCCATGTGCAAGACAGATCTTTATTATAACACAGGTGACAAGCGATTCAAACATTCCCTGCAACTGTCAGGGTATTTATACTAGCACTCAGACCAACTGTCAAAACGACCAACCAATCAGGTCGCAGCTGGTATTTGCATATTGAATATGCAACACTCCTTCCCCCCAGTTCTAAAGACCAAATGACCAGCCAATCACGTCGCAGCTGGTATTTGCATATTCAATCTCTCTCCTTCCCCCCAGTTCTGCTGTTTCAAGATGGTGGTGAGTCCTTCGTAGCTAAATTTTAGAACCAGGAAAAAAAAACAGGTCCTTTGGAATCTTTGCAGCAGGGAGGCTCTCGTTGTGTTGTAGCTCTCGTTGGTTCAAGAAGCAAGCGGTGGCCTTTGCAGCGGAAGGAGGCTCATGGTGTAGAGGACAGTCTGGTGTATGTTGTGAGTGTGCTAGTGTTGGAGAGGCTTTAGACAGGCTGAGAGAACGTAGCCGGTGGTGCTAGGTGGCAGCTTGGAGAACGAGGCTGTTGTTGAACGCAGTGGTTGGAAGAGTGCCGTAGGAACAGCTGGTGGCAGGCATGCCGTAGGAACAGCTGGTGGCAGGCAGGCAGGCAGGCACAGCTGGCGCAGTTTAGCCATCATGGTCCATAGCTCGTCCCTGAGTAGCGGCGGCGGCTCCAGTCGAGGTTAAGCGTAGGAAGCCCGTCCCTCGGACGGATGGAGGCCGCGCCTGGGAGCTTACTGAGGTTGGCTACAACCGGAGGCCCACGGCGGTGGGTGCTGCTGTTGATGTCGCTTGCTGGCCATAGCGGCGGCCCTGACAGGCCCTCAATGTAGGAAAGAAATTTTTTCCTGCGTTCACTGCGTTCACGTTGGCTGATGTTGTTAGGCTCTGCGGGAATCGCATATCAATCCCATCCTCGTCGCCAGTATTGTAACGTGTGGGTTGTTGTTGTGAGGGAATTGACACGCAGGAGCCATGTGCAAGACAGATCTTTATTATAACACAGGTGACAAGCGATTCAAACGTTCCCTGCAACTGTCAGGGTATTTATACTAGCACTCAGACCAACTGTCAAAACGACCAACCAATCAGGTCGCAGCTGGTATTTGCATATTGAATATGCAACAGTTGCCAGCATGACTAAATGCAGAAGGCACATGGAACGCTGTTACCTTCTCACTAAAGTGGCCCCTATTTTTCAACTTGCATTTTTACATGCTTTCGAACTGCTAGGTTTGCAGAATCTGGGACAAGTAATGGGAGCTCACTCTGTTATGCGGCACTAGGGATTTGAACCACCAAACTGTCGACCTTTCTGATTGACAAGCTCAGTGTCTTAGCCACTGAGCCACCACGTCCCTCATAACATGGGGTATACCACTCTTCAAATAGATTACGGATTGGCAGCCTAATCCTAGGGATCTTCGTTCCAAAAACAGAACAGAACCAAACAAACAGAACAGAACCAAACAAAACTGTCCTGTATGGACATGAGACTTTCCTTGTCTGGTAGAAAGATGTTTAATGTCAGGATCTTGTCTTGATACATAATGAAGACAAGTGATGTTTAAGGAAGCCTGATACGCCTATTCCATTCACTCCCAGTTAGCAAATCCTGCAGCAGAGCCACTGTAGTTTCAGAATCATAATGCAAATTAACACCATACATAGTAGGAGTAATTTAACTTGGAGATTATCAGAACTCCAAGAATGAATGCTTTATCTGAAGCCATATTCTTTGCTTTGCATGCATCTCACTGATAAATTTAGAATTAGCCTATAGTCTACCGGCAAAGAAAAAAAAACCCTTCAGATTCTTGCTTTGTAAAATACTGGTTAAAGTCTGAAGAATGAATGGATATCCAAAAGGGCATGTTAGTGACTTCCTAGGCTTTTCTTTGTGGCCTCTAAAGATGTGGTATTCACAGCCTCTCATGTGGGAAACTTCAACCATCAACTGGCATTGGTTTTTAGAATTTTAGCAGGAACTCCACAGTTTTGTGGTTTTCAACCCTCTTGACTTGCCTCTTAAAATAAAAGATGAAAGCTCATTCAGGAAGCAGAACCTCAAACCTTTCATAAGAAAATAACATTACCTTGAGAATCATAATTTGTGGACCAAAGGGGAAAATACATGAAAGGTGGGAGGGAGGGAAACCATAGTGCTGGTAATTTGTGAACCAGATACCCCAGCATATACTTAGATGTGTTCTGAAACCAGCAGCTTCAGCAACATTTTGAGTTGAAGTTAAACAAAGCAAGAAATTGATGTTAAAAAGGATAGCTGACATTATTTTATGTTGTGTGGGTGTGTATGTGCGCATGTATATAGTACAATCATTGCAACAAAGACTCCTGGTGGCTCAGAGCTTAAAGTGCAGCATTCCAGGCAAACTCTGCCCATAGCTTTGAGTTCAATCCTCCTTCTTCTGTGTCTAGACCAAACTTTAAACTTCTAGAATGAAGCCATCTTCTTGGCTTTGATGTTAAGTCATTATTGGTACATGTTTCTGGTAGTAGCCCACATACCAGCAGATGGGCCTGGTTCTATGTCTCTCCATATTCACATAGTGTGTTACTATGTGCTAGGAGTCTCCACTTGAACATATTGACTTCAAATTTAGATACTCCAACTCTCAGCCTATTCAGGGTCCTCTAAGTAATATAATGGAGATCAGATCCTTCAGCCATATTCAGTCCTGACAGTTCAATCCTGACAAGGCTCAAGGTTGACTCAGCCTTCCATCCTTCCAAAATCAGTAAAATGAGGATCCAGATTGTTGGGAAGGGCAATATGTAAATAATGTTTACATTATTAATGTAATGTTTACATATATTAATGTCCAGAGAGTGTTATAAAGTGCTAGAGGGGAAGTATATAAGTCTAAATGCTATTGTTATTGTCTTTAGGCAGGATATTTGTACTGGAAAGAAGGATAGATCTATACATGTCAGGACTGATCTGTACATGCCAGCCAAACAATAGTTTCCAGTAGAAATGGTTTGGAATATCAGTTTTCAGCCATGGTCCTGGGGAGCAAGGAAGTTTTTTCACCTTTGTGAAATGTGTTTCTTTGTGTTGATGTTGGAAGACCAAATGAAAAGAGAGCAGGTGCAGTTCCTTGCACAACTGAGTGGAAAATGAGACAGAAGGATGGGGCTGCTAGACAGAATCAATTTTTTTCAAGGAAGAGAAAAAAATTCTACATCTGATTCAAGGCATTTTCATGAATGACTCTGAATGATTCTCTCATATTATTCACGGGCAAAAGTGAATCTTCATTCAGGCTAGAGTGCTTTAAAATGTAGATGAGGTTAGTTTCACATACACTCATGTACATTGCTTCGCTTTCCATAAACTAATTTTTTAGTGCGTGGCAGATGAAAGTGTGAATGTCTTCTTAGGAAGCTTTAGATCTTAACAGGCATTACATTTAAAATCAAACATGTTCACATCCTTTCCATCTCAATTTTTTTTTCCAATGGCAAAGCATTTCTCAAATGATGATCCATAGAAAATTCTCACCCACCTGCATTGACCAAATAAAATAAATGCTAATATTTTGAACATGAAGAGAACTGTACTATACCTATCTGTCCTTTAGCTACCCAAAATTAGAAGCCAGCCTGGGGGAGGGGAAGGAAACCCATACGACGAACATGAGATTCAACCCAGAATTGACTCTTGCTTGCTAAGTGCATGATAATCTTTGTAATAACATATTAACTGAAGAAGAAATGAATTTGAGGGGTGATTTTATTTATTTATTTATTTGTCTTGTGTGCCGCCCACTCCCGGAGGACTCCGGGCGGCTCACAAAAGACAAGGGAAAGGGGGAAAACGAGACAAAGACAACATATTAAAAACAAAACCAACATTCACAATTTCCGTGGAGGTAAATGCTTCTCAGGCCCCCCCCAGCCTGCTGGAACAGCCAGGACTTGGTGGCTTTGCGGAAGGCCAGGAGGGTAGTAAGGGTCCGGATCTCAACAGGGAGCTCGTTCCAGAGGGCTGGAGCTACAACAGAGAAGGCTCTCCCCCAGGGAGTTGCCAGCCAACTGGCAGATGGGATCCGGAGGAGACCTAACCTGTGCGATCTAATTGGTCTGAGAGAGGTAATGCTTATAGTAAACTTTCTCTGCCTGGATTTTGGCTCAGAAGCCCTGGGAAATAATCAAATTCCAATGGTCTTTGGTATATGGGATATCAGACTTCCAATATTCCAATATATTGGAGAGGAATAAAGGATTCTGAGATACTTTTCTCTCTCTTGATAATGGTCCTTTTCATAATTCAGGTGGCAGATTATGAAGCAAGAGACAGACCAAGTGTACAGAGTGGGAATGAAAGTTTCACCTAGACATCATGATCCAAATCAGAAAATAAACCAGGATAGGACTCAATCCAGGTTTTAGTTAAGAACTAAAAGTTACAAACTTCAAAGTTCAACTTTCTTCAGGTTTTAGCAGCCCCAGTGATAATGGGAACAGCACTGAAGTACACTTCTGTGAAATATAACTAAAAAGGCATGTTGCCTTCATTAGTGCCAAGATGACATGAATCAACATGGCATAAATACTCAATTGCAAGTTAACTCCATTCACTCTGAGCATTAAAAAATGCCACGGGGAGGGAATTATTATCTAATTAAAACTTTTAGTAAGACACTTGAGAATAATTTTGATGTTCACAATTTCCTCTTTTAAAGAAGCCAGTAAATAGGGAACAAGGAGATGAAGAAAAAGAAGGCAAGAAAGACTGACTTACACATCTTTGTATTACCTTGTTGCCAATTCATGTTATTACCAACAGAGAGTGTTTAAAAGCATTTATAGCAAATTAGCATCCTTGATTAAGTTCGCACACCACAAACATGTTTATCAGTGCTTTTCACACTGCAGTGATGAAAATGGCATCACAGGAAGAGGCTTAGGGTCAGAAGAAATGCTAACAAAGAACAAGCATTTAATTGCCAAGATGACTTAACCAAGATATTGATAAATAAGTGTGTTTGGCTATCAATGCTCTTATTGTCTTCAATATGCACAGCATTCCCTGGTTTGGGAACTGTTCAATGAAAATCTGCAAAACTATGCATTCTTGTAGAGAGCTGGTGGCTTCAAGCTACCCAAGTACCAATTTTGGGATTTTTAGTTGGATTGTGCATAGAAAAGATTTTGTGGACATGAATATCTTTCATCTGTTGAATTGGAGAAAGGAAGACAAAGTTTAAAGGGCTGTGGTCCTTTGAATAGCCTTTCAGTTTTTGGATGATGGCAGCACATCCTCTGGTCACTCTGTGATGTGGTTGGAAGGGCTATCACTGAATTTTTTGGGGACATACAATATATTGGACTTTTGGAGGAGGGAGGAATGAGGAATGATGATGGAAACCAACAAACCACACCAAACATTAAAACTTATGAAGACAAACCATACTAAACTTTAAAACTCTTCTGAATGAGGAAATAGATCAAAAGTCAATCACTTTGCACTGAATTTCAGCACCAGTAAAATCCTGGCGAGCTAAAATGAAATAGA
Source organism: Thamnophis sirtalis (assembly GCF_051295495.1). Classification (NCBI taxonomy): domain Eukaryota; kingdom Metazoa; phylum Chordata; class Lepidosauria; order Squamata; family Natricidae; genus Thamnophis; species Thamnophis sirtalis. Next base: position 35,709,092 of record NW_028261394.1, on the reverse strand, counting down.
TTTTGAATCCCGGATCTGTTATGTAAGAGAGGAAATATATCAACAGCTTATTAGGAAAGACTTAATCAGCTCTTGTCTCTGATTAGTTGGAATATTCATTTTTTTCTTTGAAACAGCAACAATAATGGTATTAACAAAATATTAGTAGGAATCAAGATCTGCCTTGTAATTTCTCCAGTATTTTTTCCTTCTAAAGAAGGATCTCTCTTTCTCCCCCCCACTCTGAAATCCTTGAATCTCAAGTTCTTGGAAATTTCTTCTGAATATTTGAGCTTACTTGATTGTTGATATTTTCATGACCTCTCTACCTTTCTCAGTCCAAAAGCGTGTTTCTAATTTCTTCCCTGATTTAAGGAAAATTTGGGAAACCATCGCACTATCATGAAAGGTCTGATTGATTCACTAACCACCAAACATGATGAATTTAAATTGTATTATATATAAAATCCATGCCATTATTACTTTTCCTAGAAATCCCAGACTGAGGGTGCAGTTCAGGTAAGACTTTTAATTTAAAACACAGTTTTAAAAAAGTGACTAATTCAATAAAGTAGTCAAAGCTCATAACTCATTATTGCAATGCTCCATTTGAAGATGATGCAGAGAGTGCAGATAGAACAATTTACTATATTAAGGTGATTACCTGGAACAGGGCATTTTAAGATTATTGCTGCTAGGTTTTCTTTCTTTTTTTATAATGTTAATTGGTTCCTAGGATCTTCTGGGCTAGTTCGAAAAGTTGATAAATAAAGCACCTTGTGGCTTACAGTTAGAGTTTAGTTTAGTTTGTCATTGCACCTCGTACAAGGAAATTAAATGCCATTTTTAGTGTACATTATAACTATAAAAATAAAACACACACATCCTTCACATTCTATACAATTGAATTGAAAACCCGGTATTGCATTAATATTGCACTATACAGTAGAATCCAATATAGTTAGTGCCCTGGGATAGAACCTGTTTTTCAGCCTGTTTTTGTCCTTGTTTTTATTATCCTGTACCATCAACCAGATGGTAATAGTTTTTTAAAAAAGGGTGCCCAGGATGCAATGGATCTTTAAGAATACTTTGAACTTTCTTAAGGCAGCGGGAGCTATAAAGCTCTTCCAAAGAGGGGGAGGGCAACCCATGATCCTCTGGGCAATGGCATTAACCCTCTGGAGTGCTCTCCTATCTGCCATTGTGCAATTGGCAAACCATACACAGGCGCAGTAAGTTAAAATACTCTCTATGGTGCAGCGGTAGATGGTCACCAGCAGTTTTTCATTCAGTTATTGTTTCCTGAGAAGTCCCATCTCTGCTGGGCCCTTTTGACCAGTGCTGCAATGTGAGTGCCCCAGGTCAGGTCCTCTTTTATAATAACACCAAGAAGCTTAAAACCGACCACTTGCTCCACTCGGTCTCCATAGAGTGTCTGAAGCAACATGTTCTCCTATATATTCCTACTTGTGATGTTACAATAATCTTTGGAGGACTGCTCCGAAGGTTTTTCCTTGATCAAATGCAGGTTTCCCAGGAGGCTGTTCAGTGATAGCTCTCCTCCCCAACTATAGAAAGCCCTCCCCTCAATAAGGTACAGTATATCTGATTCCAGCCTTTGTCTTTTCATCATCAAAGATGTTATGAGTCTCTCTGGCATTGCATCTAATTAATATGCTAATTTTAAACATTTATGCTGCTTAAAAATGTTTAAACTATTCTGATTGATGCTTTTATTGTTTGGGTGCTTATATTATCATGTATTTAATTATCATGTTATTATATTTTAATTAAGTATTTTAATTATCTTGCATCTTTAATGTATGACTTCGGTGTCTTATAAGACATCCTTGGAAAATCCAGTTTTGAAAGGCAGCAGACACTTTTCAAAAAGGAATGGGCGAAACTTGCGTAACAATGCACTGAAAACCTTAAAGTCTTTAAAACTCTGTGAACACAGGAGAACTCTATTTTCCAGACACAAATATGTAACCCTAGCACTTACACAAACTCATGTGTCTAAGATATTGTAAGTTGGTACTGTTCTGACCCAACCTTAGCTGAAGCAAGAATCAGACCCCTTGTCCCGAAAACCCCCTCTTTATTTACCTCTTGTGAATTAATCGCATTCACCCACCGAAACGTCCAGGCAATAGTCCTTCAATGAGTTAACTGCAATAACAGATCTTATCAGTTCCTCGCAAGGAATAATTGCGAGGCTGTGGCTCTCAGCTGAAAGGCTGCAAATTAAGTTCTGGCAAGCAGTCTCTGTAACATGAAACATGAGGAGCAAAATCTTCAGAAATACAAACTGTTGTCTCCTACAACAACCACTCCTCTTTTCTTCTATTTATTCCCCAGCCAGGGAAGGGTCATTCAGTGTCCACGTGCATTTTGCTTCCTGAGTCGATTCTTTGTCCTCCGTTGTTCTCTTCTCCTAACAGCTCTGCACATATGTGCATCAGCCCCAGCTGTTCTTCCTTCTCACTCAGATCAGTCTTCAAAGGCAGCTGCCTCTCTGGTGGCTGGGAAATGTCAGACGGCCCTGGCTCTATCTCTGCGTCTGACATGGAGCACCCATCAGAGCCTTCCCTAGACTCCAGAACTGGCCCAAGTTCCTCCCCAACCTTCTCATCATCCGAATCTGCTTCCAGCTCTGTCGGCAGCTGGCAGCCCACACCAAATACTAAGTCTCCAACTTTCAAATATAAAATTGTTCTCTTATATTCCGCCAAATATACCAGTTCCTTGATATGATACCACCCTCTTATAAGGTTTCTCTTTGATCAACAATCCCAGCTGGCTTTCATCAAACTTCACCTAGATGGCTACACACTGTGTGTAAGCATAAGTTGTTTTAAAATGCAGAACATGAGGTCCGTGACAACAATTATTTCAAGAACAACCACAGAAGTGGTCACTCTGATCTCTGGGGGCATGATCTAAGATACGTGTCATCTTTTGAGGATGGTTCATCGCTCTCTGGAGAAGGAATTTGAATGCATTTCCATGGTAAGCAGGGTGATTAATATTTCCTTATGTGCTCTTTGATTCATAGGCAGTGTCTGCAGATCCATTTGAGACTTCCTTCCTGTGCTTTGACTGGAGGGAAGCCTAAAGAGATTTTCACAAATTTCTGTGCACTGAACAATGGTTTGATAGAAGGAATTTTGTCACAGCTTTGCTGCCATTCCATCTTGTCACACTACAGTTGTGCCTTCCCAGGTTCAATGTCAGTGCTACTTGTTAATTACACTAACATCAGTAGCCTAGACAGGAGGTTTTCACAGTTTGGCATTATAGAAAAAATGAATTCACTTCATTCCTTTTATATACATGCTGATTGTTGACTCTCTTGCTTTATTATTATTATTATTATTATTATTATTATTATTATTATTATTATTATTATTATTATTATTATTATTATTATACAATTGTATCACAGCGGCCAGTTGTTTCGCCGGATTTGCCATTGGTTACTAGTCAGGCCCCACCCAGAGGCCAAGGACGTTGTAACGTATTTTCGTAATATGCGTGCAGATCCAAGCAGTGCGGCTTTTTGCATTTGACTAATGGTGATTTTGTCAATTTTTAACTGTTTTAAATGTAATTCCAGTGCTTTTGGAATAGCACCCAGTGTGCCCATTACCACTGGAATTACCACTGCTGGTTTGTGCTTAGTCGTTGAATTTCGATTTTTTAAGTCCTGGTATTTTGCGATTTTTTCATGTTCCTTCTCGGCGACCCTGCTATCACCTGGTATTGCGATGTCTATGATTGTGACCTTATTTTTCTCAACCAGTGTTATGTCTGGTGTAGATTTTTGTTCTTTACTTCGATTAATAGATGTTCTTGACTTTCTTTTAAATAATCAGCCAGTGCATGTTTTTCTTCTTCAACTGTTTGCTTCACTTGCAATAATCCTCTGCCACCTGATTTTCGGGGCAGATATAGTCTATCAGTATCACCACGTGGATGTAAAATGTAGTGCATTGTCATTAGTTTCCTGGTTTTTCGGTCCAAAATGTCCAAATCAGCTTGTGTCCAGTTAACTATACCAGCTGTGTATCTTATAACTGGTATTGCCCAGGTATTTATGGCCTTGATTGTATTTCCACCATTCAATTTAGATTTCAAATTTTTCCTAACTCTGTTGGTGTACTCTTGCCTAACAATAGTTTTTACTTCCCCATGCTTGATGTTATCCAACTGCAGAATGTCTAAGTATTTGTAGGCTTCATTTTCGTTGCATTTAATTAGTTGGCCATTGGGCATTTCAATTCCCTCACATGCAGTGATTTTGCCCCTTTTTATGGATACAGTGGCGCATTTTTCCATGCTAAACTGCATTGAAATATCGGTGCTGAATACTCGGACTGTGTTTGTCAATGATTGGATTTCTATTTCTGACTTTCCATAGAGTTTCAAATCATCCATATATAGTAAATGCAAAATTTGTTCAGCTTCTTTGGCTGTTTGGTAGCCTAATTTCATTTTTTTTAAGATTACTGATAGTGGGATCATTGCGATGATGAAGAGAAGAGGTGAAAGTGAATCACCCTGGAAAATTCCTTGCTTGATATTAACCATTCCGTAGATCTCATTCCCTACTGCCAACTCAGTTCTCCATTGTTTCATCGCCTTTTCAGTAAAGGATGTAATATTTTTGCTAATGCCAGTTATTTCTAAGCATTTTATGATCCAACTATGTGGCAGTGAGTCAAATGCCTTTTTGTAATCAATCCAGACCATATTCAAGTTCGTTTTTCTGTTCTTACAATTTTCTAATATCATTTTATTAATTAGGAGCTTTTGTGCCCCTGCTCCTTCTTTTGTTGCCTTTTTGCTCTACTGGCAAGATGTTGTTTGTTTCCAAATAATCCATCATGTTATCTGCAATAATGCCTGTGAGTAATTTGAAGGTTGTTGGCAAGCATGTTATTGGTCTGTAGTTTTCAGGTGTTTTCCTTTAGTTGCATCTTTCTGAATCAAGTATGTTTTTCCAGTTGTCAACCATTCATCAATTTGGCCCTTTTGTAAAATTTCATTCAGTTGCCTGGCCAATATTGCATGTGAACTGGTCAGATATTTGAGCCAGAAACCATGTAATTGGTCCTTTCCAGGTGATGTCCAATTCTTTACCTTTTTTACTCGATTTTTGACCATCTCAGTTGTTATTTCTAATACTTGCATTTGTTTGTTGCCAATGCTTTTCTCAAAGTCATGTATCCACTTTGCTTCCTTATTGTAGTCCTTTGCATTTTCCCACAATTCTTTCCAGATTCTTGAGACATTAAATGACAAAGCAACAAATTTTGTTTCTGAAATCATCTTGTCTGCAATTTAATGAAAAACACATATTTTCACTTGGTGCAAGAATGAAAATCAGGTATAAGCATGTTTGAAAGTATTAGCTTGCCCATTTTACGTAACCCTCGCACTCTGGGATTGGGAGGCCTATAAATCTAATAAATGAAATGAAATTTCATTTATTTATTTAAATAAGCAAAAAAATATTTTTCTGCAATTGAAGAACTATTCCATTCAGAACAGGGGCTGTGGCCAGAAAGAAAGTGGTCAGTTAGGGAAAGTTGTTCACATTTGGGGATGCAAAGGAAAGGACTACACATGAAGAGGTACCAATAGATATGACATCCCACTTCAGACCATAATTATAAATAATAAATGAAACTGTTAAAATTAAAAAAAAAATGTTTCAGATATTATAAGGATTGATGCTTAACCTTCCAAGAAGTTAAGAGATCCAAGCTGAGAGAAGAGACAGTGAAATCTAGTTAAGTTTGTTCTCTTATTGCTTTCACTGGATGGACAGAATCTTGCCAGAGTAAAACTATAACATTCTAAGTTATTGATGTATCCTGAGTGATTTTAGTGTCTGGTTACCTTATTGATAGATCCTGAGGGATTCTAGGGTGTGGTTACCCTGAAACTCTTCTCCTCTCCCCCATCCAGCTCAGGACTCTCTTCCTTTGAACTTCTCTCTTCAAAAGCCATGTTTTCCCAAAGGTTTCCCACACCAACTGTGTAGATACACATCCAATCACAATATTCCATCTTTTCATCTAGGATGGGAACTAAGATGGCTTATATGGAGATATTTCTTCATTTTATCTTCATGATAATTAACTTGTGAGATAGACTGGACATAGACAAAGTGACTGCTAAAAAACTATTCAGCAGGTTTTCATGGCTGAGAATAGTAATAATGTGCCATTATTTGATCATTTGGACCAGAAAAAGTCCTGTTAAAACAATGCTATTTAAAAACAAATTTGTTTTTTAGAGACAAGAGTGTGGTATTCAAGTTTATTTCATGAACTTGATCATCTCTTCATTAATTCTGGGGATGAATTAATGTGAAATAGTTGTAGTTTAAATCCATAGCACATATAGTTGCAGTATGTAGAGGAGAAGAGTTGAATATATGAAATGTAAAAGGAATATTCAGTACATCTATGGAAAATGAAACAAATTTAGGAAGAAAATTAAAGGTTTAAGCTTGATCCTGTTGGTTACTATTGATTGATTGATGGATTGATTGATTGAATTTAAGAACTACCCATCTCCTTCACAGAAGGACTCTGGTGGTGTGCAATAAAATTACCCTCAATATTATTACACTAAAATTACAAACTATATACCTTGGTAAGTGGCAAGCTATAAATGTGTGTTCCATTAAATTAAAGATGGTGAGCAGTGATTTCTTTCCCTCTTTAAAGGATTATTTTGAAAATTAGAACATTTGTGCCATTCTGTACCAGAGTTTTAAGTTCTGTTTTCGGAAACAAAAAGGTAAAAGAGGACTTGTGATATTAAAAATAAGAATTTATCGTGAGATGAAGATCAGGATTCTAATTGGGTCTCTTGTGATTAGAAGCAATGAGGAAAAAACAATTAAGAAAGTCTTTAAAAAGACTACAGTAATATGAAGAGGGAGTAATGGGAACCAACAAATTACTATGTCATCATTGTGGAGATTTTTCCTTCTGTGATCCTGGGAGATATGTCTATTCACAAATAGCATGGTATCTTCCTTGTCAAGGTATACTCACAGTTCTGCAGCACGTGGCTGGTTCAATCAATGTCATATCTATTGTAAGCAGTAAAAAGCCATTCAGGAGTGGGTGGCATGAAAATGGAAAAGAAATACATAAAAATCTGGTAACAAGGCTCCAAAGTGTCAAAATGTTTATATCACAAGACTAATGCTGCCGCCAGTTTTCCTTTGAAAAGGAGTTTCTGTTTTTCCTTTTGTCATTCTCTTGGGTGCTTAAAACATTCATTCAGTGCCTACCTTGAAACCTGTTTTGTCATTATGAATATTGGTTTCTTGTTATTCTTTTTTTTTGGGGGGGGGGAGTTTAAAACTTAAGGATTACTTCATTGATAATGTACAGGATCTTTTAGGTGGTCACTACAGCAGCTGCCGGAATTCTTTGCACAGACATTCTGGTGGTGTGGGCAGGGGTGGGCTGCTGGGGATTCACAGGGATTTGGGAGAACCTCTAGCTAAGATTCTGTGCAGTTTGGAGAACCTCCAAATCCCACTCCTGCCTAGCCCTGCCCACCCCTCCCTGCCCCTCCCAGGAGTCCCACACGTGGCCCATTTTGGAGGCAGGTAAGTGCAGGGCGCACCCGGAGGCTCAGGGAGAGTGAAAAATGAGCCTACTGGAAGTTCAGGAAGGCCTGTTTCCAGGCTCTAGAAGGTCTCCAGAGCACGAGGAGGCCATTTTTGCCCTTCCAGAGACTCAAGGAAAGCCTCTGGATTCTGTGGAGGGCAAAAATCCCCTCCCAGCTATGGTGCAGGAGCCCAAGTAGGCCACACCCACCATGACCACGCTCACCCAGCAACCGGGCAGAGAACACCTTGCTAAAATTTTTGAAGACCACCCCTGGAGTGTAGTCCCTGTAGTCCTCTGCCAGGTGATCACTGAACTCCTGATAAGGAGATTTAGTGAAGGCAGTTTCTTTGCAGAGATCAGGGGTCAGATAACTGTAAGTCTTGGAGATAGCATCAACGGTGGCTTTAGCAAAATTGCCCAAATTAGCAGTGCAGCCCCTGGCTGAGGTATAGCAATCATCAATTCCCACCATCATCAATAGCTTCTTGGGCACAGGGGCAGACACAATCCCTGTGCCACGTGGGGCAGGAATGAGGTGAAACCAGGATGGACCCACAACGGCCTTTCACCATGCACGGCACAATGTGATTCTTGCCAATTGGTCTCTTGTTGTTCTGAAGTGGGAAGAGTTCACCCTTCTGTTCCTTTTGAAATGTCTTCAGGGTGTGGTCAAAGAAGTCCATATGGTTGCCCACAGTGAAATGATTGAAGCTTCAACCATTTCCCCCCCTCCGCAACCATGACACAAAATCTCACACAAAGAGCAGGCACAGCATCAGTTGCTCTTTCCCTTTTTGTTTCTCATCTCACCCGCCTATTGTGGGGACTAGGATGACAGTTTGTTTCTTGATCTGCTTGCTTTTACAACATCTTTGATTCCAAAAGAGCTCGGAGCAATGGAGAAAAATAACTACAGAAGAAACAGGCCAACGATAAAAAAAATAAAATTCTTGTAAAGCTAATTAATAAAAAAAATACAAAGATTGCAAATGATGTTTGTTAAAAAAAACCCTACAGTCTTAACGGCAGTCTTGTTCTGATGCAGTCCTTACCTTGAAAAATTTTGGGAGTACAAAGATATCATTTCAAGTAAGACAAAACCACTATGTAAAAAAGATGTTGAGAAGAGCATTCAGGATGATTAGGGGACTGGCGGCTAAAACATATGAAGAACAGTTGCAGACCTGGGCATGGCTAGTCTAGTGAAGAGAAGAACCAGGGGAAGGTAGCAGTCTTCTAATATCTGAGGGGCTGCCACAGAAAGGAGGGGGGTCAAACTATTTTCCAAAGCACCTGAAGGCCAGACAAGGAATAATGGATGGAAAATGAACCAGGAGAGATTCAACCTGGAAATAAGGAGGAATTTCCCGACAGTTAGAACAATTAACCAGTGGAACAATTTGCCTCCAAAAATTGTAAATTCTCCAACAGTGGGAGTTTTTAAGGAGAGATAGGACAAACATTTGTCTGAAATGGTATAAGATTTCCTACCTGAGCAGGGGGTTGGGTTAGAAGTCCTCAAAGGTCCCTTCCAACTCAGATATTCTATTCTATTCTATTCTATTCTATTCTATTCTATTCTATGCCATGCCATGCCATGCCATGCCATTCCATGCCATTTCCATTCCCATTCCCATTCCCATTCCCATTCCCATTCCCATTCCCATTCCCATTCCCATTCCCATTCCCATTCCATTCTAGTATCAGTCCACAGAGTTTATGTGTTTGGTGAAGCTTCCAATTTCTGTGTTTTAATCTTGACCCAAACTGGTGCTCACCTAGGAGAGAGATTCATAATCAAAGTACTACCACTAAGAAGGCAGTACACAATAAGCCAACAACATTGACATATTGAAGCAGAGAAAGTTTCACTTCACCTGTGCATTATAGGCAAGATCAACTGTTCAAGACACTCACTCACTCACTCACTCACTCACTCACTCACTCATTCACCTATGCATTATAGGCAAGATCAACTTGTTCAAGACACTCACTCACTCACTCACTCACTCACTCACTCACTCATTGACCTATGCATTATAGGCAAGATCAACTTGTTCAAGACATTCATTCATTCATTCATTCATTCATTCATTCATTCATTCATTCAGTTGTACATATTTTAACGGAAGGACACTTTCCTAATTTACTTCCTATATAAAACTCCATGTGTCTGTTAAGAAAAATGAGAGAAGAATCATTTTCCACCTCCTCATTTCCTAAGGTATAGATGTACAATGTGAAGTTTCAGGAGCTCTGCATGGGTTCTTTGCATAGCCTTCAGCTCCATCTTCAAAAAGATAGAAGAACATGGTATAGCAAGGGAGGGGAAAAATCACAGCTAAGTTTAAGATCTGTTTTTTAAATTCTCAGTGCCTATTTTCTGCATATTCATTGCTCTCAATATTGTCTAGTTTCTGCCTTGACTGTTCAAAATTTCCCTTTTGTTCCCAAATACTGTATGTGGTCCTCTAATAATATTCTGTATCCATATCTTGAGGCAAACTTGATAATCTTTTCCCTGCTTAGTTATCCACATTTATCAATATTCCTTTTTAGTTTACAAGATCAGGCCTGCAAGCATTACCAAGTAATTGAAGGAGGACATTGAAACAGATAGGACTTCAATGTTTATTCCTTTTTAAAAAAATGTTTTTATACTATAGGACTTTAATAATTGAATTTAACACTTTAGAAATCTAAACACATTTATTATATTGCATTGCTTCTTAAAAATGTAAGTGGGAGATAAATTATACTTGCACTACAAATACTTGTGGCTATGGATTGATCACAATCACCTTGGATATGGAGGAGAAGGATTTTATGGGCAGGATGAACTGAGCCTGTGGGATCGACCTGGCACAGGGATCCAGAGACCAGCTCAGGATCTAAGGCAGCTTTTTCACCTACCACATCTACAGATTCCTGATCTGAAATGAAGTATATCAGCTTCTGAAGCTTCAAGAATAGTGATGTCACCATAAAAAAAATCTTCTGTTTATGAGATTAAGAAGATAATTTATCTGCAACAGCTGAATGCAGAAATGGACCCCAAAAGACTTCTTTCTATTTAGAAAAGTACCCATTTGTCTGGTCAAGTAAACCTTTCCTTGAGACATGTTTGACTACTGATAAATTCACATACATTTACAGAGACGCTTGCTATTTTTCTTAGCAACAATATGGGAACGGCTTACCATTAATGTTGGCATTTTAGTAAACACAATACCCAGTGTAGCCTACAGGTCATGTGTTTCCCTAGTCTCCTATCAAAATATTAAACCAAAAAGATTTTTTTTAGAGGTGTTTCTTTTTAGATCAACCAAGACTGTCTAAAGGCTGCCAAGTGCTTTGGCCATTTATCCATTGTTTGCAGTCTTTCATACTGCAGTGTAATGTATGGTCTCACGTTGGTAAAAAGGCTATTTTTCTCCACTGAGTACAAAGAATAGAAAGTGCAAATGCTTGCCATGTATCCTTCAGTCTTTTCATGTTTCTGCTTGGTATTGTAGCAGGCACATAAAATACCCATTGCTGCTTGTTTGGCTCTGTGATTTTTAAAAAAAATATCTACAGGAATCCTGAACAACTTCTGAGCCATATAATATAGCCTTTGAATGAGTTCCAAACTTAAGTTCCTATATTTTGTTCTTGGTGTAGCCAGTATGGGTAGGACAAAAAGCAATAGGTGGAAACTAATCAAGGAAAGAAGCAACTTAGAACTAAGGAGAAATTTCCTGACAGCTAGAACAATTAATCAGTGGAACAACTTGCCTCCAGAAGTTGTGAATGCTCCAACAGTAGAGGTTTTAAAGATGTTGGATAACCATTTGTCTGAAGTAGTATAGGGTTTCTTACCTAAGCAGGGGGTTGGACTAGAAGACCTTCAAGATCCCTTCTAACTTGTTATTCTATTCCATTCCATTCCGTTCCACTCCACTCCACTCTATTCTAGTCTCCATTATCCATGCACTGGAGACAGAATATATATGTGTGTGTGTGTGTGTGTTTGGAAGAGATTCAGAGCTTTGTAGAGATAAAATATGGAACAAGCTCAAGGAATGAAAGTGGATTGAGTCAGAATGCATTCAGGGGACAAGACTATTAAGGATAAAGAAATCTAAAACTGATATATGTTAAGGAAGGAGATGAGGGGCTTAGAAACTAGAATCTTTGGGTGGATCTGGAACAGAACCATGCCACTCTTGCAATATTTTGCTGCAGATTTGACTCACAGAATCCTTCTTTTCTGAATCACAAGCTCAAACGGGCAATAAAAAACAAGACCTATATATTTAAGCTGTCTGTCTGTATAAAGGAACTTCCTGTCTCATTTCTCTTTAATCATCATTCTTATTTTGTCCTGGCTAAAGAATAAAAGCCACCACATATTTTGATGAGTGCAGATTTGCAGCATTGACTGAAATAGACCTGAATGCAACTAAAAGGGTGGAATTATACAGAATTCTCTGACATTCCTCTTTCCCCATAAATTTGTATAAGAAACTGTTAATTTAAAGGAGAATATTTGTAGCTCAGGGTTGAAATGAGGGGTCTTTGGTGCTCTCTGAGCTTAGTAGTTTTCTTGCAGATGTGGTTTCCTTGCTAGATCTGAATGGATGATGTTACCTGGTTTGGGTAATGAAACATCTGCAAAAAACAACCAGCTGTTCATTTGTAAAAGCCTTCCCAAAGTTCATCACCCAGGAAAGCATCGGCAGAATTAACGTAAGGCTACTTCAGAGAAAATATATGTAAGAAATACTTAATGACTTAATGATTCATTCGTTCCATAGTTGGGGGAAAGATACCAATTAAGACTGGCATTTTGGAAATACAGGCCATCCTCCACTTATAATAACCATAACTGAGCCCAAACTTTTGGTTGCTAAGCAAGACATTTGTTAAGTGAGTTTTGCCCCATGTTACGACCTTTCTTGCCAGAGCTGTTAAGTGCAGGTGTTAAATTAGTAACATGGTTATGAAGTGAATCTAGCTTCCCCATGGACTCTGCTTGCTGGAAAGTCACAAAAGGCAACACATGATCCCCGGAGACCCTGCAAATCGTCATAAACCTGAGTCCATTGCCAAGCATCTGAATTTTGATCACATGCCATGGGGATACTGCAACAATTGTAAGCATGAAAAATGGTTAGAGGTCACTCCCCACCCCAGTGTTGTTGTAACTTTGAACAGTCACTAAATGAACTATTGGAAGTTGCAGACTATCCGTCATTCTTACAAAACTTTGGAAAACTGAATGCATCGCAAAAGTTCCCAACATTATCTTATGAAAACAAATGAAATCAGGTCGATTTGGATCAAATCCCCACATTCCCTCTCCCTATGTTTGCCTTTTGATCCTAAAACCTCATATTCAGGTTGGAGTGGGGTGGGGGTGGAGGAGAAAGGACAAGCCAAGTGGAAGGGAAGGGAAGAGAAGCTGGAAAGCTGGAATAACATTCTGCTGCTGAGTATTAGGCAATTTATCTTTGAGGCAGCTGTACTTCAAGCTTCAGTGGATGTACTCAAGTTGAGGGTTTTTTTTTTCCTTTTTAGATGCAAGGACATTCTTGTATTCTTTTTTTAAACAACCCGAACACATCTTAGAGGAAAAATCCCTCTCAAGTGGAGCTCAGCTTGATTTCAGAAAGATATCCATGTGGTTTTCATGGCAGCTGCCTTCTAAAATGGTTTTTTTTTAAACTTCCCAATTTAGCTTTCTTCCCCAGGGCTCCCTCACACTTTCTCATGTAGTACAAACCAGGCCTGACTTTACTTAGTTTTTGGAAGAAAGATCAATGTGATTAGTTCTGTCACCTCTTCCCATTTTCCCACCTGTTTGTTACGTTTTCATAGTCTTTTTTTTTTTTTTTTTTGCCAGTCAAGTTTTTTTTCTCCTGGCAAAGAAAGTCTGCTTCACTTGGATCTGTGAGGCACAGAGTTGACCCAAATCATATTATTGAGATCCCATTGATTTTCTGAGATGACTCTAAACGCAATTAAGCTTAAAACAAATGTGTGCATGTTAGACTGGCTTAACAGTACTGTCAGGGTTCCAAGCAATACACCCATAGCAAACAGAACCCCAAGGCAAGTAGGTTCCTCAAAGAACAAATTTATTGGATAAATCATACTGGCACAGACTGGTGAAAATAAACTCTAAAGGTTCTGTGGTTTTCACCTAATTAAAAGTAAAAAATTTCTCCCCTTCCACAAACAATCAGTCACATTGTCCAATCAAGGTGATGTTCGTTTGTTGGGAAACTTCACTTCTCCTCTCATTAGCTACCTGTGAGAATGTCCTTGGTTCTTAGCGGAAACTATTTTGTTTTGGTTACAAAACCCCAACTATTTCTATTCCCCCCTCCCTATCCCTCATCACCATTGTGGCAACACGGATGGCCTCCAAGATGGCCTTAATCAGGCCAGCTTCAGAGTGAACAGGTACTTTATTTCATTTATAGAGAACCAGCTTGGTGTAATGATTAAGGCACCAAGGTAGAAACTGGGAAACCGTGAGTTCTAGTCCCACCTTATGAAGAAAGCCAGCCAGGTGACTCTGTGTCAGTCACCTCCACTCAGCCTTAGGAATGAGACAATGGCAAACCACTTCTAAACTCTTGCCAACCAAACTTCAGGGACTTGTCAGGAATCAAATATTGACTTAAAACTCCATTTAAAAAAGCATCCTAACTTTTATGGGAAAAAGTAAGACTCTATACATGTTTCTCCTTTCATTTTGACTCCCTGCTTTCTGACACATTGACTGAAAATTCTGAAGTGTTTAAAACAACTAGAAAATGCTTGGCTGGGAAAAGTGAATTTATGTTTAGGGATTCATTTACCATTGCAGGTGCACATTGTATATGGTGATGAAATATGGAGAAGGTGAGGCAGGAAAGGGAAAGGAGAGGCTCCATGCACACCATTGTCGTCTTTATTACCAAGATTGCTGTGACCAAACAATCCTAATCCCGAACCCCAAGAAGAAGAAGAAAAAGCTGAAAATGTTGTCACGAACAGGGTTTCTGAAATTGATTATGGTGATTGTTTAGTAATTTACTTCTCCTGAGTGAAGAAGTGAAGTGAAGTGAAGAAGTACCCTGCTGAACAATCAGCATCAGCAATTTTAGAAAAGAGTGGTTCTCCTTTTAAGTTCTTTTTCTTTGTGTGACCTCAACTGATTGGGGAAAGCCAAGCTTTCTGTAAATTCAGCTACATCTTTGGTAACAACGGAATCTCTTCCTGCGAACTGGCTTCTTTTATGCTTGCTTTTTAGTCATCTAAACATCAAGCTCTAGAAATTAAATGGCCGGAGGCTCAGCTAGCCACAGATGATTGCATAACATAAGAGCAGCTCAAAAACATCTTGCATATAGATTGACCCCGGATGACCTGGAAATGACAACCCACTAAAGCAAGCAATGCTTTTAAAACACATTCAGATACTTTCCCCCTCTCCCTCTGCCTCCTGTACACATAATAGCAAGCACTGTAGAAGAAAAGCAGACAGCAAGAGAGCATATCTCCTGTGTTAATTGTACCACAATCCAGAAGAGGGCAATCTATTGTTGTTTGTTTTGTCCTTTTATTACACTCTGGAAAAAGTAAGAAGGAAAAGAAGAGAGGATATAATCTTATCAGTTGATGGATTCCCTTTGTTTGATAGGGCAGAAAGCACTCTTGGGTTCTCCAAAGGATCTTCTTTTCTGAAAGAGGCAGAATTGTTGAAACACATTTATCAGTTAACCAAGTGAGGATGCTATAGATTTCATCACCGCAAAATTGTATATATTGATGGGTTGAAGTATTTATGTAGCACTTCCCATGATAAAGAGTGGCAAAAGTGTGGAGTGTGGAGCCCTGAATCATTCCATAGGATGAGGTATAGTGTGAGTGATGGCTTTAAAAGCACAAATGATAGCTCCTGTAACTTGAAAAGAAAAATCTAGGGCTCTTGGCTATGACTGCTACATGGAATAAGTATTCTTCTTTAAAATAGACTAGAACATAAATATTGTCCACTGTGTTACCAGAAAATTCATATGGACAATATCTGTACGTTTCATTGGGTAAAAGAGAAATCTTCAAACAACTCTTCAAGACAAGTTAACAGTACCACTACTGAACTTCCCCATTAGAGGAGTTATATTCTGACATTTTTGCTTGGGGGATTAGAATAGAATAGACCTGGAAGGGACCTTGGAGGTCTTCTAGTCCAATCCCCTACTCAAGCAGGAGACCCTATACCATTTCAGACAGGTGGCTGTCCAATCGTTCTTAAAAGCACTCATGATGAAGCACGCACAACTTCTAAGGGCAAGCTGTTCCACTGGTTAATTGTTCTCACTGTTAGGAAGCTTCTCTTTAATTCCAAATTGCTTCTCTCCTTGATTAGTTTCCACCCATTGTTTCTTGTCTTGCCCTCCGGTGCTTTGGAAAATAAGTTGACCCCCTCTTCTTTGTGGCAGCCCCTCAAATATTGGAATACTGCTCTAATGGCACCCTTAGGCCTTCTTTTTTCTAAACTAGCCATACCCAAATCCTGCAACCATTTTTCATGTTTTGGTCTCCATACCTTTAATCATCTTAGTTGCTCTTCTCTGCACTTTTTCCTAAGTCTCAACATCTTTTTTGTAATGTGGTGACCAAAGCTGCATGCTGTATTCCAGATGTGGTCTTAGTAACATTATATAAAGTGGTACTAGTACTCCACATGAAGTAGGGGAAGCCAGGGAGATTGCAGGGGGAAGAAAGGATGATTGCCTACAGAAAAACAAGGCATCCATACACGGCCATCATTATGTTTAGAAGAACAACCATTAGGATTATTTAAACATCTGAATCACCTATGAATTATAAGTTATTTAATTGGAATACCTCTTCAAGTTGAATCATCTAATCAAATTGCAGAACTGATCAGAATGCAATCAAGATGGCACAGTGGTTAAATGCAGCACTGCAGGCTACTTCAGCTGACTGCAGTTCTGCAGTTCGGCTGATCAAATCTCACCAGCTCAGGGTTGACTCAGCCTTCCATCCTTCCGAGGTGGGTAAAATGAGGACCCGGATTGTTGTTGGGGGCAATATGCTGACTCTGTAAACTGCTTAGAGAGGGCTGAAAGCCCTATGAAGCGGTATATAAGTCTAACTGCTATTGCTATTGCTAAATTTGGCACCTTTAAAATAATTCAACAATTCAATGCATATTTGTGTATTGTTAGGTGTGCACACAACTCTTTTCAATGGAATTGATGAGAATCCTTTATTGGGGTAATCCAAGATACCACTAATACCTGAGTTTTGATGGGTTCAGTTGCACATGTCAGTTGTGCTTTGCACCTGTGCAGTTATAGATGTTATACATATTTCAGATAACAGGTGCATGCAAGGTCCAGATTATGTGGCTCCTACTGTTTAAAACAGTAACATATCCTGTTTGGCATTGGGGAAAAATGTTTGTAGATTTTTGAACTTAAATAATTTTGCAGTTCTAAATTTGGGAGGAACAGTAAATGCTTTGTTGTATTTCACTGTAATCACATCACCTAATTAGATGAATTTATTATATCCCCTGGAATGTTAACTGTCAGCTTTCCTCTCTAGCAAAACAGATCGGAAACAATCAATTCAAACCACAAACTTTCAGAGCTCTGACTAGTAATATTAGAAAGAAAGTTAAGGTTACAATGTAGAATCTCTGCGAGCGATCTCTATTTTCAAACGAAAGGGAAAAAGCTTCTTTCGTTTGTGAAGATGGAGCATCTTTAAATATACATGATGCATTATTATAGTGTTCTGATTTATCTATTTATCTTCAGCAAGATGTATTCTGATTGTTCCTGAAATGCATTGAAGTAGTATGATAGTCAACATGTACAATGCCATGAATTGAAAGCACTCTATCCTCTGTCTTTTTATGATGATTTTCTATATGCAAGTGGTGTTCTGGCATTAAAAAGCATTCCAGATTCATACAAATGATAAAAGCAAGCTTCCAACCCTTTTCTTCATCAAATGCTCAATTTTTGAATGGCTTTTACCATGTAATGGAGGGTGTGTTGGCTCTAGTGGTGTAGATGCAGAAGCATTAGTTTCATTGAAGGCACCATGACGCACCTATGAACTTTATCCCCTTTGCCTGAAAGTAGGGGCAAGAGTACTCTGTGCCAGGTTTTGGGACTCTTCTTCTGGAAAAGAATGGGCATGCTAAGGCTAAATGTGATGATATACTTGACGTCTCCATGCCAAGGTAGGACTTCAAGTGCTGGTTAGATTTGACCTCCTCTGGAACACTCTTCACTACCAGCAATTCCATGTATATCATCCATTAGGGGTGCCTAATGGATGATATACATGGAGCTGCTGGTAGTGTATGGCCAACAGGGAGTCTGTATGATTTGTTATTGATATTACTCAGCTATTCAATAGGCAGACTGGTTGCAATTGTGCCAGCACTGTCCATATAGGTTGCCATGTAGGGTACGTAAAGATAACTGATGACCTAAAGGAATAAAGAAGGTCAAAGAGAGTGCGTGAGAATGAATGCTTCACCAAATGGAAGGAAGAAGATGTATCTTACCAAGTCAAAAAAATGGTTTCTGTAGGTATTGGTTGTCAGAGGTGCAGTGGCACAGTGGTCAGAGTGCAGTACTGCAGGCTACTTCTGCTGATCCCTGGCTGCCAGCAGTTTGGCAAATCTATAAACTGCTTAGAGAGGGCTGTAAAGCACTGTGAAGCGGTATATAAGTCTGCGAAGTGCTAAGTGTTAAGTGCTATTGCTATAGGCACTCAACTCAACCATTGTAATTCTTATGGAGGGGCCTTAGCATTATGTGGGAACTTAACCAGCAATGCCAATTGGTTAAACATGTACTAAAATTCACATGGAACAAAATGTTCCTCCATTCCAAGCTCCTATCCATTCTTAATAATACAATCCCAAAGTGATCATTCTGGTTAAGCTGACTTTTTCTGAGCAGGCAGTTTGGCTATAAATATAGTAATCTATCTGCCTGTCTATCTATATGTTTCCACATTCATATTTCACACACAGACTTCCAGCTGAGAAAACCCCAGTGATACACATGCACACCCACCTATGTAATAGAATGAATAAAAGTCAGCATACTTTTCCAGGTGAATGGAACTTTTAACTAAATAAAGATAGAGTAATTTGAATTACAGCTGAAATGATGAGTGGATGTGATTTCAGTTATAATATGGAGATCAGGATGTGCATGAAAACTTTTCTGATAGATTAAAATGTATATCTCTGATGATGTCGAAAGCCACCATGTCTCAGTGGACTTTCCTCTGAGCTTTCAGAACAGAGTCTATTCGGCACTTTTCATGGCCTGTCAGATACCATTAAGAAAATATTTGCTTTTCTGACTTGTACTTCATCTAGTTAATGAATAGGAATGAAATCAGTCCCATGTGAAATCTCTGAGAATTTTTCTGGGGATGGGGGTTGGGAAGAAAATCACGGATCTCATAAAGCAATGCCACACATTCCAGGAACATTTCAAGTGACCTCCAGAAAGCACCACATTCTTACTGGGGGTTGTCACAAACAGGTAGCCAGGTGTTATTCTGGCTTCTATTGGAAATTGAACTCACAGATCCTTGAATGTCATATGTCTCGTTGTTAGTTGTGTCATGTCTGACCCATCAAACTCTATGGACAATGTTCCTCCAGGCCCTCCTGTCCTCTACCATCCTCTGGAGTCCATTTAAGCTCACGCCTACTGCTTCAGTGACTCCATCCAGCCACCTCATTCTCTGTCGTCCCTTCTCCAGTGAGTCCTTCCTTCTCATTAGGTGGCCAAAGAACTTGAGTTTCATCTTCAGGGTCTGGCCTTCTAAAGAGCAGTCAGGATTGATTTCCTCTAGGACTGACTGGTTTGATTGCCTTGCATCATAGGTCTAGACATAGCATATTAATTTTAGGACCTGTCCAGATTTTTTTGGAAAGAAATTGCAGGGATGGATCTTACAAGCTCTCTGAATGGTTTGCAGATGGTCCTCAGCTTACGACTTAGTAACCATTTGAAGTTACAAGGGACCTCCTCGGAGCTACCTAGGGCCGTATTTGAAGTTTTGATGGCTACACCCTCTCCCATGGCCACATGATTGCTTTTTTAATTGCTCAGCAATTGGGCTGCATTTATAGCCATTTACTATGGTCCTATGAGTGTGAATTACTAACAGTGCCCTTTGCACCCAGAACAGAATGGTTTCTCTGTATACTTGGGTGACTGAATAATATTCCATTAAAAAAAAGTACAATGGTTTTGGGACCATTGGTGTTAAAGATCTTATTGTTTCTGACAACTATGACTAAAATTCACTTCTATTGACCTCTTCTATTGACTTCCAGGCACAGAAAAGGTACGTGTTAAGGTTCCAAATATACAATATCTGCAATCTTATCTCTTGCATATTACAAAGGGTGTGGAAAAGTGGGTGGGAGTCATAATGACACAAAACCCAAGTATAAAACAGTTCCTTAATTTCTAGTTTTTTGACTGAAGTGAAAAATGCTTTACAAAGATTGTAGACATTAAATGTACTACTCAACATTATCTCCTTATGCTCTTCCCTCCCAAAATCAAACATTATTGCAATAAAATAAATCTAGTACTAAGCTGTTTCTAGATGGTGAGATTTCAGAAAAAAAACAATCTTTCCTTTATAATATTTGAATTGTACCACTACGAGGCTTGCCTATGTGCTATTTTGTGATAGGTCTCCATTTTCAATCTAAGTTGGTCCCATTAATTCAGCTTCTTCAATATTGAACTTTAAATGTTGACTGGATTAGATTGAAGCCGATTTATACTATTTAATGAAAGAACATAAAGTGATTATCTGAATTGCAGTTCTGCTTTCTTTTCATCCTGGTGACAGACAGACAGACAGACAGACAGACAGACAGACAGACAGACACTAGATATACATACAATTTTTATAGTTCCCCATCTCACAACATAGTATCTCTAGGCACCGAAAAAAGCTAAAAAGGAGATAAAACATGAGAAAAATATATACACAAAGCACAATATTAATGATAACAAAACAACACAGAATGTTTTTAAAGGAATGTACATTAGACTGCTTATGCTGGAGATGTACAAAATTTGAAGGCTTTTTAATTTATGCAGTCTGGTCTTGTTCCATTATAGTTTTGTTGTGGATTCAAATGAACATGTACATCAATATAACTTTGGGAGGAAATATTACGCTTCCCAATTAAGGGTTGCAATGTGATGCTGATTGCTAAAATATGACATTTGCCTTCTTATGGATAGCTTTGGCTTTCTAAACTTGAGATACCGCAATAAAGCAATAAAGGGGATAAAGCTGGGGAAGGAGAAAGAAAATCACTTTCCTGGCATTAAGGAAAGGATCTGGGATGTATGTTTGTTACCTATTTGTGAAAAGTCTTTGTGCTTTAACATTGGAAAAATGGCACATTGTATTGTTTTGTTTTGTTTTGTTTTTGTTTTGCCTTTATTTGTATGCCGCCCTTTTCCCTGAGGGGACTCAGGGCGGCTCACAATTCAAAAAGGGAGGGGGAAAGACAAACAATAGACAATACAGCATGTTAAAAAACAGAAAACACAACAATCGCACAATTCGAGTGGGGCTAGAATCTCAACCCCAGGCCAGCCGGGACAGCCAGGTCTTTACAGTGGCGCGGAAGGACTGGAGGGTGGTGAGGGTCCGAATTTCTACGGGGAGTTCGTTCCAAAGGGACGGAGCAGCCACCGAGAAGGCTCTCCTCTGGGTAGTTGCCAGTTTGCACTGGCTAGAAGATGGAATTCGGAGGAGGCCTAATCGATGCGATCGAATCGGTCTAGTGGAGGTAATTGGCATATTGTGATATAATGTGGATGTAATAATAAGCTCAATGACTGAATTATTGTAGGTGATGACTAGTAGAGTCTGAGGGTGGGGTGAAACACATTGTTAGTTTGGAATCACTATGTTAAGACACCTAAATCTAGCCCATAGATCAGCAACCTTAAACACTCAAAGAGCTACAAAGGTCCTAACCGGAAGCCCCCCATTTAATTCTGGAACAGATCGGAAGTCCAGTTTCCCCATTATAGTCTCCTCCTAGTGCAGCATCCTTTTTCCGCTGCTGACCAGAAGTCGGTTCCCCCACCATAGAGTCTCCTCCTAGTGTGGTGTCCTTTTTCCTCTACTTGTCCTAACCAAAAGCCCTATCAATTGTGGAGCTGACTAGTGACATGGAGCCACAGCAGAGGGATGAAAGAGCCACATGCGGCTCCAGAGCTGCGGGTTGCTGACCCCTGGTCTAGTCCCTTTGACTTGTTTTCATTCTTATCTAGTGCCAATTTGCCTTGACAGTTAATAGTTCAGAGTCTTGTGTATAGATAGCATGGAATAAACTCATAGTGCTTTTGATCTCTATCCTGGCTCCTGATTTCTTGCGCCTGACAATTAGTTCCCTACAGGTATTTAGGCTTAATTAGATGTCTTTCTTTTTTTTCCTGCTATGTTTAGTAATTTAACCATTGCAATATATTTAGGTTTTTCTTTTCCTTCACCATATTATCACTGTTCAGTGTAGACTTTTTTCTTTTGTATTTCACTATTTTAGAAATAAAGAGTACCAAAATGGAAACGAATAGTAGCAGAACAACAGCAATTAAATACGCCTTACATCTTAAAGACTGTAACAATTGGAAAGAGTTGGATCAACTTAAATTAGCTGCAGTCATCCTGGCAATGATGGCAGCATTTCTCTACATGAGTCCTAATCAAAGCTGCATGAGATGTAGAGAACAGCTGAAAAGGCAGGCTGCTGGTCGGAGTGGTGCTTGGTACATGCAGATTGCCAATTCTCAAATCTAACATTGCTGCCTGCACAATATCACACCATGTTGTCAGCCATATAAACAGATCTGGCGGTCCACCCTGCGACTGTCAAGGGAAGAGCATATATTGGGGCGGTGGGGCTTGGACTATCCAGATGTTCCTGAACTATAACTCTGAGAAGGTTCAGCTGGCAAAACAGTGAGGGATGATGGAAGTTGTAGTACAGCAATATCAGGACACTCTACTTACAAAAATCTGAAATGATGGCACATGCCCACATGCATGGAGAGCCTGCCTGTTTTTATGGGCCCACCAAGACAGAGACAATGCCAGTTTATGTATTTATTTAATTTGATCCATACAAAATTCTATAAAAACCAGTTCTCCAGCTATTGTGCAGATAAAGATAAAATGATATAGTACAAACAGCTGAAATGCAATGAAACCACCGCAAGTGGTCCAAAAATTAGAGGATTGAAATGAGCAAATATAATTTCAAGCCAACTCTACGAAGCCTAAATAAATATATAAAGAGGAAGTTGTTGCCTGCCAGGACAGATGAATTAAAATCACGGATATTAAAAGGGATAATATTAAGAAAGAGCAAAACACTGTAACACTAACAGCAGCAGTAAAAGGGCTATGCGAGATTTGAAAGATTGGGGAGAATAGAAACAATATGATAACAGAAAGGGAATAAAATTGTCACCCTGTGAATGTTCATGAAGGAGAATCACGGAACAAGACCTATGAATGTAATGGGCTGACCCTGAGGCACATTCATAGAATCGCAGTGTGCTATTTTCCCCAACTTCAGATTATTAGTGGAATTACCAGTTTTGTGCAACTTTTGAAAGAAAAATAACCAAATGAATAAATCAACTTCCTAGGAGTATCTACAACAGTCCTGGACCTAGATTTATCCATGCTATTTTATTTGTGTTCCTGAAGGAGACAAATTCTGTTGGTAAAGTCAGCGGGCCTCCAACTAACTCAACAGACTAATTTCATTAAATAGGAAACCATGGCCAATAAATTTGGCTCTCTCTAGAAAGACCTTCTTTTGGAATCGGAATACAGCATGTTGATTTGTCATTAGTGATACTTGCTGCACAATTCTATATTTGTTTGAATAAATAAGCCATTGATTGTTTCATGAGTGCAGCTTCCCCGGTCACTTTCTTAGGGACTAAATCAGTGATAGCGAACCTTTTCGGCACCAAGTGCCAAAAAGGTCGCCTGGAAATGTTGTGTGCATGTGCGTGCGCTTGTCAGGGCTGTGCTCTGGAAAAGCCAAACTTCCGGGTTCTAGCCCGAATATGCACCAGAGGATCAGCTGACTGGCATGAATGTGCAGGCCAGCTATTGGCACTGCACATGTGAGATGGATCATGTTCCGGAAAAGCCAAACTTCTGGGTTCTGGCTTTCTGCTTTTTGGCATTGCTGTGCACGAGAAGGATAGCTGGTCATTGCGCATGCAAACAAACAGGCAAGGCCGCATGTGCTGGGCAACATGGTGTCATATGCCACTTTGGGCACGTGTGCCATAGGTTCACCATCACGGGCCTAGGTTAACCTGTGTAGAATATGCAATATGGAAATATAAAACCAGATCTAACCTTTGGTTTCAATTAAAAATAGTCTAAGCTCAACCCCTGTTTATAAGTGATAAATTCAGATCTCTGGCAAACTTGTGACAGGTGGTGTGGAGAGAGAGAGAGAGAGGGAGGGAGGGATGGAGGGAGGGAGGGAAGGAGGGAGGGTGGGAAGGAGGAGACAAAGGGGGGGAGGAAATAGTGGGTATGAAAAAGTAGATGTTAGCTCTACTCTAGATCTGTTCTCCACTTGATGGAACTCTGACTAGAACAATATAGAATTATGTCTCTAAGAAAAAAGAGTTTGCCCTCTCTGATTTGGAAGAAAATTTTAACCTGAAAACCAGAGGTGCTTTTTTGTCAAAAAATAAAATAAAATAATTTAATGTTTTGGAAGGTGAACAGGTCCACCTAAAAGTGCTCTGTTCAGTATTTCTCTTGGAAACTGGAATGAAATGAACTTCAGGCTCACTTGGAAAAAGTGAAGCAAACACAAAGGAATGATCAGATGGTTGGATTAGAAACTCTTCAAGGTCCCTTCCAACTCTGTTATTCTGTTATTTTCTGATTTATTCTGTTTGAAAGGGAGCTGAGGGAACAGGACAGGACATCCAGGGCAGAAGTGGTCAAACATGACAGATGAATGTGGAAATTGAAGTTCCATTGTCAGCCCTGGAGGCCATCTTTTCCTTTGGCTCCTCAGGGCTGCTACATTTAGGGCTCTGGGAAAATGGGAGGGGGATTCGCAAGGAGTCGGTGGAGATATGTAGCCATAACAAATTTCTTTTCTCTGGGAGTCAAGGACATTCAGCCTGCACCTGGAGGGGTGTGATTGGGGATCGTCTCCAGTTGGGACGGTGGATTGATTGGATCATGCAATGGACATATGGGTGCAGGGGATGGGACTTTGACCTTGTTTTGGGTGGGGAAAACCTGGGGGCTTTCAGATTTGGGTTTTCCCAGATGTGCCAATATGACATCTCTAATAAAATGGAACTTTGCAGAATTGCTGGCCTCAAAGTCTTCTTTAGTGGGGTGTGCTGCTTGGAACCCTGACACCCATCTCTTTTGTATGCATCTACAAAAAAGGGATGGGTTTTGAATGATCCATCATCTTGCAGGCTTTGACCCCTGCACCCAAGATGTCCATCGTATGGGTGAAAATAATGGACCCAAAAAATAAAAAATAAAGTAGAAAACAAGAAAGGGAAAGAAAAAATGTCAACCTGATATAGGAAAGCATGCACAGCAATAAATTTATTGAGTATTAAAGGCAACACAAAGCTTTTCTTCTTTTTTTGCTGCAAAAGAGCATTATGGCCATCTCTCTGGAAACATTTATAATGATATTAGCATAAATTATGAGCCAGGTAGAAGTTTTCTCTCACTGCATCAGTGCCCTCAGAGTGTTTTATTCTCCCCAACAGTGTTAATTAGCTACCATTTCTTTTTATCAAGGGCACAAGGCTTTGATAGCCCCTGGACTGCATAATACTTGCGGAGGGTATTGATGCCTGCGATCTATAAAGGAACGGAAGGGCTGTGTCATATTTTGAGAGGGAGTTTAGGGATTACACAGAGTAAACTGGGTGCCTCAAGTATTGGCAAGTCTCAAGATGCCCTTTTGCCAGTTAATTCCCCCCTCAAATGCAAGAGTGGGGCTTGAATGTTTTACAGGTTCACACTGAGGATTCTGTAGGCACTCAAGGGAGACTGGGTAAGTTTGACAAGGTTTTCAGATCATTATGTTTCTGCCCCTATGGACTTCAACTCCCAGAATTCCTGAGCCAATCATTCTCAGAATTCAGCCATTCTCAGAATTCCTGAACCAATCATTTTCAGAATTCAGCCATTCTCAGGATTCCTGAGCCAATCATTCTCAGAATTCAGCCACTCTCAGAATTCCTGAGCCAATCATTCTCAGAATTCAGCCAAATCTCAGAATTCCTGAGCCAATCATTCTCAGAATTCAGTCACTCTCAGAATTCCTGAACCAATCATTCTCAGAATTCAGTCACTCTCAGAATTCCTGAGCCAATCATTCTCAGAATTCAGCCAATCTCAGGATTCCTGAGCCAATTATTCTCAGAATTCAGCCACTATCAGAATTCCTGAGCCAATCATTCTCAGAATTCAGTCACTCTCAGAATTCCTGAGCCAATCATTCTCAGAATTCAGCCAAATCTCAGAATTCCTGAGCCAATCATTCTCAGAATTCAGTCACTCTCAGAATTCCTGAGCCAATCATTCTCAGAATTCAGCCAAATCTCAGAATTCCTGAGCCAATCATTCTCAGAATTCAGCCACTCTCAGAATTCCTGAGCCAATCATTCTCAGAATTCAGCCAAATCTCAGAATTCCTGAGCCAATCATTCTCAGAATTCAGTCACTCTCAGAATTCCTGAGCCAATCATTCTCAGAATTCAGCCACTCTCAGAATTCCTGAGCCAATCATTCTCAGAATTCAGCCATTCTAAGAATTCCTGAACCAATCATTCTCAGAATTCAGTCACTCTCAGAATTCCTGAGCCAATCATTCTCAGAATTCAGCCAAATCTCAGAATTCCTGAGCCAATCATTCTCAGAATTCAGCCACTATCAGAATTCCTGAGCCAATCATTCTCAGAATTCAGCCAAATCTCAGAATTCCTGAGCCAATCATTCTCAGAATTCAGTCACTCTCAGAATTCCTGAGCCAATCATTCTCAGAATTCAGCCACTCTCAGAATTCCTGAGCCAATCATTCTCAGAATTCAGCCATTCTAAGAATTCCTGAACCAATCATTCTCAGAATTCAGTCACTCTCAGAATTCCTGAGCCAATCATTCTCAGAATTCAGCCAATCTCAGGATTCCTGAGCCAATCATTCTCAGAATTCAGCCACTATCAGAATTCCTGAGCCAATCATTCTCAGAATTCAGTCACTCTCAGAATTCCTGAGCTAGCTGGCTCAGGAATTCTGGGAGCTGTACTCCACACATCGTAAAGGGGCCATAGTTGCCAATCCCTGTGCAAGAGGGCTGACTAACTTTTTGCCTCTGAGGCTCAGACCATTGTGAATTATACCATCTTCTTTTTTATGATTAAATGCCATCACATCAGTGTCACTCTTGGTTACTGTATAAATAGATCTTCTCCAGGACGATCTGTCACCAATCTGGCCCTTCAGGTCTTTCAACTAAGCACACATCACCTTTGTAATCTTGCTGTTCATCTTCATCTTGCTGTTGGTCATCCTCTTCTTCTCCTTCTTTGCACCTTTCCTGCATTATGGACTTCTTGAGGGTTGAAAGGCCTATACGTAGTGTGTCCATAATATAACAATCTGAGCTGGTCATTTGTGCCTCAAGTAAGAACACTGGTTTGATTTATTCTATGATTCATTTCTTTGTTGTCCAGGCAATCCTTGATGTTCTGATACCATCATTTACAAAACTCAGTTCTTGAGCCTAATCCTTGATCATAGGAAGGAGTATTGAACAATTTTTTGTAAAAATAAGATTTTTTTAAAGCAGTTCCACCAATTTAAGTGGGTTTTCTTTTGACATATTTCTTTCTGACAGGGCTAACGAGAACTGTATACTCTGATTCTGTCCCACCTCTCATTACATTCTCCCCTGAGGCATGCTTTTATACCCAGTTAATCTTCTGTCAGATTGCAAAAACCTTTGCAATAATAGATTATGATGTATATTAAGCTGACATATATTTGACTTATTTGTTTTAGATTATGTACAGTGAAATGGATTTTTTTCCCGTAAAGTCAGCAACCTATTACATAATTGTTTCCTTACTGCTGCTTCTGAGGGGAGTTAATGAATGAACTGCAAAGTGAGAGACTGCAAGAGCATATGGCTTGCCATTGATTATAACCTAGCAAAAATACATGTCTTCTGGTGGAGGAAGCTATTAATCGGAGAGGGAAAAAGCCACTTTTAGTTTCTCTTAGGGTAGTCTTTTCCTGAGAATGTGGTTCCATTTTACATCAGCACACAAGTGAATGCCTGACATATATAGGTAAAGGTTTCCCTCGCATATATGTGCTAGTCATTCCCAGCTCTAGGGTGCGGTGCTCATCTCCATTTCAAAGCCGAAGACCCAGAGCTGTCCAAAGACATCTGTGTGGTCATGTGGCTGGCCGAGGTGGTGCAGTGGTTAGGGTGCAGTACTGCAGGCCACTTCAGCTGACTGTTATCTGCAGTTCAGCGGTTCTAATCTCACCGGCTCAAGGTTGACTCAGCCTTCCATCCTTCCGAGGTGGGTGAAATGAGGACCCAGACTGTGGGGGCGATATGCTGACTCTGTAAAACTGCTTAGAGAGGACTGAAAGCCCTATGAAGCAGTATATAAGTAACTGCTATTGCTATTGCTATTGCACATGGGACACTGAACCTTCCCACCAAAGGTGGTCCCTATTTTTCTACTGGCATTTTTACATGCTTTTGAACTGCTAGGTTGGCAGAAGCTGGGACAAGTAATGGGAACTCACTCCGTTATGCGGCACTATGGATTTGAACTGCCGAACTGCCCACCTTTCTGATCAACAAGCTCAGCATCTTAGTCACTGAGCCACCACATCATACATATCTGCACTACATACATATCTGCACTACATACATATCTGCACATATTTTTCCTAGCACATGTAATATATGCATTTGTTTGAGCTGCAGTGTTTGACTCTGCACTATTTTCAGCATAAAACCATATTATTTTACATTACGTTTTGAAATTACAAATTAGATAAGTACGCACCAAAATCTGCATGAAAACAATTCCTTTAGCTATTACCCTATCATACAACATAGGTTGATTTCAAAGGATCTATATAAATGATGGTGCTGATCATTGCCATCTCACCTTCCATAGGCAAAATGGGGGCATTTTTTCAGTTCAGCTTCTTGGATGAGAAGCAAAAAGTTTTCAAATAAAAAAAAGAAGACGAAAATCCAGTTGCTTTTTGGAAAGGTTCCCCAACCATGATGTGGATGATTGACAATCATCATAGGCAACGAGTTTCTAATGTGATGTTAATAATCTGATTTCAGTACAGGTGGCTATGCCATACTCCTGAATTTATTTCAACAAACTTAACATTGCACAAAATTGCTACAATAAACATGTCTTAGAATGGTACTTCTAAATAAGCCCTGGAAATGCTCAAGGTTGCAGGTTTCTAGGATATTCATAAAACACCTACATATTGATGGCATTGATGAAACAGCTGCACTTGGAAAAAGTGCCTTCAAGCAGTCGAGTTTAGCTAGGATAAACAGAGACAATATTCCATCAGTGTATGCCAAGAATGGAGAGCAAAAACACATCAAGCATCATTTGTATTATTCAAACCTTCTAAATTGTCAATTAACCTTATTTTGACTACTCTTGCTTCCTGCTGCTTGAAGACAAAGGAAATCAAAAATATTTACAGAAGACCAGAGAAATACATATAATTAAGACTTTAAAATTTGTGACCCAACAAAGACGATGGAATCTATCTCCAGGTTACACAAATATTTCTCTCTCTCTCCCTCTCCCTCTGTGTGTGTGTGTGTGTGAGTGCGTGCGCATTTGTGCGTGTGTGTGTGTGTAAAAGGATAAAATGAACTTGTTAAGAATCGGACAAACTATGTTACGCATATTCAATATATTTCTTCAGTCATCCTCTTTCTTGCATAGATCACATCTCAATGTAAGTCACACAGTGGGATCATATTACAGAATTCCATTATTGTTCTTAAGATGGTCAGACAAAGAGATAGTATGCTTCAAGGACTCAAGATATACTTCATGAATCCATAAATATTGCTTTTAGCTAGTGCTCCATGCATGAAATTCAGGGCCATATCTGGGGGTTACCAAATTCCTTGAGTGTGGATTTGAGTCCCCAAATGCCTTGAATTCCCAACCTCAGAGATCCTTTCAACAAATCTCTGATTTGGGATTTTAAACGTAACAAAGTACACCTTCTGATGCGATGGCTCAGCGGCTAAGACGCTGAGCTTGTCGATCAGAAAGGTCAGCAGTTTGGTGTTTCGAATCCCTAGTGCCATGTAATGGAGCGAGCTCCTGTTACTTGTCCCAGCTTCTGCCAACCTAGCAGTTCAAAAGCATGTAAAAATGCACATAGAAAAATAGGAACCACCTTGGTGGGAAGATAACAGCATTCCATGTGCCTTCAGTGTTTAGTCATGTCGGCCATATGATCATGGAGACGTCTTTAGACAGCGCTGGCTCTTTGGCTTTGAAACAGAGATGAGCACTGCCCCCTAGAGTTGTGAATGACTAGCACATATGTGCAAGGGGAACCTTTACCTTTAGAACTTCTGACGTACATGATGAATTATTACATCTGAAATGAGTTGGATTTTGATTAAATCCTGACCTCCATCTTCCTTTGTCTCCATCTTGCTTATTCTTAGGGTGTGGGCCAGACACATCCTCCTTCCAAGGCCAATAAAAAAAAGTTGCATGCCTCTTCTCTAGCAGCACAGCAAGAACTTTTAACCTCTGCCATCTGTCATTTCCAAATGCTACAGAGCCCCTTGGATTGACTTTCTGATGCACTTCTTTTCCTAAATCTTTTTCAGCCTTTACGATTATAGGAAGAGATAGCAAAATACATGGAGAAGAGAATTACAGGAGGGAAAATATTGATGAGATTTAACAATCAGGCAGTCTCATTATGGCCCGAAGCTGGCATTCAATTTCTTCCGTAAATGGAAAATTGACATTGGAGCTAACCTTTCAAATAGCTCTGGACAGCAATCAGGATCACAAGATAAAGCCAACAAAGTTTAAGCCGAAAGTTGAAACTGCTTGGGGAAAAAAAGATTTGCAGAGGCTAATAGGAATAAAAGGGAACAATGGGATGTTGTGTTACCTCTCTGGGAGAGGAATGAATGCATCACATGACTTGAAGATGGTTTGGTTCAGCAAGATTCTTTAATTACTTCTTTTTTTCTCTCCTCCTCTCCTGCCTTCATCTTCCTTTCTTCCATTTTAGCATATTTTACCCAAGAGGCTGCTGTTGGGTCTAAATGTAATTCAAAGAAGATACGCTAGAGCAATTGAGTACTAATTATGAAGCAATGGTATAGCCTGTATGCAGTAGCAATTTGAGCTCAATTAGGTCAAGCACAACCTTAAGAACAAGGCTGATTCTTAAATAGCATTTCTAAAAAAGATGTAGGACCTCCTCCATCCCCTCCCCCCCAGCATATAACATCATTGAAAGTGTGAGGGTGGTGGATGGCTGTAATTTGGACAGGACTGTGCTGAACGGGTGTCAGATCCACATCTGTAGGGTTCGAACAACTTTGTTGTATTCTGCCTATAATGCAAGAATCTTCCCAGACTGCTTGCCTTTTCTTGGGACCAAACAGATAAGGTCCCATGGAAGTTAAAGGGGGATGGGGTTAAGTCTTAGGTTTATTGTGACTGCACAGTGACTCAAGGCTAATTCCCCAGTTGATTTTCCTCTTTGTCTGGCTGTTTCCCAACAACAGATAACTCCCTGCAAATTATGACATTTAATTCAGAGTGAAATAAGAGTATTGAAGCTGGCAGGGAGACATTCTTCTTCTTCTTCCAACAGTCATGAAGATAAAATGAACAGCAGGTAAATGAGCATGCAGTAGATTGAAAAGATATAAAAGTGAAGAGCCCAATTGAATTTATAGTGTTTCAGGTATTTTCAAAAGACAAGATGGGATTTTCATCAGACTCTGAGTTCCTTAGGTAGCGACCAAGGGTGCATTTGTTTAAACTTCCCAACCTAATAATGTATAGATTGGTAACCTTTTTAAGGTAGTGGAAGCTATACTTAATTTCTTTGAAGGGAAGGTAACACATATAGAGCTGATAGAGTAAAATCTCAAAATGGGTGGATTTGATTAGGTATCTTGTTTTGAAGGGTTTCTGGCTGTAAGGTATTTTTTATTATAGTTTGATTAAACCTATTCTACAGCTTGTGCTATAGTTTGGTGTGTTTCTTTAGGAGTGATGTTAGGAACTAGAGTGTTTCAGGGATCTACCATTGATCTAATTCAAAACCATGGGGATCAACTCAGACTTCAGATGTGATTTTCCGTTCATTGCAGCTCTTGCTTGGGAGAGACAGACAGAGAAAGAAAGAGAAATTTATGTCACTCACTTTGGGTTCTATCTTCATCTATCCCACTCAGTCTGCAACCATCAACATGACCTCTCCTGTTCTACAGGTGTATCGAAAAAAACTCCCTTTGAATAGGCAGAGTACACCTGCTACATATATTTTATAGATGCCAGGTAAAGTTTTAATTTCATTTGAAGAGTTAAACCTTTCCATTGAAACCATCAAGAAATCAGAGAACAAAGCTATCAGATCTGCACCTAGTTGAAAAATTGGATAGCAGCATTTACTATCCCCTGGATTTTTGGGGGGCCTCCCAGAATTCATAGTCCTATTCTCAAATCAGGTACAAATATGTTTTCTGGGACTGCAGCAAAGTTACTAAATATTGAGAAATGTCTTGGGCAAGACTGATTTAAAAAGTCAATATAACTTGCTGAAAACTTTACTTTTTGTAGGAAAGATAAGAACTATGAGAAGTTATTAACTCTTGTACTATTTATTAGTCACTGCAAAAATAAAAATAGTTACCCGTGGCAGGGGGAAAGAGAGAGGGGCATGGAATAAGAATTGATGCCTGCACATGATTGGTTTAGAATAATTGCCAATATGCTGTAAATGATTAAACTGACTAGCAATCCCAAAGGTTATCCAGTGGTTAATAGGTTTTTGGAGTCAACATCATTATTCATCCTGCACTGAAATCAGAACGTGGGTCAAAATATGAATCTGGAAATTTGCTTTATTAATTTTTACAGCTAAGCATATATAAACTTCTGTATCCTAGGGCCCAGTCCATTTTCTAAACACTAATCTGCTGGATGGAATAGTTTGACCTATTCACAAATGGTTCCCTAATTAAGTTGGCACTAGCTATTAATAAGGCTTCCATAGGTATGGAGCTCATGCACATTAATTCACGGAGGGAAGAAAATTATATGACCCACTGGTAGGTTTAATGTGGGGATCGTGGGATAGTTCTGCTCCGCATTGCACTGGCCAAACTGCACCTGGAATAGTGTGTCTAATTTTGTTTGTCACAATTTAAGAAGGATGTTGAGAGACTGGAAACAATGCAGAGAAGAGCAACAAAGGTGCTGAGGAATTTGAAGTTAGAGAACTGAGCATGTTTAGCCAAAGCAGAGAAGGCTAAGAGGAAACAGAATAGCAGATTTCAAATACTTGAAGGGCTGCTATGTGGAATATATTCTCCATAATGCCCAAAGATATGACAAGAAGCATTGCATGGAAGCTTTTCAGAGTGATCCAAACTCAAAATAATGGGTTATGGATGCTCCATCATTGGAAGCTTTGAAACAAAGATGGAAACCCAACAGTTGGGCATGATCTTTTCTGAGCAAGTGATCCCTTGCAATTCTATGTTTGCATGATTCTGTGACTAACAAATTCTATGAATAGTTTGCCATCTGTATCTGTCTGTGCATATCTACATATTGTGGAATTATAGTTCTCTCCAGACCTAAGAAACCTGAACAGCTGGGAACCAATGTTCAGCATCTGGAGAGTTGCAGTTAGTCTACAAATAACCTGTGGTCTGATCGTGAAGTTAGATTGGATGTTTCATTCTTAAATTTAGGTATCTGTAAGAATGAGGGAGTGAAGGGACACAGTGGCTAAGATGCTGAGCTTGTCGATCAGAAGGTCGGCAGTTCAGCGATTCGAATCCCTAGCTCTGCATAACAGAGTGAGCTCCCGTTACTTGTCCCAGTTTCTGCCAACCTAGCAGTTTGAAAACATGTAAAAATGCAAGTAGAAAAATAGGAACCACCTTTGGTGGGAAGGTGACAATGTTCCATATGCCTTCGACATTTAGTCATGCCGGCCAATGACCACAGAGACGTCTTCGGACAGCGCTGGCTCTTTGGCTTTGAAACAGAGATGTGCACCGCCTCCTAGAGTCGGTAACAAGTAGCCCATATGTGGGAGGGGAACCTTTACCTTACAAACAGTAATCATGATGTACAGGAATAATGACCTATCTGGATGCTTCAGAGGGAAAACATAAAAATAATTGTCAGACTAAACTGGTTTTTCCCTCATGTAAACACAATGCTTACTAAAGTTTAAAATGGGCTTATAGAAATGTTATGACATTACAGCATCCTACAACCTTGTATCCCCAAGGGGTATTAGACTGCAATTCCTCAAGCTCTCAGACTTCAGGTCAAAATTTGGAAAAGGCTGGCTGTTGAAAAAGACGGTGTTTGTTGAAAACAGTGCCACAATCTAGTTTCTTGGATTTTTAATGCAGATGACTAAAGCTGCCCTTCCAGAATTTAGAAAGAAAGTTGTTCTACAACAGACTATGAAAAACTTAAATATTATACAGTTACCTTCCACATGCTGAATATGAAGCAATACAGTAATGATATATTAATGTTTGTGAGTGGGCATTCTGATTTATCCGGAGGAGACACAAATAAGTCCATTTTTTACTCTGACATTCATCTTCTTTATGAATAAGAGCTGGGCTTGAAGTTATTAACATTTTGCAGGCACTCCTTGACTTACAGCAGTTCATTTAGTGATATCAGAATGGCACTGAAAAAAGAGATTTATGACCATTTTTCACACTTATGACCATTGCAACATCCCTATGGTAGTGTGATCAAAATGCAGGTGTTTGGCAACTGATATTTGTGATGATTTCAATGTCCCATATGATCCCCTTTTGCAATACTCTGACAAGCAAAGTCAAAGGGGAATCCAGAGTCTAACGTAATAACTTTAGTGATTCACTTAACAAGTGTGGCAAGAAAGGTCTTAAAATAGGGCAAAATTCACTCAAGGAATGTCTCGCTTAGCAACAGAAAATTATGGCTCAACTGTGGTCGTAAGTTGAGGACTACCTTTACATAGGTTGGCCAACCTGAACTCAAAACAGTCCCATTTAGTCTTAGCTCGGCAAAAGTTGAATATTTAGAATTTAATCTTCTTCTTGGATCTGACCTATCCTTTCAAACCTTGCTGATGTAAAACCTCGAAGCCCCGGGTTTTGCCATACTGTGGAAGGGAAGGAACACTGGTGATAGGGGATGTAGAAATCTGGAGGCTGCAGCGGCATGCTGATGAATGCCGGGGACCAGCTTCTTGGCAAAGAGCGAGCGGGGAGGTGGGCCAACGTGAGGCAAGTGGCATGCCAGGATTCGGAGCTCCAGTGTCAGGCCAATGAGCAGCTGTTCTGAGCCAACAATCAGCTGTTATGGCCCATGGAATGACAGGGTGGCATCCAAAAGCTCGTTCTGATGGGCTACTGACAATGGGGCGAGGACAGTGTCGACAGTAGGGTATGGCTCACCTATATAAAACCCTTTGGGAGACAGATGCTCCCAGCACTGACTTTACAACTTTGCTGCATTTTGCTGTTGGAACTCATTGTGTTCCAGTGTCTGGCTAAATAAACCCAGCTAGCCTTCATGCAAGTGGTGTTTTAATGCTGGTTTAGGTCCAGAACTCGGACCCTTGAGAGCTGACTCTTAAGCATGTTGGTTAAGGGACATCGGAGTAAAATCCAAGAGTTAACCAGGCATTCCCAAAGGATCCCAGCAAGAGCACTGTTTTATTATGGACAAGTTCAGAAAACAAGGGACTAGATAGTGAAGTCCGGAGGGAATTATGTAAAATGTCTCTTTGCTTAAAATCCATTGGCTTCTTTCTCCCATAGGAGAAGCTGTCCGTGAATGCTGTTTTCATTATGAGCCAGATAAAATGGTTCACTTAGGTTAGAGGTTGTCCCAGTTTAAATCTTGTCATCAGTTTTTTTTTTCCTATTGTGTGCTGATTTGAGCTACACTTAATGAAATGTTTCTTGGTGATGAGAGCATTTCTTTATTGCCACGATGCTTCCTCAATGATTATATAATAGAGCTGCAATATTCATAAAGAGCTTATTAAAGTCAGGATCGTGGAGTAAATAAATATTTGAGCATTCAATATTATGCACACATAATGATGCTCTATATTTTGGCAGTGAAGGAGAGGGAAAGTGCTGTCAGAATGTCAAGGAAAATAGAAGAAGTGTAAGGAAAATGTAACATCCTATCCAGCAAAATCTGCTCCTTTAGCCAATGGGCAAACATTGTTTATTATTTTTTTCAAAGGTAAGTAGCCTTTGAACTGATTGGAAGACATTCCCATGTATTTGATTCTCAGTATACAGGTGAGGCACTTCAATTCTTATCCATTATTAACACCCATTCCTTGAAATGATTTGGAAAGGGCCGTGCGAAATAGCTGCTTTCTATGCAAATCATTTCCAGGGTTTTGAATAATGCAGATTCTGCCATTCGGTTTTTAACAGCCGAACCAACCCCAAACTTGTCAGGAGAAACTGGCCCATTTGTGTGCATTTTTCTCCATTCCAGGTCACCTTCATAAGCTCTGGGTCTCCCTGAGACGTGAGGGATGTCATCCCCAGGTGGGCCTATTCCAAGTTCAAGGAGACCTCCAGTTTCCTGAGTGTGGCCTAGTTATAACCAGGATCCAAATCCTGACAGGTCAGAGGAACTCCAAACGACTGTTCAGAGAACAAGAGATGATAGGCTCAGATGAAAAACAGGCCCAGCGTGAACATCCACTCCTACTGTGGACCTTAGGCTGCTGTTGTTTGCTGCAATATCTTCTTTGATGTCTTACTTTAAAAAAAATAGAATTGGGGAGAGTGTGCTCTGTTGGATTTTCTATGATTATGGATTCATCAGCTTCTTTAAAAACACACACTTTCTTTTTCTAAAAAAGAATTCATGTTTAGCCCCAGAGCAGCAGAAACTACAGAAGTGCTAACCCACATTCATGTTGGTGTATGCCAAAAGTGAGTCTAAAGCCAATTGTGGGACCTTGTAAGAACATTAAGGATGGGTTCTAAAGACAGCTCAGCTTCAGTGTGTCTGGAGATAACCATAGTTTGGACTACATTGCGGACCGCAGCCTGCAGGCAGCAGAGTTTTGGTCCTTTCCAAGTGGCTTCAATTTCTAACTTTTCGGAATATTCTCTTAAAGGTAAAGGTTCCCCTTGCACATATGTGCTAGTTGTTCATGACTCTAGGGGGCGGTGCTCATCTCCGTTACAAAGCCAAAGAGCCAGTGCTGTCCGAAGATGTCTCTGTGATCATGTGGCCGGCATCAGGGGTGGGTTGCTGCCAGCGTTACTGCCGGTTCGGTGCACATGCAATTTTGCGTGCGCTCTGTGCTCGTATGCAGTTGTCCATAAATAGGTTTGCGCATACACAGAACATTAAAAAATGAGAAAAAAACTAGGCCGCACCAACCGGGGAACTGTTTTGGGAGTGTGGCAGGCCTGGATCACTGCCGGTTCTGGTGATCCAGGCTGGCAAACCACTACTGGTTCATCCAAACCAGTTTGAACCGGTAAGAACCCACCTCTGGCCCGCGTGACTAAATGCTGAAGGCGCATGGAATGCTGTTACCTTCCCACAAAAGGTGATTCCTATTTCTCTACTTGCCTTTTTTATATGCTGTCGAATTGCGTGGTTGGCAGAAGCTGGGACAAGTAACAGGAGCTCACTCCGTTACGCGGCGCTAGGGATTCGAACTGCTGAAACGCCGACCTTTCTGATTGACAAGCTTAGCCACAGAACCGCTGTGTCCCTATAATATTCTCTTATGAATACATTTTTATTAAGTTATAAAGTATTGTAAAATACAAAAGCAAATAAGAGGACAGGGAGAGGGAAGGGGAAGGGACAAAGAAAAGTGAGGAAAGGTAGGGGAAAAAAAAGAAAAAGAAGCATTGACTTTCAACTCTATCTATTAGAGTAGAATAAGGCATTAACAACATATCACAACTTTTTTGTTTTTCCGTAATAGTATGAACCAGTCATTTCTACAAAAGTCTGTTGGGCTGATCTGTAAAACCCAGAATCAAAGTTTCATTCTTTTCCACACCAAGCACAAAGTCCAGAAGTGGTTTCCGTGTGGAAACAAAGTACTTATGTCCTTTTCTTTGAGCAGAGTAGTCCATTTTGCCATTTTTGCCAATTTCAGAATATTCTCAAGGGAGATTCAGTCTGGGATATTGCAGAATATTAAAATGACAGCTGGCCAGAACACTCATTAATGCTCAGGACAGGTCTCAGGTCTTGAATAGATCTTTTCAGAGCTGAGATGAGGTTTGATGGTTCTCCAAATCCTCATATACTGATGCTGGAGCTAGCCCGAAGCTTTCATATTTTCCCAGCAGAACTCTTTCCATGAAGGAAAGTAACAATTTATTTCTCTCTCCCTGCATCATTTTTGGGAAGGCAACTCTGAGTTCATTCCTAATCTTCTGCTTGTGACGGAAGGGAAAAGAAGAAAAGATGGAAGCCTGGGGCATTGAGTCAGACTGGGGCTTCATATCAACTTAGCTTTATTTTGACAACAGGTCACCATTCTTCAAAAAGACACAGACAAACAGCAATAATCTGAAACAGAAATATAAATCTGGTGTTAAAACTGAATCAAATAAAGCCCTAACATATACAGCCCTAGAAACAGCAGAACAGTAAGCATTCAAAACCTGCCTGAGGGGGAAAAAAACCTACCATTGCTATAATAATAAGGATGGTATTTAAAATCCACCAAAAGTGGAAAAGAGGAGAAATTTGTTCAGTTTGGTATCTCTTCTGTCCATGTCTAGATCATCCTATGCTTTTATCCTGGAGGAATCTCATTCCATATAAAGTGAAAGAGACATCATGGGTGCATCTCCCACTTTATGGAATTCCTGCCCATTGAAATATGGGTCTGCCTACCCATCCTGCATGCTCTCTAGAAAAGTGCTGAACAAAAAGAAAGGTGGAAGGAATCAAATCAAATCTTTATTATGGTCATAGTCCAGCATAAAGATGGAAGGAAAGAGAAGAGGATGACCAGTGCAAAGGTGGATGGAGTCAGCTACAGTGGCAATGAGGACACTGTTGGGAGATTTGAAAGAACAAATTAGGGTGCTATCTAGCTATGACACCTGTGAGTCAGTATCAACTTGATGGCACCCAATGAATCAATCAATCTGCTTGCTGTTCGTGAGGCTAAGAAAATGAAACTTTTCTGATGAGCTTTCAGATGTGGGACTTGGACTGCCTTTTTAATCTGATCATATTTTTTTCTTGCAGGATACAGGTTTTTTTTGTTTACACTTGATTTCTTTCTCATTGGTACTGCCAGCTGTCCTGAGTCTTTTGAAGTAGGGTATATACAAAATATTTTCAAAATAGCCAAAGTTGTGTATATTTGCATCTCATTACTTGCCTGTATTGGATATGTTCTCTCTCCCCCCCCTCTCTCTCCCCCCTCTCCCTCTCCCTCCCTCCCTCTCTCTTATCTATCTCTCTCGTCTCTCTCTCCATCATCTCTCTCTAGGTCTGTCTCATGTCTCCATCATCTCTCTCTCTTATCTCTCTCTCCATTATCTCTCTTTCTAGCTTTCTCTCTCTCTAGTCTCCCTCTCTCTCTCATCTCTCTATCTCTAGTTATCTTTCTATCTCTCGCCAATAAACATTTCCTTTGATAAAAGCATATATCAGATTTATGTAAGATACAGGTCTACTAGAAAAAACAGATAATCATACTTTTGTGCATTTTTAAAAAATAATAACTTCTTAACACCACATGGAAACACAATGGCCCGAATGTTCATTCAAAGATTAACCCCATCCCTTTCAAGAAGAGCTACTCTCAGATAAGCAAATGTAGGACTACAAAATGGAATGTTCCAAACTATTACATAGAAGCTTTTGGATAAATTACGTCTGCAATTCATTGTATGAATGTAATCAAAGTTTAAGTTTCTACTTTGTAAATAATGGAATGGTAGGATATTTTCTGTGGAAAATATCAATTTTGCTGTATCAATTACTTCACTGTAAGGCCTTTGTATAGGTTAAACAGTCCATCCCAGGTGACTAAATTGAATTGTGATCTTTTATACAATTTTCAAACAGTTATTCACTTTAAATTGTGCCTTCTGGTATTTTTTTTAAAAGTTGCTCCTTGCTATCATTTAAATTTGAAACTGATCTATGGAGCCGTTCACTTGTTATTTTCTGCCTGCTGTTTAGAACCGAGGAGATCTTTCCTCATTGTTATAAATTGTATATGTAAGGTGATGTTTTGTTAATTCATTACTTATTGCTTTCTGGAGCCACTCTATTTTAATGAACTCATTACCCACAAAGAAGAGGTTTGTTTGGCAATAGCAAGGAGAGAGAGAGAGAGAGAGAGAGAGAGAGAGAGAGGGAGGGAGGGAGGGAGGGAGGGAGGGAGGGAGGGAGGGAGGGAGGGAGGAAGGGAGGGAAATTACTATTCCTCACTAAAATATTGCAACTATCAATACAGCCAGAGTAATTGCACTATTAACACAATCAACACCCTTGCTGTTTCTTAATGAGATATGCAATGGCTGATATTTTTCCACAGAGAATTGGGCACAAATCCAGTATTTTTCACATCCCATTGAAAGGAAATTAGGAATGACTTGAAGGTATGTGATTGCTTTGGTCAGTTTCAGAGCTGGACATAATTGGCCCATAAAATAATTTCCACCCAATATCGGGGTAGAGAAGCAGAGTAGAAAATTTGGGCAGCTAATGTACCTGAATACTGTACCACTACCTTGCAAATTCAATAAGGGTTGGGAACCTATGAGACTCTTCAAACCTATGGAGAGTTGATGAAACATGGACAATGGTCAGAGAAAAGAAATTTGAGTCTGAAGCAGGAATATAACTGGAGAAAACATTTCAGACTTAATCTTCCCAAATTCTCTTGTAGATGAAGGAAGAACTACATTGAGGTTTGCAATACTCTGTTAACTCTATAATCAAAGAACTGTTAGCCTTCATAACTTTGGTTTCTTAGTTTGATCTACCTTGAAGGGCTGATATTGTGTGATCGAAACCCTATCCATTCTGAATGTGTTGTGCATGCAACATACATAAAGCGATGAGACTTTATGCAGTGGTGTCTTATCTTTTTGGCTGAATTGACTCGCCCTGTAGATGTCTGTTGTTTGGTGTTTCCTTTAGATGGCATGTAAATCATGAGATTGCCCTTCTATTTTCACAATCCCTTAATGATATTGTGCTTCCAGCGAAATTGCTTCTTGTCTGCACAACACCTAAACACACAGAGTGAAATGTAGTAGAAGCAATGTATTAAATAGCATCAAATCACACGAGAGGCACTTTATCAGCCATCTCTCTGTCGGCAACAGTCTATAAACTTGCTTATCAATGGAGTAATTTGTGTACTTTCCCCCAGTATCTATTTAGGAGTTTAAGTTTACAAGTGGGTCTGTTTCCTCCAGAGAAATTATAACCAGGCAAGAGGCTGTTAGAAAGAACATAGTTCAAAGGAAATCTGACCTAATGTAATCAGCAGGCCCTCAAGAGGCTTTCAAGAGAAATTTTGTAGAGCCACGGATACCTTTTTAGAAGTAAAAACTCAGTGGATGAGCCAAGGTGAACAGAAAGTGCTTAGGGAAGGAGCAGGACAGAGGAGAACAATAAGACTTAAGATTAGTGCAAAGAAATATCTGAGGTCCACATTCATCCTTATTTCCTGCACAGCCTAACTTCTCCTATATTCAAATCACCATAGATACTGCAGAACACTGCAGAATATGGTCTAAGGTTGTAGTTTGGTTACTGACCCTCCTCTGCCATGTTATGGAAACGTATGACCACCCAGACAGCTTTCGTTTAAAAAATATTTTAAGGAAAATAAATGATGTGATTTGTAGCAAAGCATATATCCATCACCCTAAGGACTCATGAAGGTACACTGATTAGAATGCAGCATTGGAGACTACCTCTGCCCACTGCCAGGAGTTCGATTCTGACCGGCTCAAGGTTGACTCAGCCTTCCAACCTTCCAAGATCATTAAAATGAGGACCCAGATTGTTGGGGTCAATATGATGACTCTATAAATTGCTTTGAGAGTGCTATAAAGCACTATGAAGCAGTATATAAATCTAAGTGCTATTGTTATTGCCATCCTCATTGTCAGATGGTCTATGGGATCCACTTGTGAGGCAAGCATGATTAAAGGGCATAATTCAGAGTTTCTTTTGCAGCCGAACTCACTATCCCAGGGGGTGAAGT
This sequence comes from Thamnophis sirtalis, assembly GCF_051295495.1. Taxonomy (NCBI): domain Eukaryota; kingdom Metazoa; phylum Chordata; class Lepidosauria; order Squamata; family Natricidae; genus Thamnophis; species Thamnophis sirtalis. The sequence goes on along the minus strand of NW_028261394.1, from coordinate 35,666,777 downwards.
ATTTGAGCGACGGGGGAAAGGTAAATGATGGAGGGTTGTATCAAAAAGCTAACTTCTCGACTGTGTTTGCTTATGTCAACTGTGGTGGCCATTTTGTGACTACTGTAGTCTTTGTAGCCATTTTGTAAGGGTCTTTTGTAAAGGACCTGCTTTTGAAATAAATTCAGGATTTGGGAAAATGAACCAAGACACTATGCTAAGAAGGCTTATAGGATATATTATTTATTATTCCTGAATGGGTCAAAAAACTTGAGAGATATTTTTAATTGGAACACAACCTGTCTAGCTATCTGGAATGACTGAGTAGAGTATTGTTGGTTGATATTTAAAGAAAGGAGGACTGAAGCAAATAAACAGTTGTCTTTAATGAAAAAGCTGGCCTAAAGGATGAGAATTAAATGAAAATTTTTGTTAACATGGGAACCTATGGGAGAACACTGTCCTGGACAATAATAATCTCCTGGTGGGAAGGTTGATTAAACCCATTATATCACAGAGTAAATAATGATCAGGAATGGCAGTTATTCATTGATAACAGAGCAGAGGTCTAATACATTACAATGTTATTTTCCCAAGAGAGCAAAATGAACTATTTCAAATAAGCATTGCAATTTAAAAACCTTGTAAAAAGCCATTGTAAGGTTCAGAGTAGAAAACATGATTTTCAGTCCAAAACTGGAGATTATGAAAGGATATATGTATGCAGTGAGGAAAAGAAGAAGAAAGGGAAAATTAATCTACACAGAAGCAGCCAATATTTCTAGGTAATAAAACAATTTGTATTTAAGACCAACATAGAACATGGATTTGATGTAGCCACCTTCCCAGCTCAAGACAATTCAGCTTTGTAAAAATTTGCTATCTTCTTCCTAGAATTGGTTGCCCTGCTGATTATTATAATTAACTTTCTCTGAAATGTCATTCTGAGCTGAGATGAATAAAGTTTTGCATCTTAAGCATCGTTCATATCCAGATAAAGAATGCAAAACTGAAACAGCGTTTTAAAATTAACAAATGCAAAGTTTATGAGTGTGGGAGTGGTGCAAGTATTGTTGTACGATTTTCCTCCAACATCTCCCTATTTTTAATCTGAAGTGATAGATACTAGCTGCCAGGTAATTCTTTGGCACATAGTGTAGCTCTACATTATCGTAAACTTGGGAAACTGATGATTTATTGGCAATCTTATAATATTAAAAACTTATGAGTTAGTATAAAGTATTTGTAAAAGCAAAAAAGGAAAAGTCAGTGCAATTGAAAATTCCATCAATAGAATTAGAATAATAATCCCCTTTTAAGTAGAATGTTTGAATATCAAATTTAACACACAAGCAGAAGTGGTGAACCATCCCTTTCTCAAGGCTTATACGTCACATCTGTGCTGGTAAAGTCCGTCCATGTGTATAATATTATGGCCTGCAACACTTTTACATGAGCTGAAACACTAATAAACCAGAATTCTTCCAGGTAATGTACAAGTTGTAGCAGAAGAGCAGGCAGTTCTGGGTGGTGGTGTTAAACATGTCATCAGTTTAGAGTCATCATGTTTCAAGCTCTCCAAATCCAATACCTCTTGAATTCCACTGATACTTATCTGGTGCCAATTTAGTGTTGGATTTTAGTTGCCCAGATTCTTATATTTAGGTTTGAATAAATCTTCTATGGTGCAACCTAACTGATGGCCCTGACTCTTTATGCCTGTCACAAGGTTTGAATATGTGCAGAGGTTCCACCTGCAGAAAATTATGCTGTATCCATAGAGGATTGGTTACTTTCTGAGGTCATCACAACCCAACTTCAGAAGGAGGAGGAGGAGGAGGAGGAGGAGGAGGAGGAGGAGGAGGAGGAGGAGGAGGAGGAGGAGAAGAAGAAGAAATTAAAGACTGCCACCTATTGAATTATTGGAATGAACCGTAATCTAGTTTAGTTTAGATAGCTGTCATCTTGAGAGCTATCTAAACTAAAGCGGATTCTGGTAGACTCTTAAGAAAAACTTTCTAATGGGAAGAGTGGTTGGCAAAAGAATCAATCAGTTAAAGGGGAAACTGGGTTTCTTTTTGTGTATATATGCAAAAGCAGGTGAGATAGATATTGTTGGGACTAATTTAATTTAAATTCCTGTGTTCATTGAACAATCACACAGCAGACCAGTCTCTAAAGACTGGAGTGCTTTAAAATAATAGGAAAAAAATAACATTTAAAGTTTCAATTTGTCTTCAGTTATGGTTTTTGCCATAGCTTTTCCCTTTTCCCTCAGGCATTAGGATGCTTGACAAAGTGAGTTAAGAGTGAATTATTTTTTCCAAGAGCTATCAAAACTTGTTTGCAAAAAAATTGAAAGGTTCGTACATTAAAACTCTCTAAACTGCTGTTAAAAGAAACTAGATTTTACTGTCATTGTAGTTAAAAAGGACTCTTTAGCCAGCAAGAGAATAAGTCTTAATGTTTTTTATTTGAATACAAGCTTAATAAGAAAAATGATATTCAGATGTCTTGTAAAAATACAAATGGATATTAGAAAAAACAATGTTTAGAAAGGCATATATTATAATAAAAATGTCTGAAAATGGATAAGTATGAATTTTTTATGTGCATGGTCTTTTAAAAAAAAATCTCAATGGACATTTGATAAACTGAATAATTGGAAAATGAAAAACTAAGCAAAACCAAAAAATTACAAGTTTGTTGTTTTCCTCTTAGCATGTAGCAATTTTAACCTTTTTTTCCCCCAAAAAATTACAAGCTTGAATAGAGAAAAATAAAAGAATAACACTTGAATTTTTTTTTCCAATTGAAGTACCGTAGTCCAATGGAAGAAATTAGTACTGTTGCTTATGATAAATACATGTTTCAGTAATGTGTTTGAAATGCGTACAGAATTGTTTGAAATAAACATTAAATCTTTGTTATTTTGTCAAGTTTCACCTTTTGAGACAAGAGTAGGTATTCCTTCTGAGTTAGTTTCATATTCAGTTATAGGCTTCTTTTTAAGTAAGTTTCAAAGGAAAATAGAAAAGTTTCTCTCCTACATCCATTTTTACAATACAATATAATACAATAGCAGAGTTGGAAGGGACCTTGGAGGTCTTCTAGTTCAACCCCCTGCCTAGGCAGGAAACCCTACACCACTTCAGACAGATGGTTATGCAACATCTTCTTAAAGACTTCCAGTGTTGGAGCATTCACAACTTCTGGAGGCAATTTCTGTTCCACTGACTAATTCTTCTAACTGTCAGGAAATTTCTCCTCAGTTCTAAGTTGCTTCCCTCCTTAATTAGTTTCTACCCATTGCTTCTTGTTCTACCCTCAGGTGCTTTGGAGAATAGTTTGACTCCCTCTTCTTTGTGGCAACCCCTGAGATAAAAATAAAAATCTTTTAAAATAAATCAATGGTCCTTTCTTGTTAAAATGAACATTTAGATTTTTATAATGTCTTTTTGAAATGCAGAAGGTGGGATATTATACTGTATTCTTATTCTAGGAAAGAAACAGAAAGTAAATTAATTTGAACTCCAGCAACAATAATTCTATGGGGCTATGGTTACTCTTATTCTTAATGGTTAAGCATTTGCTTGTCATATTGGATGATCCCACAATTAATGACTGCAGACTAGCTGACCAATAAATTATGCATACTGGACCCACATTTGGACAGCAGAAACATACCACCAAGAATTTGTGTAAATTGGTAGGCCTTCAGTTGTAGCCAACTGATGTGCTCTCCATTATGTCTATAGAAATATGGTTGCCACAGATAGAAAGCACTGCTTTTATGACTTGGTTTTGGAGATGTAATTTTTTAATTGGTAATTTTTAAGTGGTCAGAAAGAACCAAGAAAAAGTGCAGCACATATGAAAGTCAGAAAACTTCAGTCATCCTAAAATTCCAATCTCCATTAAGGATAATAAAATTGATGGTTGAGTTTATGATATGCAAACTTTATAAAACAAGGGACAGTCCAATATATGCACCGTTATGGTTTAATTTCTCAATTTAGCTTTTGGCTCAATTTTTCAGGCAAGGATATTTCCAAGTACTCCTTATTCCTTTCTGCCATAAACATTTGCAGTAGTGCAGCTAGAGACTTCAATCTTCAGACAACCTGGTTAGTTCTGGGGAAGTAAGAGGAGAAAGATGTGTTGGATACGTTTACCATCTTGAGTTATTTGTAAAAATAATAAAGGCAGGATACAAACAAGCAAACAAATAACAACAAATTGAACTCAAAGTTCAATGTGTGAACCCCAACAGCCATTGTTTTTTATCCAGTAAAGAAAATGTTCTGACCAAGGCTTCCCAAAAACATTAAGCAAATTCCTTGTCATGACAAAAAACCCTTTTATTAATTTAATGTGAATTCTGCTCATTCACACCCAACAAAGTCTTTCAAGGGAGGATTTACAATCACAGATCTTATCTAGCTTGAAGAGCTGATAGGTCGATATCTGCAAAACTTGACAAGGAATCTCAGAGAGTCACGAACCAATTAAGCGAACTAATTGTCTCCTGCAAACTCCACTCCCCTTTCTCTCCTCTTTTATTTCCTCTGGGAGGGGCCATTCATCATTCACCCGTGGCCTTACTCCCAAGTTGACCCCTGTTCTTTAGCTGTTCCCTAAATCTGGCAACTCTGCGCAGGTGCACAGTAGGAACAGGCTCCAGTTGTTCATCTGCCTCACTGATGTCTGACTCCGAAGGCAGTTAATAACTGTCACACAGCCCTGGCCCCATCTCTGCCTCCGACACAGAGCACTCGTCAGAGCCTTCCCCAGGTTCCAGGACTGGCCTATGTTCTTTCCCAACTTCCGCACTGTCTGAATCTGCTGCCGGCTCCACTGATTGCTGGCGGGCCACAACTGAAAGTAAGAAGAAAAATGGTTCAATGACAATGAATATTGTTTTGTAATTGCAATAATGAAGAATATGGTTAGTGTTATTTAACCAGGTATATAAATTTCATAAATGTCTATTTGGTATAAACTCTCTATATTCAGTTTCGTATATTTTTATTCTAACTATTGTATATTTAGTTTTTATTTGTGTTAAAACAGCAATTGGGTAGTAATTCAAACAAAGATTCACAACATTATGCTGAGAAGAAACTAGTTCTGAATAGATTCATGAGCCAGATGATAATCTATCTCTGAACTTTGAAGGAATAACCGTACTTTATCCAGGATTGAAAGAAATTGCTAAATTCACCCGTGTGCTTAATTTGATTACTGTTTTAACTCTGGACTCCCACAATGGACTGAATAATAAATTAGTGAAAGCCCTTCTCCAATATGGTTATGGCATGCATGCAGACTTTAAAACAATCACAGCTTAGCAGGTTGTGCGAATAGAGCTGCTCGGCCTTTCACAACCTCTTGAGGGGTGCCATGGGAACATTGCCACTCTGAAGAGAATACCCTGACTCCTTTTATACACATGATTTCATGATTCCATTTGATCTTTTTATAATAACCTATTATATTAACAGCCTCTCATGAGTAATGAAACAAGACAATTGAATACATGGAATGAATGAATAGTTCTCCTCCACAGACCTTCATAGCTTGATTAGATTAATATTGCACTAAGGCCAGAGATGAGCAATGGGGGCTCTTATTATTGTAATTGTCAAAAAAATGCTGGATATTTTCTGAAGAAAAACATGTAAAACTAAAACATAAGTCCTAAATTAAGCCTAATAAAACTTCGAAGCAAAGCAAAACATTTCCATAAGCCTTGTTTCCCCAAAGTCCAGGGAATAAAAAGAAAGCCAGAACTTATTTGAATTCTATTGAACTATTCTTGTTTGGCAGATAATGTCATAAGGATCAAACTCTTTGTAGTTTAATCTACAATTAAACAAACACTGGTTTATTCAATATTGGAACCAAGTCTCTTTTTATTTTCTCATTAAGGTAAAGGTTCCCCTCGCATATATGTGCTAGCCGTTCCCAACTCTAGGGGGCGCTGCTCATCACTGTTTCAAAGCCGAAGAGCCAGTACTGTCCGAAGACGTCTCCGTGGTCATGTGGCTGACGTGATTAAATGCTGAAGGTGCACAGAACACTGTTACTTTTCCACCAAAGGTGGTACCTATTTTTGTACTTACACTTTTACATGCTTTCAAACTGCTAGGTTGGCAGAAGCTGGAACAAGAAATGGGAGCTCACTCTGTTAGGCAGTCCTAGGGATTCGAACTGCCAATCTTTCTGATTGACAAGCTCACCGTCTTAGTCACTGAGCCATCGTGTCCCTATTTCTCATTAGACGATGCAAAAAGACGAAAATCCAGTCCCAAAAGGCCTGCAGGTGAAACAAGTTCTTTATTTCTAGTTTTAATTTCTCTTCCCATGTTACTCCCACCACTTTCAAGTAGGTTGTGTTCTAATAAGCATGTCTATTTCTTGTTCAAGCAGACAAGCTACATCATATCATATTAAACAATAGTTCTCATAAGCTGCCAAAGGATAGACAACAGAACCTTGGTAGAACTGATTCTGGCTTCAGTCAAAGGTCACAAAAGAAAGAGAACAAATACTTCCTATTATCTATATTTTATCATGGAGTACATTTTACTTTTATTTACACCAACATTCTCTGAACTAGGCTAACAACTATCATGCAGTTCATTCAATTAGATTAACAATAGTGTTCCAATCCTTTAGGTTTACAATCTATCATCTTGTAGGGATGAAGTTAATACAGGTGGAGACATTATCTGTCAACCTCATTCAATCTACTGAAAAAGAATTTCCCTTGTAATAGCGAATAGCATTAATGACGAGACAAGCAAAGGGTAGTTGTGATTGACATGCCTTTCATTGTACAATCACCTCACTTGTGGTCTGTAGCTTTCTATTTTCCCATTATGAGCCATGGTGACACAGTGGTTAGAATGGAGTACTGCAGGCTACTTCTGCTGCCTGCCGGCTGCCTGCAATTCACTAGTTCAAATCTCACCAGGCTCAAGGCTGATTCAGCCTTCTATCCTTCCGAGGTGGGTAAAATGAGGAACCAGATTGTTGTGGGCAATATGCTGACTCTGCAAACCTCTTAGAAAGGACTGCAAAGCACTGTGAAGTGGTATATAAGTCTAAGTGCTATTGCTATTGTTGCTATTAAGTGCCAAAGGAAGATAGAAAGAGAGAAGTCCTCCCACTGAGCCTGTTTTAGTAATCATGTTATTGTTAATGCTGAGTCCTCTTCTCCTGAAAAAAAATACTGGAGAAATTTTACAGTCAGTTCCTTTGTCTGCAAATTGTGGCCAGGTGATTTAAAAAGGCTTTTGTAGCCACCTATAAGTGAATTGGAAATGGACCTGGTCCATTGTCTTGCCTTGATATTTTTCTACTCTGCCTGTCTTGTTCTGAAATTTCTTATATCTTCTTTTGGGAAAATGGATATCAGGTTGCTTTATTTCAAAATGGGCTTTATTTCAAAACACCTGATTGTGGTTTCATAAGAATGCCAAAACATCCATTGGGATGCAGTGGTGGGATTCAACTTTTTACTACAGGTTCTGTGGGCTTGGCTTGGTGGGCATGGCAGTAGGAGGATACTGTGAAATCTCCATTCCTTCCCCACTCCTGGGCAAGGATATGGTAAAATCTCCATTTCCACCCCACTCCAGGGGAAGGATACTGTAAAATCCCCATTCCCTCCCCTTCCCACCCCACTAAGGTGCTTTCCAGCTCCATTCTCCTGTGCAAGGCAACAGAAGATGGCCAAGCCAATCAGCTGGGACTCTGATCAGCTGGGACTTGGGAGGCAGAGAATAGGTGGAGGCGGAGCCAGCCAGAGATGGTATTTGCCAGTTTTCCGAACCACTCAAAATTTCCGCTACTGGTTCGCCAGAAGCAGTCAGAACTGGCTGAATACACCTCTGTTGTGTTGTCACAATAGAAAAACAAAAGGGGTGGAGAATCAGAATGGGCATCAAAATGGCAGGACTCACATTTCACCATTGGATCTCTTGCTCCCTCTCTGTTTTCCCAACCCTCGCCTGATTCTCAAAAACTTCAGAGCTGAATATAACATTTCTTCTTGTCATTATATAATGTATGTTTTCTTCCTGAAAGCCATATTTACCTCTTACAAAGCAAGTTTAATACAGGTTGTAATCTTGTATTTAAATAATTTGTCTTGACTGGAAAAATCAAGTAATACTTTAATCACTATAATTATCAGAATTTTGAACATTACTGTATACAGTTGCCAATTAAAAAGCCAACATTCAAGCAGCAGCTAGTCTAGAGTGGTAGTGGATTTATACATCCATATCCAGCTGTGTTTTATGGTAAATTGATGTGCAGCCTTAAATATTTTTACATTGAAAGAGGCACCAAAGCAAGCTTCATGCACAGTATCACGTAAAACATTAGTCCATCCAGGTAGGTGGGCTAGTAGATGTTTCATTTGTTATGCGGTGGTGGTAGGAACAGAACTGGTTAAGGTTTTGTTCTGTTAGCAAATTCTATAGCAGCATTTTCCCCTATCCATTTTAGCAAACAATCCTATCAACTCTTGCCATTAGTAAATTAATTTAAGAGTCAGAAGAAGCAATGGTGTTGGGCCACGAGGGGGGATAAAGACCACAGTTTTATGGTGCCAGCTGAAAGTTTACCAAATATAGTATGGAAGATTTTATATCTCATCTTTTGCCCATGAACTGGGGTGGGGAGAAGAAGGGGAAGGGAAAAATATGGTGTTTAAACTCTATTTATATCAGGTTACAGTCTTAAAAGAAGTTTAATAGACATAAAAGTAGTGTTGGATTTCCTAACTTCTTATTGGGAAGAAAATACAAGCATATAATTGTTGGTTCTTTGTTTTTCAGAACATAAAATCCATTAGATAAATTTAAAACTGCCTTTGTCCCTTTCTTCTTGGAAATTTAGTCAGTGCATATTCTGGGTAATCTCTTTTTTATCATTCCTCTTTTATCTTGAGTTCTTTCTCAGTATCTGAATAACTTAGTGCAAACTTTGCACGGAATGTTAAATCCAGCTTTCCTGCTGTTTATCAGAATTCTAGATTGCATTGATAATAATCATTGTGGGAATGTTATGGCATGACTTATCCGTAGTTGGTTATCTTGCACTTCCATCTGGGATGCCACTAAGCTCTTCCTTGAAAGACAATTGTTATTTTCCCCCCATAATTGTATATTGCTATTTATCTTCTTCCTTCCTATATAAACTTACATTTATGCTCTAAATCACAAGCCATTGGCTAGGGAGAAAGCAATAGGTTCCAGAAAATTGGATGGCCACCAATTTTTCTTCGCCATTGAAAATGAAATCAGTTCTCAGTTTGCTACAGATTTCATTAGCAAAATGCCTTAGGAATCTCACTGGGAGACCAAATCACCCCACTTCTTAGTTAGCTCCATGATTTATCAATCTGTTTTTATATCAAGTTCAGCTTTGGGCCAAAGTATCTTAAAGCAGTGTATTGCAGTCTTGGCTACTTTATGATCTGGGGACTTCAATTCCCAGTGATTGGGAAATTTGGAGAGTTGAAGATCTTCATTGTAACATTGCCAAGGTTGAGAAACATTGTCTTAAGGTTAGTGGTTCTCAACCTGTAGTTCATGGACCCCTAAGGGGTCCGTGATGTCATCACAGGTAGTCTGTGAAGGCTTCAAGAAACGTTATGCTTTAAACCTTGAGTTAAGACTTGGGGATTGATGGTCATGATCTTTGGCCGCAAAAGGTATTTAAAGGGAGTCCACAGTGAAGAAAAAGTTGAGAACCACTATCTTAAGGGATACTTGTCCCTTCACATGTACTTACATACAGAGAATCTTGTCCACAAGTAGTCACCAATTGAAATGAGAAAGGTGGGCAGCTAAGGAGGAGAACATATGAAATCCTATTGCAAGTTTTGTGATTCTGATGAAACTACATGAGCACCAAGAACGTCAAAACTTCAGAAATAAATATATTCAATAACGGCTGTGGGGGTATGGGACTGATGCCATGCTGTACCTGTTTGTAGTTGCACCACTTTTCTCCTTTACAAAGGTTGGTTATTTTGGGCAACTTTTACTCAGTATGTTATCTTAGGGTTGGTTTTTTTTTAGTAGGCAGAACTTCTCCCACCAAGTCTGCAAAATATATTCAGTGGGTTGATTGTTCCAGAGTGTAGCCAAGCACAATCCAGGGATAGTTCAGGTAGTTTTGGTAGTTTATGCCCAAATAAGCAAAGAAGGAGAAAGGGAGGGGCGAGAAAGATGGAGAGAATATGAGAGAGAGAGAGAGAGAGAGAGAGAGGGAGGGAGGGAGGGAGGGAGGGAGAGAGGAATGCAAATATACACAATATGTTTGGAAGCTTTCCAGAGATAGGATTAGTAGTGGGAATAAGAGTTTAGATGGTTCAAAGTTCAGTCACTAGCAGCTATTTCTAAAAAGATTAGATAGGAGATGCTGAGAAAAATAAGAGATTGTACAAAACCATACCAGATCACAGTACATAAATGCCAAAAACACACTTCATCTTCTGTGATAGCCAGTGTAAACACGTATATTCTTACATTAAGAACATTAAACACACATTGAAGCACAGAGAAACAATTTCTGACTTATATGATCTGGCTTTGCCTTTTATTGTTATTTGCAAGGGGATTTGAGCCTTCTGCTGGCCTTTCCCCCATCTCCTTCCATAGGTCAAAACCAAGTTATGCATTTTTCCAAGTTAGCTTTCTCTAAATTGCATCCCCTCCAGATGCATACACTTTTAACTTCCTGAATACAGACTTGGATAGTCTGGGAGAGAAGTCCACCCATCTGGAAAGGAAATCTGTTTTCTTGTGGGTAAGAAAAGAAAGGGACTCTTAGTATTTCACTGTAATTCTGACAATGTCTGTGTGAGAATCATGATAGCAGTATGCACATTTTTGTAATGTTAAAAAAGGAATTCTATCAGTCTATTGCTTTTATGTCTGGTTTTATCCTAGGGAAATAGATCTATTGTAAAATCAAATATTTTAAATTTGAAGGGAACCATGCTATGGGTGAGCAAAGGTTTTTTTCCCTAATGATCAGTTGAAGGATATATATTTTCATGGCTTTCAGTTATTATGAATAGATGAGGTCAAAAGACATGCAAATCGCAAACTATGATTAGCTTTCTTTCTGATAGTGCAGGAATAAGAATGAAATCAAGTACTCCAATTTCCCTGATGTATTTCCAAGAAGCTTACACATATTTGAATATGTGTAATATTCAAATATGTGAATATTCAGAGAGTGGATGTGTACCATAATGAATCATCTCCTGATAGAATAAAATTAAAATCAATTTGAAAACTTATTTAGGGATCTGCAAAAATGAGTTTTGGAAGATAATTCTCTTCAGTGCCCAAGGAGGATGTTGTAAATTCACCTTCAGTGATAATGGAGTCTTTATTCATTATTTTCCAATGTGCACTTCTATAAAGCTCTGTTAGAGAAGTGAGAACTTCCATAGCCATATAGTTATTGTTGCCTTTTTTAATATAGTCCCCAGATTTATACTGTTCATTGTTCTGTAAGCCATTCACTTGCACAAATTACCTTTTTCTCCTTAAATCCAAATTTAATTTACCTTTTAAAACTATTTCCAAACCTGTATGACAAAGTTGAACACAAGTCTTGGCTAGTGAGAAATTATACCAGATATCAGAAGGACTCTTCCAAGCCCCACAAGATGATGTTCGTGTTCAAAGAGGACCTTGACATCTAACAGGTTGTGGGCTGTCCATGATGCACGTGTCCACAGGTGGCTGATAAGGCCTAAACGGGCACGAAATGTTCTGCCACATGTTGGGCAGACATGTGTGTGCCCCATTGTTGCAGCATTTGCAGCGTTGGCTTTGCGGGGTGCTCGCTTCTCTTGTGCTGTGGTTGTTCTTCTGTCCTCAGATGTCTGGCAGCCTTGGTGGATCAGCGTGTGCCATGTCGATTGATCTTGTGCCAGGGTTTCCCAGGAGGTGGTGTCGATTTCTAGGGACTTGAAGGAGGCTTTCAACATGTCTTTGCATCACTTCCTTTGCAACCCCCCCTCCATGCGATTGTTTTCCTTGAGACAATTCACCATAGAGGAGCTGGCCACACCGAGGCACACCATTTTAGCTTGACATTGCAACAATTCATCAGACTTGTTTGCCACTGCATTTCCCCACTGATCTATATATTAAAACTGGTTTGGCTCTTCACAAAGATCTTTCATGCAATTTCCATTTATTCAAGCCACACAGACCTTCGTTGCTTTCTTTTCTTGCTAACTGGAAGGCTCTTTCTCTGACTGGGCATGGATTCTATCTACTTGGCCTCTCCTCGACAATTCTTCCGGCAAGTCCCCTAGCCTCCCACTCTTTCTATCTTCCTTCTCTGAAAGTTGAGCCCAATTAACATACACTTTGTATGCTTATTCCACAAGTTCAGAGATGCCTTTCCTGCCCCCCCTTTCTGTCTTCTGTATTTTGTTTATTTATTTACCCTAATGTCATCTGCAGAGTGACCAATGAAGATCATATTAATCATTCCCAGGATCTGAGCTTGTGATATTTTGCCTAAAGGTTCGATAAATGCATTCTAGGATTTCCCCTAGATTTTCATCCTGTTCCTGTTGAATTTACTAGACCTTCCCTAAATTCTCAACTTTTGTTGAATCCTAACAAAACTAAGGTCCAGTACTTTTTCAGCTGAATGGACTAGGTTCCCAATCTGGTTCCTTCAGTAACCAATCTGCATTTTTTTTCATGATCCTTCTGCAAAGGCTTATTCATGGTTATCTTCACCAGCCTTCTTTTCTCAGGGGTTTATACAATTTCCATCAGAATTTGTATGTCAGCTTAAGCAGACTGGTGAGTTCAGAAAAATGGATGCAAAAATGAAATGCATCTCATCTGGAGTTTCTCAATAAGCAGGAATTTGATTTTTCCAATTATATACATCAGCCAGTGAGAATGGAGCATATCCACACTTTATGTAGCTCCCCCTCAGCTTCTGGCAAAAAAAGATCCCTTAGGGGCAACTTGAGTATTGTCTCAACTGCTCCCTTGGACCAGGTTTGTGGTCCACTTGATCTGGTTTCCTTCCTCCTGGCCCCACCCAATGGGACCGTTTGTTCATTCTAACCAATATCTGATTCCACTCTTTATCTCCCTGGGTCTCCTACCCCTTCAGTGTCAACAGGTGGAGGGCACTGATCTCAGAGACACACTCTCTCCTTCTCTTGACACCCTAAGATATGACACCCTATTTTCAGTATGATTAAAGTAATCAGCAAAACCTTTCAACATAAAATCCAACAGCGTGCAGGGCACACTGCCATTACCACCCATCCTAACACATTACCAGCAACCTGAGGCCCCAGAAGCTGGAACTCAATGGCCACCTGCAGGAACTGCGCTGGTTTAACTACCCACACAACCTATACGGACTTCATTAGGAACGCCGTCCCGAGTCCAGGGAGGTGATCAGGCCCCCCTCTTCTATCTTCAAATGAGATAGGTACAACACCAGTTACATATGCTCACCTGAGACATCTTCACAAAAGCCCCTTCCTGGCCAGGATACAGTTCAGACCTACTTTCCTTCCCTTAAGGGATCTTGGACTAGTCTTCAGCACCATTGGCCCCAACGAGGTACCACAGCCGTCTCCCGGAGGCTCAATCCCCCATGGCACCTGGAGAATGTTCGGAGGTGGTCCCCTGCAGGGTCCAAGGGGTCAGGCTGCCCTCAGCGAAACATCGCCTCGCTTAGCGTCCCGGCAAAGGAGTCGCCAAAAACTGTTGTAGAAAAAAACTGTTGTAGAAAAAACTGTTGTAGAAAAAACTGTTGTAGAAAAAAACAGGAGACGCAAGCCAGCTCTTCAGGGAAGAAATAGTTTATTGCGCAGGTCCAGAGACAAAGGCCTGAACCCCAAATGACATCAGGAAATTCCTTTTTATAGTCCTTACCAGAGAGGAGCTGTTTGGGGAATGTGATGGACTGGCATCCTTCCAAGCCCCATAAGAATGATTGAAGTGATTCCCCTACCTGTAACACTTAGTCTTATTAATAAAACCTTCAAACAATAAAATCAGTTATGGCATTATATACAGGTAGTCCTTGGCTTCCAATCATTTAGTGGCCATTTAAAGTTACCATGGCCTTGAAAAAAGTGACTTACCTCTGGTCCTCACACTTATGACTGCATATAATTTGATTGCTTATTAGTAACCTATGACTATCACTAAGTGTTGTATCTTATGATTTTTGATGAATGTATTCTATTTTATTTTTCTTTATGTACACTGAGTATATGCACCAAATATAAATTCCTTGTGTAGCCAATCACACTTGGCCAATAAAGAATTCTATTCTATTCTATTCTATTCTATTCTATTCTATTCTATTCTATTCTATTCTATTCTATTCTATTCTATTCTATTCTACTCTACTCTACTCTACTCTACTCTACTCTACTCTACTCTATTCTATTCTATTCTATTCTATTCTATTCTATGTTACAGATGTGCTTGTGAACCCTTCAAACAACCTCTTTGTCTTCCAAGCCAAAACACTGCCCTATTATGTAATACCACAATTCCTCATTTCATATTTCATAAACATAGAAATCTTCCTTATAGCAAGTTACAATGTTTTATCCATTTATTTGAGAACAGCTTCTGTCCTGACAGCATTAGGTATTTAAGATCACTGGCAGACATTATCTCGGTTGCCAGCCAACAAATATTTTTATTTCTACCTAGAGATTTCCACCCAGTGCTTTTATTATAAAGCCTAGATGGGATCCCTTTTTATAATAATAAAGAGGATCCTTAAAAATATTCGAATATTTTATTCCACAAAGATAGCAGTGTCTTCTTTATAACCTAATTTTCTTTGCACGATCAATCCTTTAGGACATGCTGGAGATCTTCTGAAGCTGAAACCAGGAAATGTGTCTAGTATGTCAGTGGTTAAGATAAGTGGGGGTTTTAAAAGAAAGAAAGAAAAAATCAGCTGGCCAAATTACTTTTTGTGCTTTTATTGCAAATGCACATATCAAACAAGGCCAACTGAAATGTCACTAATACAAGAGTGGCAAAAATGGGGGGGGGGGAGGTCCATAAAACTAGAGCTGTATCCTGGGTCTGCTGACAGCTGGCAAAATGTTTACCTTGAAAAGGCCAGGAGATGGTCTGTATTATTGAACAAGGAGACTAGGGTGGATTAGCTCATTTATCTCTCATTTGCATTGGAACTAAGGGGAAGACAGCTGGAGGCTCGTGTTTGCTATAGTGTAAATATCAGAACTGTAATACTCGATTAATTGGAACAAGTTCTGGAGGCCAGATACCAAATGAAGATTAATAACCCCAAAGCTGTCAAGAATGCTTTTCAGAGCCTATAGACAATTTCTCAAGCTTCCTCCATACATAGATAAAAGAGCTAAATTATTTGTTAATAGAACACGACTTCGTGAGGCAATACCTTTT
Source organism: Thamnophis sirtalis (assembly GCF_051295495.1). Taxonomy (NCBI): domain Eukaryota; kingdom Metazoa; phylum Chordata; class Lepidosauria; order Squamata; family Natricidae; genus Thamnophis; species Thamnophis sirtalis. The sequence goes on along the minus strand of NW_028261394.1, from coordinate 35,651,313 downwards.
CAGGATTGAGTATATTTAAACAAATATTGTGACTAGGAGGAATAGATTTTCAGAGACATTTGAGAAAATAAAAGCTTGGGGATGTTGTAAAGCATGATTAAAGGAGTCTGCAAGGCACCGAGGTTAGATAATTCTCATGTTTTCTCTAAAAGAATCCAAGGTAAATCTCTTCCCTTACATATACATCCATTTTTATAACAGTTACAACTGTTGAAGGACTATATATTAGGTTGTTTATATTACGGTGTTATTTTTATATATATATATATATATATATATATATATATATATATATATATATATATATATATATATATATATATATATATATATATATATATATATATATATATATATATATATATATGTATGTTTTTTTATTTGTGCTGATAAATAAATAAAGGGAGACTAGTATAGATCTATTTCAAGCTATTTAGCTCTCATCAGCTAGCCATACCCTTACTGGGATTTGAACCTGGGCTATATTACATCCTAGGCAAACTTCTTAGCCATTAGGCCACAGGCTCTTATCCGTTATCAGCGAAGCCAGGGTGAAAGGTATCTATTAGATTTTTTACAACCCCTGGTAAGCCCCAATTATGGGAGGAAGCTAACTGCTTCCATCATCTGTCTATCAGCTCGTCACAAGAGTCCATCACGACAGATGGACATATGTGTGTGTGTGTGTGTGTGTTTGTGTGTGTGTGTGTGCGCGCGCGCGCACAGGTTCTAATCCTAGTAAGGATATGTCTAGCTGATGAGAGCTAAATAGTTTGAAATAGATCTATAGTAGTCTCCCTTTATTTATTTATCAGCACAAATACAACACAAATGTAACAAAGGCAACAGTAAAAATATTGGGTTTCTGTCTGGATGGTCTCTTGTGATGAGCCGATAGACAGAGAAAGGAACCAGGGGTTGTGACACTAAATATCTATCTATCTGTCTGTCTGTCTGTCTGTCTGTCTGTCTGTCTGTCTGTCTCTGTGTGTGTGTGTGTGTATGTTTGTATGTGTATACACACACACACACACACACACAGACTATATATATATATATATATATATATATATATATATATATATATATATATATATATATATATATATATATATATATATATATATATATATATATATATATATATATATATATATATATATATTAAAGTCACAACCCCAGGTATGCCCAAATATGGAAGGAAGGTCACACTTCCACTCTCTGTCTTCGGCTCATCACAAGAGACCAGACAGACAGAAACCCAATATTTTTACTGTTGCCTTTGTTACATTTGTGTTGTATTTGTGCTGATAAATAAATAAAGGGAGACTAGTATAGATCTATTTCAAACTATTTAGCTCTCATCAGCTAGACATATCCTTACTAGGATTAGAACCTGTGCTGTATTACATATTAGGCAGTTGTGTTAACCACTAAGCCACTAAGCCATATATATATATATATATACACACACACATACATACATACATACATACATACATACATACATACATACACACACACACACTTGCCATCTTCAGGCTGGGTTTGGAGCTTAAAGATCTCGCTGAAACATTGCCAAGACAATCTCAATCTTACATGGGAAAAGACCCGAATACAACAAGACCAGCATACCTAGACCCGTGAAAATCTACACACACACACAAATATTTATTATTTAGTTATTTATCAAACATGTAAAAGATAACAAGTATAGGTATGAACAGAAACATGAACAAAGGAAATAGATACAGATAAATGGGGAGAGTAAGACAGGGACGGTAGGCACACTGGTCCGCTTATGCACGTCCCCTTTATGGACCTGTTAAGAATGGGGTGAGGTTCATGGTAGACAGTTTGAGGTTGAAGCTGTGAGGGTTTGATGCTGTGACAATGGAGATGGGTGGAGCATTCCAGGTGTTGATCACTCTGTTGCTGAAGTCATATTTTCTGCAATCGAGTTTGAAGACATATGACATATACAGACATATATAGCTAGTTGCTGAGGGATTGTTTAAAGTTATTATCTTGAGGCTAGTTAGGGCATGGATTTGAAGTTCAAATGGTCACGCACACCCCTTACTCCCAGCAAACACCTGAGCACATTTTACAACACTTTTACCAAAAACTGTTACTTACTTTCAGTGTTCAGAAGAACTGCACCCATAATATTGGTTTGCTTCATGACCATCATTCTCACTTAACAACTGTGATACCCACATGACTGCCCTGTTCACTTAATTACCATTACAAGAAAGGTCATAAAATTGGGTTGGTCATAGGCCAACCAGTTTTACAGCGGTAACATGACTGTTATGTGATCGGCACATTCATAAATCCGGTTCACCGCCAAATGCACGCTCGACAAAACTGCGCCGACAAAACCGTGGCAAGAAATCCACGAGATCAAAATCGTGCCCACAGAAGAGTGCCGACAAATGCACACCGATGAAAGCGCGCCATCAAAAAACAATAAAAACAACGTAATAACCCTAACCCTAACCCTAATCCTAACCCTAACCCTTACCTTAACCCTAATTGCGCTTTTGTGGGAGCGCTTTCGACGTCGCGGGTTTCTCGCCACGGTTTTGTTGGTGCGCTTTTGTCAGGCACGCATTTGACGGGTCACGAATAAATCCAGGTCATAAGTCAAGAACCATCTGTAAAGGGTCTGCCCATTGACTAGGCTCAACCTAGGCCAATCTGTTCTTAGTCCAACTCTTTAGTGGTACTGCAGTGATACTGGTATATCACGTACTTTCTCAAACCAAGCAGTGTTTCCTGCAGGTAGTGAAACTTATACAATCTCTTTCCTACTTAAGTGTTCTTATCAGGAAAATGAACCAGACATATAGTTTAGGATGAGATATAGTCAGAAAAGATAATGGACAGAGGCTATTTCCGAACATTTCCAAAATGACCTTTCTCTTAGCATTTATTATGCAAAATAAAACAAACAAAATATTTTTTTATAAAACAAACATGGGGAAGTAAGGCAAAAAGTCCATCATGAAGTTTCTGTTCCTTCAACTTGGGGTATAAGCAATCCAAAACAGTTACCGTGTTTTTACATAAGTGAGGCACATTTAAAATGCATCAATATACGGATGATATTGAATAGTACATTGTCATCCAAGGTTAGGCTGGAGATGTTATGGTGGTCCATGCTTAGAGGCTGTGGAAGATTGGATGAGGCAAAACAGTTAGAGGGACATGGTGTTCATAGACAGTAAGTTCTGATTCCGTTCTTGTTCCAACATTGATTCTGAACACGATTGTATTCTCACAGAAGGAGGAGTCCTTGATTCATAGCTGCATAGCCTGTAAAGGCTATAAACAAGAGAGGCTTTATCTAGAGCCAGCCGTATGTCAGTTGTTGATCTTTTTGGATGTAGAAGCTGTTATATAGGGATTCACATCCTCGTTGCTATATACTTAGGCTATAGCAGTGTATTTGACACAAACTGCCCTGAAGCCACAGTTACCTCAAACTGCTGCAGCCAGCTACTAATGGGAGGAGGAGGTGTAGTAGAATAATACCAATGCTTTACCAGTAGACGTCTGGATCCAGTTCAAAAGATTGGTTTGATCTGGAAAGCTTGCTTTCCCTGTACCTCCTGATCTGTTTGTTTCTCATGGGAGAGATTGTTGAGGGTCTCTACTTTTTTAAGAGATCTATGAGTAGGACATGCAGATCCTGCATCTCAGCAGTAATCCACAGATCATGGAAGTGTTTGTCCCTTGTGATATTGCTCCCCTATCCTTGTTACCTTTCAAAGGGCAATTAGGAACAAATTGTTCTGAAGAGCTTTTAGCTCTTCTGTATATGATAGATACCATATACAGTACCTTTATGAACTAATATTTTGAAGCTTGCTTTATGGCTGTTTTTATGGAGTTTCATTTCTTACAAAGTGGTTTTATTTATTGGTGGGATTGTGAAACATTCAATGTCTTTAGAGGGCTCAATATATACACTTGTATATCAATGTAAACAAGATAAGATCTAATTTTTGTTGTATTTGAAGATTTCAATAGAATGGCCTGAGAGATTTTGCAAGTAAAAACATAACATTTGGTTACTTTATAGTTGCCACCTGGATTCATGTCTATTAAAATAAGAGAAACATAACGTCTCTCTGAACACCTAGGAAGATGTGTTGGTAGAAATTCATTAAGTTCTATATAGAGATTCCTATAAAAGCAGCAACATAAAAAAGCATGACCAACTATTTCAGCTGCTCCCAATTCACAAGGAAGGCTCACGTCTTGTCAGATGGATTGCTACACAACTTTATTAATAAATCAATAAAATAAAATATGCCAAAGTATGCAGCCCAATGCCCTAAAGTTCTGCATGTGCCCCAATCCAAATATTACTACAAAATTGTAAAATTTATATGAGGGGGAGGGAATAATGAGAATCATGACAGTTAAATATAAACTCTATATTTAACTGTTTTAATTTAAATATTAAATATTGAAAGGGACATGGTGGCTCAGTGGCTAAGATGCTGAGCCTGTTGATCAGAAAGGTTGGCAGTTCAGCAGCTTGAATCCCTAGTGCCGCATAACAAAGTGAGCTCCTGTGACTTGTCCCAGCTTCTGCCAACCTAGCAGTTTGAAAACATGTAAAAATGCAAGTAGAAAAAATAGGGACCACCATTGGTGGGAAGGTAACAGCGTTCTGTGTGCCTTCAGCGTTTAGTCATGCCGGCCACATGACCACAGAGACATCTTTGGACAGCGCTGGCTCTTTGGCTTTGAAACGGAGATGAGCCATGCCCCCTAGAGTTGGGAACCACTAGCACATATGTGCAAGGAGAATCTAAACGAACACCCGGTAGGCCTGTTGGGATGTTTTTTGCTCTCCGTAGGCTTCAGGAGGTTTTCCTGGGGAGGGTGAAAAACGGCCCAACGGGCCTACCAGAAGTCCAGAGGCCCTGTCATATTGTCCCCCTCAGAGGCCTATGCACATGCACGGGAGGGAGCATGGGCAGTTGTGTATGCATGTGCGGGGGAGGGCATTGCATTATGGGTGTGGGCATGCACACATATGTGCCCTTTTGGCACTGGAGCAGAAAAACGTTCACCATCACTGCCTTAGTATCTTACAATTAAATTTATTCTAACAGGGACATATTGATTTTTTGAAAATTTTCCTAAAGAAAGGATAAATTTTGGTGTGAGTCAATGACTGAAGGGCACTATTTATGCTTCCATTGTAATACTACTAGTAATTTAAATATGAACTTCTTTAGAAAGTGTGAGGGGGCTGCTGTTTATTTTGATGCATGCTCAGAAATCTCTTCCAGCTACTGGAACTGCCAGTTGCAGTGAAGTAATGATGTGGCATTAGCAAATGGGAGTGAGTGAGGAGAACTACAGTTTTGAAGAACTGAAGCAGTTTTAAAGGAGTACTTTGTAAACTATTTGGCTGAAGTTAAACACCCTTTCAAACTTTGCAAGGCCTACAGTTTCTGGTTTTGAAGTGAACTGAGGAGACATTTTAGTTCAGGTGAACTTATATAATCATTTTATGGAAAAAGGTTCTGCTTCTGCTTTCTAAAGCATTCGGTTCTGGTACTTTTTCACTGAAGAATAACGAACTTTGTTATTTTGTCCTGGATTCACATAGGGAGGGCTATCTAAACCCCTGCTGGTTTAAGAGAGCAGCACCAGTGTTCTGCAATGCTCATGATGGCACGAATACAGGTATTTGTATTCATTAGTTTGTCAAACATGTACAAGATAGCAGTTATAAATGGATATAAATGAAATAAATGAATATAAATAAATGGGGACAGTAGGGCAGGGATGGTAGGCACACTGGTCACTTATGCATGCCCCCTTTATGAACCTCTTAGGAATGTGGTGAGGTCCATGGTAGACAGTTGAAGGTTGAAGCTGTGAGGGTTTGAGGATGTAACAACAGAGTCAGGTACAGCATTCCAGGCATTGAGCACTCTGTGGCTGAAGTCCTATTTTCTGCAATCGAGTTTGGAGCAGTTTACCTTGAGTTTGTATCGATTGTTTGTCCATGTATTATTAAGGTTGAAGCTGAAGAAGTCATTGATTTCTTTTTCAACCCAGTGGGGAAAGTCTTCATAGGTGTAACAATGAGAACAAGTGACTTGAATACAGCAAATGACAATTGGAGAACCCTCTCCATTAATATGAAAGGGATAGGATAATACAATGATGGAGAATAAAAGCTAATGAATCTGCTATGAAGTAAGAATCAACAATTTTTATGGGTGGAGAAGGTGACCTTGGGCAATGATTCAGATGCCTCCCTTCAAATAGTTCTAAAATGTCACAGATTTCAATCACATCTTGGTAAGATTTAGAATTTAGAATAACAGAGTTGGAAGGGATCTTGAAGGCCTTCTAGTCCAACCCCCTGCTTAGGCAGGAAACCTTCAGACAAATGGTTATTCAACATCTTCTTAAAAACTTCCAGTGTTGGAGCATTCACAACTTCTGGAGGCAAGTTGTTCCACTGATTAATTGTTCTAAGTGTCAGGAAATTTCTCCTTAGTTCTAAGTTGCTTTTCTTCTTGATTAGTTTCCACCCATTGCTTCTTGTCCTACCCTCAGCTGCTTTGGAGAATAGTTTGACTCCCTTATAAAATAAGGCTTAAATAAGGTTTTCTGAGACCTCATACAAATCTATCCAAATCTTGTAACATTTCATCATTCTCATACAGGTCCATGGAAAGTTAACCAGTAGTTTTGAAATCATCTAACAGAATGGTAAACATCTCATCTTTGTTTTTTAAACATATACATCTTTATTTGACAACATGTCTTGACATTTGGGCAAGCAATTGTATTACTGATTTCAGAGATATGCAAATGAAATAACTATTTGTGGACACTTGATTATTGGAGGGTTTTATATTGGTCATGTCTTCAGTACCTGCTTAATCTTAAGCATTTTATATCTCCATCAAATTGAGAAGACTGAGAATATTTTCAGCCATGATTTGTGCCTCTTTATGGCTTGCTATCACATTGCCCAGTAAATATTGTCCATTTTGTTTGAGAGCAAACAATTGTCTTTTTCCTGATGTGCAGCAATGATTCTTATTTATTTGTATTGTATATCTAAGAGGTTTGGATTGATCTCCAGCCTAAAACCGAGTTAAGCCCTGCTCAGTTGAATATATGGGTAATTTTGTCATTTAGCTGGCTAATGGTATAGGGGAAATTGAGCCCAGCCAACAGTCCAGTCCCTTCCATTCATCCCAGCCCAAATCAAAAGCCATTGTACAGTGGCATAGCAGATGCTCCCCTCTGATGAAGAAATGACTCATCAGTGATGGTGATGACCATCATGATGATTCCTGGAATGAAGGGAAAAATCCCAGAAGTCAGTGGGTAGCCTCTTCAAAAGGCAATCTTGAAGGAAACCCAACAGAAAATCAACAGAGGTCAGTGGGTAGCCTTTTCAAAAGGCAATCTTGAAGGAAAGAAGAAGAACAGAAGTAGCCTTACAGTGAGCAGAACCAATTTAATTGAATCTAAGTACAATGACAATAAAGATCATACTTATACCATCTTAACAGAAGCCATGGAGCATCATGAGAACATAGGCCCAATGCTGTTCTGAGATGGTCATAATTCTTTCATGGGGAAGGAGACTTCATAATGTCAGTGTTTTAAGGGTTAGAATCTCTCAGACAGCATTTGTCACCTCATCCGGTTAAAATACTTCTAAGTTATTTGAGGTAAAGATCAGCAGAAAAGGAGAGAGTTTGCAGAAACAGCCTTAGAAATATTGCTGAAATCTTTGAAGGTGGTCTCAAAGATATCTGAGATGATAATGGAATGCTATTATATGCACTTGATTATTGAGTTCCAACACCATGATGTCATCTCATCCCTGCGATACTAAATACACCCCCTCCTCCAAGCAGAGCAATCTGTCTGTAACAATCTATCTGTCCTACCTTCGCAGGTAAATAAAACCTCCAAATATCCAATAGCCCCTTCCCAGCTGTTGTAGAAATAGCAAAACATTGAAATAAAAGGTAGGATATTTTACTGCTGTTTTTCTCTGGATAGAATGATGCAAAAATTGCCACTTAAATTTGCTTATCCCCATCCAAAAGATGCTCCCTAAGAAGATTCTCCCCATTTTTCTACTTTGCTTTCCCTGACATAATGAGCATTTACACTTGTAGACTACAATTTTAAATGCCTATGAACAGATGTTTCTTTGAGAAAGTGACAGCTAGTGTAGTCAGGTGTATAAAAGCAAGAACGTTTAAATACACAGACACACACACACACAGCTTTTGTTACCTTGAAAAAGATTCCCTTCTTTAAAAGTGAAGGAAAATTGTTTCCTTGCTTACCCGATATTGAAACAATTGCCTTAGTTCAGCTACTGCGCATTTAATTTGGTTTCGTTTTAGGTGAGGTGAGGTTGAGCTAGGTTTCTTCTTCTAATGACAAAACCATAACCCACAGCCTAACTTTCAGATTAACTGGCTCCTCTTTCCACAACGGTTAGGTTCAATGGAGAGATTACACCAAATGCCACTTCATTACGTTTGCACACATCAGAGTATTGAGCCTTCAGCCTACAGGTACCAAGACTTTGTTTAAATATGGGAAGATCCATTGGAAGATGATAGAAAGATCCATAGAATGGTGGAACCATCTTCCAATGGAAATTGTGGCTTCTCCATCTCTGGAATTGTTAAAGCAGAGCCTAGACAGCTTACATGTCGAGGATGTTCAAAATGGCTTTACTGTGTCAGGTTTCTGAAAGATGCCCTAATTGATTCATGAGCATCGAGCCAAGTTTAAAAAGAAAACCAGTCTTTTATTAGGAGCACCATTTCGGCAATACCCTATTACAGTCAGAACTAAACCTCATTTGAATTATGGCTGAACTTTACTCCTGTTCCTTCCATCCCCTCAGTCTGTGTCATAAATCACATTCTCCAATGAGGTGCACTCCTCACAAGCCTGCTGGAGTAATCTGAGATCCGACTCTAGCCGAAAGTATGCATGGAATGCAATCCCCCGCTTTCCTCACCATGGCAACTTTATGAGTTGACATATTGCATATTACAGTGGGGTAGACTGGATGATTCTTGTGCATCCCTTCCAGCTCTATAATTCTCTGATTGTAATTATTTGGCCTGTGCAGCACCTGGACGGTTCCAGAAAGAAGCAGGGCAGTTTTAAGATGTTGCAGAAGGGTACCATGTTCATTCATTGACTTGTTCCAAAGGACTTTTGGAGATTGAAATCAAATTGCTGTACAATGCTATTCATACTTTAAATCATACATAATCAAATTAGATTCACTTCTACCGATCTATAAACAATGCTTGGCTGACACAGGAGTTCTCTGGGCTATAATTTTGCTTAGCCAGACTTCATTGAATCAATCACAATTTTTATTAAGCCATTAAATCTTGGTTTGCAAGATTCAGTGGCCAGATTCACACCATAGATTAATCTATAAGCAGACAATCCAGATTGTTGGTTTATTCAATGTCTGAACCAAGCCCTGTGCAAGATAGATCATGTTGTGAATGGAACTATTTTGTTTAATCGAATCACCAGAAAATTCATTTTATGGGTAGGTTTTAAACTTTGGATTTCCTGCCACAATCCAACAAAAACAAGCATGTGGATGTTTTGTTAAGTGAAGAAAATGCAAATGTAGGTTTATGGCAAAGTGAAATATAATTCGTCCATGATTTATTACAGTACCTTAATTGTGAGTATGTATCGTATTTGTCAAGCATAGCAAATAATGTGAGTGGGGAGACAGGAGCAACATTCTAAATGTTTGAGAGTTTGAATTGGATTTCCCAACCCATACATCTTGAGAGGAGCATCATACTGTCAAATTATTCAAATATGAAATGCATGATGCTACTCAAACATTCAAGATTGAGCCTATAGATACATATTAGTTCAGTGCTGGTTTGTAAAACTGTAATTTTACAGCTGGGAATGAATGACAGAATTCTATCTCACTCATCCTCCCTTTCATTTTTCTTGCTACCATGCTTAGTTCTTGGGCAAGTGAAATTGCTACTGACGGTTTGCAGATCGGGCACAATGCTTCTAGCAATGACTAGCTTTAATCGGAGTTTATTTTAAAAAGGCTCTAGGAAGAGTGCAGAGAAGAGCAACAAAGCTGATAAGGAGTCTGGAGGTTAAATTATGTGATGAATGGTTAAGGGAACTAGATCTGTTTGATATGGAACTAGATACGGAACTAGATAACAAAGAGAAGGCTTAGGAAAGATATGATAGTAGTCTCCTCATACTTGAAGGGGTGGCATAAGAAAGAAGGGGTTGGTTTATTCTGCATAGAGCCTAAAGGCAGAAGAAGAAGAAGAAGCAATGGGTGAAAGCTCATCGCAGGGAGATCTCTTGCCTCCCATTATTGTGGGTGCTGCATCACTGATTTTTTTCCGGAAAAGATTGAACAATCATTTGTCCAGGAAGGTTTATGGATTCCTGCCTTGGGCAGGGGATTGGGTTAGAAGTTCTCCAAGGTCTTTTCCAGCAGTGGTGGGATGCTGCCGGTTTGGACCGGTTTGGCCAAACCGGTAGTTCTGACGATCAGCTGGTCCCACCCACCCACACCCGCCATATCCTGTCCTATATTTCCTTCTTTCTGGCTCAGCTGATTCACATGGCACAGTTGCTTTCTGTGCCTCCACCGTTCTACTGCCTTAGAAGGTCAGCAACTGAGCTTCAAATAGCTGTATTTTGAATGCTGTGCGCAAGTGTGTTAGGTGCACGTGATAATTGAACCAGTTGTTAAACCGGTTGCAGCCCACCACTGTTTTCCAGCCTTATGATTCTATGATTTAAGATGACACATTGACTAGAATCATAGCTTGCAAGTATTCAGTAACCTGAACAGAATGTCTACTTGTAAATGCCATGCAGCCATAAACCCCAGTGTGGAATGGCTTGTGATGTACACACATAACCAAGGCAAAAACCCCAACCATCACTTCAAAACTCAGCCCAATGTATATGGGGTATCCAGTTTGAAGTGGAAAACTGTCAAGGTGAGCCTCTTAGATGAACTGATATAAAATTCCAAGGCTCTTGTTTCAGACAATCTGTGAATTAATATAGGATTTATCTGAATCCTTCCTTGCTGCTTTCAGCAGAGATGTGTTCTTTTTTCTGAGAAAATTTGGGAAAGTATCTGACAAGTCTCATTTGGGTTTGTTTTTTCTTGGTTTACTGGCCTTTGGTGGCCTAAGCTTAATTAAAACATTGAGTTTCATTGACACCTGTGATTAAGCTCAAACTAGTTCTTCTCACCTGGCTATCAACTCAGTGTGGAATTTCCTCAGGGCAACATTTATTATTTCTGTTTTCATACCAGACTGAACAGCTGGAAAAGTCATCCAACCTTAATACATTCTGACTAAAATAGTAACCGTAGCAGCAGTAATTGTAGAGCTGGGCTGCAAAGATCTGGATGGCCACTAGATAGAGTTCTCTCTATCTCTTTGCTGCCATCTAGGGATTGTCTCAAGTCTCACAACCTAGATTGGTTAACCCTAAATACCGTAGTAGTACAAATATTGTTAGCAATAACATTTTTTCACTTCCCCCTCCAAGAGGGGAAGGTGTATAATAAGCTGAAATTCGGTGGACTGTACTTTAACATGAGTTTTCTCTTTTACTGGATGAAATATTGTACTTGATAAAGGTGGAAAGAGATTAATATAAATGTTCCGTAAATTCATTCCTGATCTATAAAGTCAACAGCATTGATAAAGGGCATTTGATGGCAATGGAAGAACTACGAGAAATCTGTATATATTTTAAGGCAATTTATGCTGGATCATTTGGCCTGACATTATATGTCATGAAGCAACAAATCAAATTTCAGGAAGTTCACAAGCATGTAGACAAGATCCAGCCCTCCTCTAACAGTGGAACACATTAACTGACCTTTAAATTACATTCCCTGTGATTTAATGGATAGTCATCAAGGCTGATAACTACTGATGGACCTTTCCTCAATGTATTTATCTTACAGTCACTAAAAATTATCTAAATTGTTGGCCATTGGCACCTCTAATGGCATAATTTCATTATGACTCAAGGTAAGGCAGGAAGATTGCAGTGTCTCTATGGTGGTTTGCACATACTCAGAGAAAACTTTTTTTTCTAATCTTTTTCCTCGGTAATATCATTATCAACCTCAACAATAATTTGTTTTTGCTTTGGGAAAAGGAAAATGAGCTCCTAGTTTCTACAAAGTGTTGGAAATGAAGGGTGCCTTCCAGGAGTGGGTTCTGGCAGACACTACTGCCGGTTCGCTCATTGGCACACTGTGTAAACCTCATGTGCACTGTGCGCACATGCGCAGTGCAATAAAAATTGTTCTGCGCAAGCACAGAAGTGAAAAGCAAGATGGTGGTGCCTATGGCGCCACCTGGAGAACTGGTTTGGGGGTGTGGCAGGCCTGGGTTGCTGCCAGTTCCAGCAACCCAGGCTGCCAAACCACTACCGGTTCGGCCAAACTGATCCAAACCGGTAGGAACCCACCACTGGTGCCTTCTGCTAGATTTCAGTTGCACGCTTGAAGCTGTGGGGCAGACGATACATGTGAACAGATGCAAGTAAGCTTAGATAATCTAGCCTTGGACCAATAGGTGTTATGTAGTCAGACCTAGGCTGCAAAAATCTGGATGTATTTACTGTTTAAAATATAGCTTTTTAAAAAAGTGAGCAAACAATAATAGTTTTTTTAAATTGCAAATGAAACCTCAATCATATTGAAGTATACAGTCCAGCCTTACTTCTCTGTTGATAAAGAGGCAGTTCAAAGGCTGAAAGCTGTCAGATTTCATGAAGCCAAACTTTAGGACATTGATCCTTTTAAGAAAACATCTTTCCCACAACATTCCACTTTCTCAATCCTTTTATAAATAGAAACAGCAATAATATTTAGGCTTATATAGTGATCCATAGTGCTTTATAGAACTTTCTAAGCGGTTTACAGAGACAGCATTTTGTCCTCCAACAATTTGGGTCCATATTTTACCGATCTCGGAAGGTTGGAAGGCTGAGTCAACCTTGAGCCAGTCAGGACTGAACTCCTGGCAGTGGGCAGAGTCAGCCTGCAATACTAACCTTCTAATAACTGCACCACCGAAGACATATGTTCCAAAGAGATTGGGCAACCATTTGTTTGAAAGGGTATAGGGTTTCCTGCTTGAGCAGAGGTTTGGACTAGAGGACCTCCAAGGTCCCTTCCAACTCTGTTATTCTGTTATTCTGATTTGGAATATAATTCAACAACACATGAGCATATTTAATAATTAACTAAAAAGGAATCAACAGAGGACAAAACCAGCACATATGAGCTAACTTTTGTACAAATGTATTATGTCTCCAGGATGTAGAAACTCAGGTGGTGATTGGAAGGCAGCAAAATGGTTAAGAAAAAAAAATAAAATGTGTTACAGGCTGTCAGCGCTCAGCTGGAGGTTTGCAATCCTAGCAAAGAGAAGTTAGCTGGTTCGAAGTCTTGGGAATAGATTTGGGGACCAGTTTTTGGTGGTGTAGTCTTTTTTCTGAGCTTTGCCGCTTATAAACCAGAGCAAATAAGTGAAAATAGAGAAGAAAGGATGTGCAATCGAGCCCATAAAAGAAAGCCAAGTATTAGAAAGAGGGAAGAAAAGTTACCTTTTTGCAGCAGACTGCTAAATGTATAACCCCATTAAAAAAAATCCTTTTCCAGACCACCCAAGAATGTGAAGAAAGGCTCCTCCCTATTTTTAAAGCCCCCTGATAGAACAGAGAAAGTCTGGAGGACATGCAGATGACTCATAATTTAATTAAACTAAAATATAAGCTCAGAGGATTAAGGAGAGGAGGAGGAAGAAGAAGTAGTAACTAGTAGTTTAAGGTTGGCAGAAGGGAGAAAAGCCGGGCTATTTACACCCTCATTCCTGGCTGCAAAATAAACACTGGAATCATATTTCACACATGTATAAATCAGAATGGCAATAATTTTATATATTACCTTGCAGCATATATGTAATGTTTCATATTTTCTTTTCCTTCCAAATTGTTCATAATTCATCTTTGTGGTTTTTTTTTAAAAAACCCTGTGCAATAAAAATAGAATTAGAAGGAAAGATATGGAAAAGTTTTGCAAGCGCTTTCCTGTTCCCCTCCCTCCCCTCCCTCCCAGGATATTAATTGCAGCTGTGCTAAAGCTGAGCTCGATATAGAGGGAATGTCATTTTCTAAAACTGAGGCTTGTTGATTCCATATGTTTGTAAGTCAGAATTCTTCTGTGAGCTACATATCATTTCATCTTAATTTTCCTGCTGTGCTCCATTTTCTCTTTTTACGCACCATATGGAATCACTTATGCTGCACTGAAAAAGGATGTTAAGTGGTCCTAAGAATGAACAATGGTATTTTGTACTCACTCTTTACACTCTTTAACTAGCCCAATTGACTATGGGAATATTAAGTCTGCGGGGAATATGGCACATGCATATTCAAATTTCACACGCTACCAACAATTCATTCATCAGACGACGATATGTATGCCCAGCAAGAATGCTAATGATGGTTAAGTCAGTGAAATACCTACAAACTGCCCCTTCAGATTTTAGCTTCTTATTTCATTGAATCACAGAATGATGGTTACACATATATACTTTAGGATTTCTACCTGATACAAAATTCTTGTGACTGTCAAGTGCTGGAGAAATCAGGAAATCTAGACAGTTCAAATGAATGTAAAAGTTTATTGTGTGCTTAAGCCCTCTACAAGAATCTGAACTCTAATGGTCAAAGCAAATTTCAATAAGAGATTATAAGAGATAAGAGAATGGAATTCAAGGTGGACTTAGATCCCTTGAGGATGTGAAGGGATTTGAGACTGATTATGTGTTTGACCAGTCTCTTGGGCTCAGCATGGTCATCTCCTGCAGCAATTATCAACCACCGACAGATGCTTCAGATTTTGGTGGGAATAGCTCTGTGTATGTTAGCGGAAACCCAGGCCAGGTGTGGCTAACGTTCAATTTCCTCTTGTTGTGGCCTGCCAGTGGCCAGCAGACCTAACAGCAGATTCGGACAGTGAGGAGATTGGGGAGGAACATGGGTCAGTCCTGGAGTCTGGAGAAGGCTCTGCATCAGAGGCAGAGATGGGGCCAGGGCTGTCTGACAGTTATCAGCTGCCTTCAGGAACAGCTGGAACCTGTTCCCAGCGTGCACATGCGCAGAATTGCCAGATGAAGGGTGTGGCCCCTCCCATAGGGAATAAAAGAGGAACGAAAGGGGAGTGGAGTTTGCAGGAGACAATTAGTTCATTCCTGCTTGCCACAAATTGTGGAGTCTGAAAGATACCGGCCTGGCCACTCTCCAAGCCCGATAAAGGTCAGTAATTGTGAACTATCTTGAAAGACTGTGGGAGAGGAAAGACTTTGCTATAGAGGAATTCACTGTAAATTAAATAAAAGGGGTTTATTGGGACAAGGACTCAGCTTCATGCTGCTGGAGAAGCCTAGGTCAGAACACCTCTTCCTTTAAAAATGATACTTCCTGTTCACTCCAACATTTAATCAAAAGCCCCAAGATTTTCTATGTCTTGGGGTATTCCATCTTCTTCCTAGCACTAACTTGTACAGAACCCATTATATGAGAGACACCTTAACACAAATATTCATATTATACTGCCATGAAAACCATATTGTTATACACAGGGAGTTGTCATATTTGAAATTTGGGATCAAATTGTGTCTCATAGCTAAAACAAAATGGTTGCAAGTGTGTAACTTGGAGAACTGTGTGGCTTGACACTTTAGGGAATAAATAATAGAAATGTATTTATTTGTTAGATTTTTATCCTGCCTTTATTATCTTACAAAACGATTCTTTAGATATATATGGTTTAAAAGGGAGATTATATGTTAGTGGAGGATGATAATTTTATTTATTAGATTTATGTGCTGTCCATTTCATCTAGAGGTGATTTTGAGCAGTTTACAAACATTAAAACTGGGAGACCTGAAAATGACAAAACAATAAATACAACAATAAAATAAGCAGAGTTAAAAGATGGGGAAGAGAGGAAGTACTTGGAGAGGTCAGGAATTAATGGAATCTTAGAAGACAGGAAACTGAATTATTATTTTCATTGTTCTGAATTATACTGCCTCAATAGAAAATCTTGTAATTTGTACCATTTTGTACCAGCTATTCATTATCTATGTTTTATTGATTTAATTGATTAACTCATAGCAGAGAAATTTGGATCTAACCCCAAATCTGAACTCCCAGAAATATTATGTCTGTAACATAATATTAATAGGTGTTATCTCTATTCCTGACAATTATTGTTAATCATTATTATTTTTTTTTTATTAAATGTTTTTTAAGTTTTAGTTTAAAACTGGTACAACATCTTTCTTAATATATCAATCAATTACAGATAATACAGAAAAAAAAACAAAGACAACAATCAGAAAGACAAAACAAAACACAGGTGTCTATTATGAAAAAAATAAGAAGTATATCAACTGGTTACAACATGTTTTGGTGCTTCTCTTCGATTAACTCCTAATAATTCAAGTATCTTAACTCAAATATTTGCCATATCAACATCATTATACCTCCGGTTTTAATTATTATAATTATTTAAACATCCTTCATCCTTAGTTATGCTAAGGAATTAGTCCATGACACATGCTGGCAGTTCATTTACTTATTTGTAAAATCCTCTATTATCATCAAATCCTCATGTTCTATTTTAACTAAACATCCATAATATTCAGTTATATCATATATCCTAACATTTCCCCAATATTGATTAACATTTAATTATATGGATTTTATTTAATTTTTTAATAGTGCTAATTATTATAGTTAATACTCTTTATGTGTACCCTAAAGGTGTTTTCTCATATCCAATTGTTAGTTATCCTATCGACTCCACATTATATACATTAATATTAATATCAATTATTATTCAACTATATCTGTTACACAAAAAAGCAATTAGATTTAGCTAATTTTCAGTTATATTCATCAATCTATCAACCAATTCCAAATTATATATATTGCTATCTATATCAATCATTGTTCAGCTATATCTATTACAAATTGAAGTAATCCGATCTAGATATTTTAGCTAAACATCCATAATATTCAATTATATCATATATCATAACATTTTCCCAGTATTAATTAACTTTTGATTGTATGGATTCTATTTAGTTTTTTAATAGTGCTAATTATTATAGTTAATACTCTTTATGTGTAATCTAAAAGTATTTTCTCATATCCAATTGTTAATTATCATGTCAACTCCACATTATATACATTGCTATCAATATCAATTATTATTCAACAATATTTGTTACACAGAAAAGCAATTAGATTTAACTAGTTTTCAATTGTATTCAACAATCTATCAGCCAGTTCCAGATTATATATATTGCTATCCATATCAGTCATTATTCAGCTATATCTATTACATATTAAAGTAATCCGATCTAGCTAATTTTAAATTTTTTGTCAGCCTGTGTCCCTCCAGCCACAAGGTTTCCTCCGTCCAGTAGCCATTCGTTGAATAGATTTACCAAATGTTTCCATAAGCAAGTCCAAACAAAGATATTTCGGCAATATTGTTATTTAACAATAACATTATTGTTAATCATTATTAACTTCTAAAGTTAGAAATGTTTGGGATTTAGCTTTGTTGAAGAGGCTGGAGTGAATAACAGCATATTTCAAAGAATTTGCAAGTATTCAGAATTAATGATGGATTAATTACCTCCATTCCTTGTGTTCAGATAAAATTGTACACAAAGCATTTTGTCAATTATGTCTTATGTCACACCACTGCATCAATTAATTATAGCTTCCACAAAGTTATCCATCACACTGATTAAGGCAGATGAAAATAATTTCAAATAAATGGTGATTTGGAATCGGAAGTGAGTATGATAAGAATGGGAAATGAGTATGAAACTTACGGGGTGTGCATGAAAACAAACAAGCAAACCCTTTCATGGAGTGAGATTTTGAAGGACTTCAGTCAACTATCTGAATCTATTTTGGTTGATTCAAATCATGTCTATCAGGAATGAAAGTTTAGAACCATATGTGAAGTTCTAATTAAATTGATGTATTGCTCATGTTTATGCATAGGAACATATATTTTAATGGTTAGCACTGTTTTAGCATTAGATATATATTAAAAGACTTCAAGAAGGTTTGGACATAATCCACTTATAACTACATAGAGAGTCTAGGATGATTCCTCTTTTGACCCTGTCCCCAGGTTCTACTATTCCTTCTACCACAATATACTGGTAAATCAATACCTTGAAAAGCATGGATGTGTATGAAATCTTAGCATTAGTACTTATACTTACATACTGCTTCACAGTGCTTTACAGCCACTCTAAGCAGTTTACAGAGTTAGCATATTGCCCCCAATAACCTGGGTCCTCAATTTCCCACCTTGGAAGGATGGAAGGCTGAGTCAACCCTGAGCCTGATGAGATTCGATCTGCCAAACTGCTGGCAGCCGCTGATCAGCAGAAGTAGCCTGTAATACTGCACTTTAACCACTGCGCCATCACGGTTCTTGGATTTTGGGAGCATCTTCCTAAAATGGGCTGTTTGGTAATATAAGAATGGACAACCTTATTCACAAATACATAATCCTGCTCCCATACCATCTATTCCTGGCACAAAGCAAATACTCAGAAATCCATGTAAGTATGTCCAAATATAATATTATTTTTACCATGCTTTTCAGTAAGGACATCTATGTCATACGTTTTCATCCAAGATCTCTCTAAATTCTAACAAAATTTCCATGATATAATGAAGAAAGTAGTGGGAGATTAAAGCCAATAAAGCTGATATATTTTGAAAACATAAAATGAAAGAAAAAAAACCCTTTTTTCTTAATCATTTTAATTTTGTGTAGAGGTTCATATCATAATATCACTTTCAAATTATAATACATGTGTTTGCATTTTGTACTAGCAATGGTGACTTGCATTCACAATTGCTCAAAATGCCCCACTGGGAACTTGTATTATTTTTAAACTATACATTTACAATGTAGAGCTGAGTGTGATAATGATACAGTATATATGTTGTTCAACAATAGGTTTACCATTAATAATATTTAGGTAGCTGCCATACATCATAGAAGATGTTCACTTCAAATCCAGTGTGTGAGAGATGGTGCCCGTTGGGGGAAGCTGGGGTGATGGGCTGAGGTGAGGTAGCGGTTTCCCTGGAAAGACAGAGGAGATTTCATGAAGGGGGTTGTGAGACAAAAGGCAGCACAGTCAAGAACTAGATAAGAGACAAAGGAAGAGAGTAAGGACAGTCACTTCCTAGAATCTCCCAGGGTATGTCCATTAGGGCAAAAGTAGTCAAGGTTTAGTCTGGCAAGATTCTGTCTCTTGTCCGTAAGCAAATAAAGAACTGAAACAGTTGTTGAATTGCTCTTTGTCTTTCTCGGGTTTAGCAATTGGAGCAATGCTGGAGTTGTGCCAGCATTCTATCACAACAAGAAAACCCCAAACTCACTTTAGCATTTACAGATCAAATAAGCTCCATGCAAGGGTGGGGTACAGGTTGGAGGTTACAGCCTTAGAGAGGCTCAGCCAGAACTTTAGCTTGTTAAGGGGAGAACTTGTTTTGCAAATGATTTCAAGCTCCAGTCTTTTCTAACTCATATGAGGACTGTTTGGCATGAAAGGGAATCTATTCAGCCAAAGCTGTCACCAATGGTAACACTCAGGTTGTTAACTGGCATGGTTCCTATGGGGACTATTGAGTAAACAAGGATGCAACATCCCACCCTGGATCGGCCAGTTCACAATAGCTGAAGACCTGGCTTATCAGATATTGAAACCGTGATAACCAAGGAAGGAAAATGGACTGGTTGAGAGAAAATAACCTTATTGAATATTGGAAAATCTGTTGCTTTTCCATCTATCTAGAACCAATCAAGGAATCTCAGGAGCCAGATCATCTTGACTGACTTTATATGGACTACCAAAGACTCATCCAAACTCCAGTCTTTATGTGATTGGGAGTGTAAAATATGCTATACACTCAGATGGTTGGTGAATTCACACTTCTTAGCAGTCACACACTATGCAGTTCTAGCTCAGGCAGGGATGATCATTTTTGAGAGCATTTCAGATAAGAATTTTTGTGTTTGGAAAAGTAGGTGAATTACATTCAGCATATACCACCTGCAGAGGTCAAGTTGCAGCTGGAAGTAAGGATGGTTCATTTTTAAACTGACCTCCTCTTAATTATACAGATAGAGCTTTTATATGAACATTGGGATTTGGAATGGAACAAAAGCTGCAATTTTGTATAATAGCTTTGAGAATCTTGAGCTGTGTGACCTCATGTTTATTTAAAATGGAGGGGGGCATGTCTGACACTCTGTGTGTATGTGTGTGCGCGCACGCGTGTGTGTAGCTTGACACTTTCAAAGGAGAGGGAATATTTGCAGGTACAATGGAGATAACAGCTACAGTAACTAAAATTTGGTTTCGTGTTACCAAAATAAATGTAACAGAATTAAAAGAAGTTGCTACATTCTGCTAATATTTGACCTGAATTACGGTCTCCATTGATGAAGCTAAACCAGTTGAACCATAAGAATATGCAAATGAACCTTTACAAAGCAGTTTCTCTTAGAGAAAAAAGAATGATGAAATGCCCCCCCCCCCAATTGTCTTCCATCAAATACAGACGAGAATGTTGAAAGACGCTTTGTGCCTAGTTCTTCTTTAAGTTGAAAGGGCCAGAAACCTAGAGACAATGGAATATAACATACATGGAAAAAGAGATAGATGCTCTCCCTTGTTTTCTCTGCTCTCCTCTTTTCCAGATAATGTTACAGAAGAACTGAGACAGACATTAAAAAATGTCTATATAGTACAAAACTCCAGGGCACAGGAGCATTTTCTTCAAATTGCGCTTTGTATACTTGTTGACCTTCACAGTCATAGAACACTTGAAAAGTTAGTTAAACAAACTGAGGGTAGAAAAAACTATCAATGTGTGTTGGATCTGCCAACTCCACAGGACCACTGTATACCCATTGTTGGGAGCAGGCAATCATTGTCATGTCCTGGAGGTATCTGGTTGACCCCTGTTTGGAAAGGAGCATGCTCATCTAAGATAACGTTGATCTGGTCTAGAAATTTTCTTCTTACTTGCTTACGATTTCATGTGTTTATCAATCCATGCATGTGCTATCTGATTGAATGAACATCAGTGTGCTGTAGATATTGTGCCTACCATGCTGCTTGCTTTACCTAAGGATATCTTAGGCACATATCTTTCTTATGTATCTTGCTCAACAAGTTGGTACACTGCAAGGCAAAACACCAGCTTCCTGGCAGTATCTTTATTTTGCAAGAAAATCTCTGTTTCCCACATAGGCATCCTTCAATTTCCATCCCAACCTTTTTGCCTACCCCTGAGTTAATGATTGTTTAAACACCATGTAATGGCATCTTAGAATTATCACATGAAAGGGCTATTCCTCCTGCAACTTGTATATGGGAAAGTTATGATTCCTCTTCAGTAGAGTGGGGATTATGGAGGAAATTTTTAATTCATTTCAATGGAATGGAATGGAATTCAATGGATTTTGAGGGTGCCTGGGCAGCTTACGATATTTAAACCATAATTTAAACATAATGCAGAATTTTAAAAACAGGATCAAAGAATTTTAACCTTTGGAGGGCTTTTTGCTGGGTTATTTTTATTTTATTTTATTATTTTTTTCTTTCTTGGCAGCATGTCTTCTCTTTGCTTATAATGAACCCTTCCTTCCTTCCTTCCTTCCTTCCTTCCTTCCTTCCTTCCTTCCTTCCTTCCTTCCTTCCTTCATTTCTTCCTTCCTCCTCCACCTCTTCTCCTTCTCCTCCTCTTCTTCTCTCCTCCTCCTCTTCTTTCTTTCTTTCTTCCTTTCTTTTCTTTTCGTTCTTTCTTTTCTTTCTTTTCTTTCCTCCTTTTCCAGTACCAGCCCACTTCCTCCATTGATCACTTAGAGGCATTATATAGGCACAGTTAGATGGGTGTAGCCATCATAATGATCTGGCAAGTGAATCTGACAAAATGTCATCCCTCCTAAAGTTCTATAGTGGCAAACATTTATCTTCAGCTGAGCAAAATGTGATCGTTTCCCTCTGCTTGATTCCCAGCTGCTTGTACATTCTTTCAATGTGAGTGACACATCCCACATTTAAACACAGCACAGCATCTTCCAAGGTTTGTGCTCCCAGCAAGGGAGGAAAATAATAAGCAGCAGAAACACTTTGCAGAAAAGGTAATTAGTAATCTGCGACAGATTCCGCCTAACCTCAAGTCAACTTGTGTTGATTTTCATAAAATAAAAGGGAACCTTTAAAAAGTGAACACCATACCACCCAAGATTGGGTTGGACTTGACTTGGCTTATCTCTAGGAAAACCTTGAAGATCTGGATGATTTTCCCAGCATGTAGGCCAGGAGAATAATTGAGTCCACACTGCTGGAGTGCAGTTTTTTGGGGGAGCCACTTTGTGTTTTAGTTGGTAGGAAATGTATTTTTATTTACTGTATTTACACAGTAAAATACAGTCTTGCATTTTTAAATGCTATTTTCAGTGCCCAGAACAGTATTTATAAGATGGGGAGATGTATAAATCAAAATCAATCAATGAATGAATCAATCAAACCTCTTCTTCTAGTAAGACCTCACTTGGAAAACCTCACCACAGAATATGCCACAGAGAAGGGAGGGGGTGGGGTTTCTACCTATTTTCCAAAGCACTTGAAGGCAGGACAAGAACCAATGGGTGGAAACCAATCAAGGAGAAAAGCAACCTAGAACTAAGGTGGAATTTTCTGACAGTTAATCAGTGGAACAACTTGCCTCCAGAAGTTGTGAATGCTCCAGCATTGGTAGTTTTTAAGAAGAGATTGGACAACCATTTTGTTTGAAATGGTCTCTTTCTTGAACAGGGGGTTGGACTAGAAGATTTCCAAGATCCCTTTCAACTCTGTTATTCTGTTATCTGCTATTCTTAGAACCAAGCTTAGCTTTGCAAAACTCTCTTAAATGTCTCAGAGTACTTGAGAGCCCTTATGTTCTGCATTAAGCATTAAGCCACACACACATGTATGTATGTATGTATGTATGTATGTATGTATGTATGTATGTATGTATGTATGTATATTAAATGTTATGTCAAAGCACCTTGTATGCCCAAATATGGGAGGGAACATACTGCTTCCCTTTTGCCTTTCAGCTCCTCCCTAGGAGCCTTCCAGGCAGAAAACCATTTTTGTGTTGCATTTGTGCTGATAAATAAATAAGGGGAGACTAGTATAGATCTATTTCAAGCTATTTAGCTCTCATCAGCTAGCCATATCCTTACTGGGATTCAAACCTGGGCTGTTTTAAAATATTAAGCAGTTGTGTTAGCCTCTAAGCCATAAGCTCTCCTCCCTTATCAGCTGAGCCAAGGAAATGGTTAAGTGTGAACTCAAGTGTTAAAGCTTGTGGCTTTTTGGACTGATGACAGTCCAAGAGGATAAGGAGGTAGAAGCAATTTATGACTGACATGACTATCTTCTAATTGAACCATAGTTGAGTCCAAAATTTCCATTGCTAAGCAATTAAGTGAGTTCTGACCCACTTTGCGACCTTTCTTGCCACGGTTGTTAAGTGATTCATTGCAGTGGTTAAGTTAGTAACATGGTTGTTCAGTGAATCTGGCTTTCCCAGTGACTCTGCTTGTCAGAAGGTAGCAAAAGGGAATCCCATGACTGACAGGACACTGTAACCATCATAAATGTGAGTCAGTTGCCAAGCATCTGAATTTTGATCATATGACAGTGAGATACTGCAACAATCGTAAGTGTGAAAAATGGTCGTAAGTCACTTTTTTCAGGGCCATTGTAACTTTGAACGGTCATTAAACAAATGGTTGAATGTCGAAGACCATCTGCAGTCAAATAAAAGTTAAGGCGTGTCATTTCTCATTTACTTTCAGAAGAACAGCTTCAACAAGCCAGGTCTTAATAATCCTGTGGAATAGTCTTAGAGACAGATCCAGCCTTATCTTGAGGGGTATTAAATTCCAGAGAAGGCAGCCCATCACCAGAATGGCTTCCATAACCATTACACCATACTACACATGCTCAAAAGCAAAGATGAGGTTGCAACATCTGGCTAAACCTTACACAGCAGCTGCAATTTCTGAAGTTAAACCTACACTCTTTCTTTATACTCCCAAAATGTTCTACCAGTCTCTTCCCTTTTCTCTCCACAACCTTGCAATTAATTGGCCACAATTAATTTGGCACAGATTTCATCATTTAACATTCTAATTATTTGTCTTATCTGGAAGATAAATGGAGTGATAGCATAGAAAAATATTGTCCTGTTAAAAACACTTACTTCTAAATTCTTGCCATAAATTTCATTTACGGTCATTTACATCACAGTAATAGCTTAGGAAACTCCACCTCATGCTAAAAAATATGCTGAAAAATGTGAAAAACTAATCATGCATTAAAGACTTTTTAGAAGATACTTGGACAGTCTGTTCTAGAAAAGCTGAGAATATCTGAATATAAGCACACACTGCCATTGTTGTTTTATAATATTGCCTGTCAATTTTAAATTAAATTAAAAAGATATTTTCCTATTTTCATTTGCAAATCTAGCCCCTTGCATTGATTTTAATGGCTATAGGTGCAAAGAAAACATGTAACAGAAGGTTATATACCTAAAGCACTAAATTTATTGTTAGAAACAGGGTCAGCATGTGGGAAAAGAAGGTTTAACCTTTCCCTCTCCAGTCATGAACTCAAATCTCTCCTTGCCCTCCTTCCTTTACTGGCATTAATCTTAAAAGGAAAGATCTTGGTTGCCAACATTTTCAGGCATTTTCATTCTATAATAAAGATGTCTTCCCGACTAGGTAGACCAAACCAAGAGATCAACTCCACAGGAAGGCTCTTTGAACATATTCAAACATGTTTGGTTCTTTGTTATATTTCTTACTTCTTAATTGCCCATTTCCCACATGCCGATCCCAAAGTCCACTTGGCCTCACCATAGCCCATTCCTTGCAGGAAGTACCTGAGCACTTCACTCAGTTTTTCAGGATGATGAAAAAGCAAACCATGGAGATTCGCACCCTCACCACCCTCCAGGCCTTCCGCAAAGCCCTTAAAACCTGGCTGTTCCGACAGGCCTGGGGCTAAAGAACCGTGCCCCTATCTCGAATGGTATGATTGTTGCGCTTTTTAAATTATGTACTGTTTTGTGTTGTTGTTCAAATTGTCTGTATCCCCCTTCCCTTGTTTGAGTTGTGAGCCGCCCTGAGTCCCCCTCGGGGGAAAAGGGCGGCATACACATGAAATAAACATTCAAACATTCAAACATTCAAAATAGGAGAGACAAACATGAATGTTCAACTATAAATTCTAAAATTGTGGATTGTGGGTTGCTCCATCTCTGGAGCTCCATCACTGAAAGATTAGCTAGCCATTGTCTGGAATGCTATAGGGCAATGTTGTTGCACCTTTTCAGCACTGACTGCTGAAATAGGAGTGCACATGCGCACGCCAGAAACCAGAAGAGCAGCAAGCTCTGCTCTCAAAAATCTGACATCAAGGGATGTCAGATTTTTCCCTTCAACAAAATACATTCTGTGAAATAAATGACTGTGCTAAATCCTTCCTTTCTTTAGCTCCCAACCGAAAGGATTACCATGCTAAATTTCAAACATTAGAAAGTCAGTAAATGAAAAAGGATCACTATTATCTATGGCAAGACACTTTACCTTTTGCAGAAGAATATCAGAGTTTAAAAATTAGTCTCCAGATAAGGTCTGATATAATACTACACAAATTACTATGCAATAGCAAGTCCCATTGGACTTATTTTCTTGTAAATATGTATAAGGTTGCACTATTATTCACCTTACTTCTTTCAAGCTTTACCAGTTTGGTAAAACAAGATCCTTAACAGAAATCTAAGGGTTTAGAGAATGTTAGGAGTGCATCTAGTTTTTAAGAATCACCTGTTGATACCAGAGCAGTCCTTACTTCCTTATGTAATTGGCACAGCTAAATGTTTGCAAGGAAATCTAAGTATCTGTAAGAGCCATTAAAAACTGGGATTCTACTGAACTCTGCTTGGAGGTAGTGAAAATCCTTCTGGACTTCCTAGTTTAAGGGAAATGGTGGCAAATAATTTAAACAAATAATAAATAAAATAAATAAATCTAGTCTGAATAAAGTCACTTGACCGATTTTGTGTCTGAAGGTTAATTGCTATTTGCTTAAAAGCTGAGTATAACTAGCTTTTCAAAATTCTCTGCTAAGTCTGTAAGGAGATGAATTAAAAAGGAAGGAATATAGAGCGTGTAATAAAGAGCATTTTATTTTCCATGCATAGCCAAAAGTTGCCCAACTACAAATCTTTCTCTGTCAGATCCTATTCATCCCTTTAGCAGTTGCCTGATGGAAAAAAGATTAACTTGATGGCAAGGATTTTCTGCTAACAAGTTTACATCCTTGTTGAAATAAGGAGAAGACTTCTGGTTGAGATCCTGTCCATTCCTGATTAAGGCAAGGCCCAAAGTGGTAAAAAATAACAGCCAATCATTAGCAAGCCTGCAGACACGTCAATCAATTGTGCTTCTTCACACAAATCTTTCATTTTCTATTTCAACTTATCTTTTGTCTCAAATAATGACTCACTTTCCCCACAATATGGAACTCACTGTCTATAGAGATTCTCAGTCATACAGGTCTTGGTTATCCCAAAGGTGCTTTTTCAAGAGACAACTGGATTTTCTTTGTTGTTGTTTTTAAGACGTTTCGCTTCTCATCCAAGAAACTTCTTCAGTTCTGAAGAAGCAAAACATCTTCAAAGAAAAACAAAGAAAGTCCAGTTGCCTCTTGAAAAAGCCTTTGAGATACCCTGTTTTCCTGAAAATAAGACCTCTCCGGTTAATAAACCCAACCAGACTTTTGAGCACATAAGCCCTCCCTGAAAATATTGCAACACAGCAGCAGCCATGAGGTGACCAGACTCACCACCTCCTGCATCTCAAAAATAATAAGACCTCTCCAAAAATAAGTGTTTATTTCAGGGGGCCAAAGATAATAAGACCCTGTCTTATTTTCGGGGAAACACGGTAGAACCCAGTGATTGTTCAATAAATGAAAGTCATGAATTTAAGATGGGCAGACATAAATTGAAAGAAAGGAAAGGAATAAAAAAGACAGAGAGAGATAGAGTGAGAAGAAAGAAACAAACAAAGAAAGAAAGAAAGAAAGAAAGAAAGAGAAAAGAAAGAAAGAGAGAAAAGAAAGAAAGAAAATAATTTCTTTCCTTCTCAGTATTGAGAAGCCGAGGTGGCGCAGTGGTTAGGGCGCAGTACAGCAGGCCTCTTCAGCTGACTGTTATCTACAGTTCGGTGGTTCTAATCTCACCGGCTCAAGGTTGACTCAGCCTTCCATCCTTCTGAGGTGGGTGAAATGAGGACCCAGACTGTGGGGGCAATATGCTGATTCTGTAAACCGCTTAGAGAGGGCTGAAAGCCCTATGAAGCGGTATATAAGTCTAACTGCTATTGCTATTGCTATTGCTATTGACCTCCATTCTTCTTCATCCAGCACCGGATAAATTTTCTTACAGATTTTCAAGGACAGTTTCCCTAGCTATGATGATAGCATCCCTACTGAAAACAGACCCACAGGAGAAGGTCTTTTGATATCTCCTCTTGGAACACAGGAAGCCAAGAAACCTTGAGCCCATTGGAAACACAATTTTTGTACATGTCTCTCAGGCTCCCCATAAAAAAAAAACCTGTGTCTTCCTTGAATATCATTTCTAAAGCACATCTTCTTTGAAAATGTGAATTTAATAGAAATTGCTAAGAAAAAGAAAGCACTCTAGTCAGCACTAACCTGACTTTTGTCACCAGTCAGAAATCAAAATGATGTCAAATTGTCAATGCTAGGGCTAAAACGTTCTTGATCTCCATCTGCTGTAAAAGCATCTTTAAGTTAATTCTGCAATAGAAACTCACACCTCAGAATGCTTGGGGATAATATGCAGCTGTACACGATATTTAATGGATGCCTCCCCTATTCAGTATAAATATGAGAACATCTGGTCTTTTTTTTACCTCTATCCCCTAGTCAATTCTCCCAGGGGCACAGAAACCTGCTTGACAAAATACCTTTGTGATGAATTCTGCTTTAATAAATGTGCATTCTGGAGATGATTCATGAATTCTATGATTTCATTGAATTATTTTTCATACAGCTCATGCTTCATTTCATCAAGGGCTTTAATCAACACTGACTGATTAATTACCATACCACTAGTAGCCTTTTTGTTTAATAAACACTCATAATGAGCATGTTCAGTCTTGGCATATATAAATGTCAGTGAGATAAAACTGGAAAGGAGAGAATGGGAATAAGGGTTAGCGCTTTACAGCTGCCCTCGAGTGGGAAACTTTTCCAACATAAACGCCAGAGGTAGAGAAGAAACTAGGAGGAAGAGGAAATGTGCCATTGTGAAGGGTTGGACCAGATTCCTCATTTTCTCTAATAAATTCCCTCTCATTTTTGTTGTCCTTCTTTTAGGAATCGTAAAAGCGGAGGAAAGAGAAATAGTGTGGGAAGTCCTCAGACTTCCTTATATTGTTCTTTTCTTTCTCTTGGAAATTATCCCCGCTCACTATCATTTTTTGTTCCCCAATCTTTTTTATATTAAAAAAAAAGCTATTTTGGAAACTATTCATGGTTGTGATGTCTTCCCCTGTCTTGCAGTGGTGAAAATCATGGAACAAAGAATCACTGCCTCACATTCTCTCACTCCCCCAAGTGGGAAATAAAATTAAATGGCTTGAGGTTTATGGTCCACTTTCTTGGTGTATGAACAAAGAGGGGAACCAGTATTGTTCTTGCAGCATTGCATATCTATATCTGTCTGTCTGTCTGTCTGTCTGTCTCTCTCTCTCTCTCTCTCTCACTCATCTCTCTCTCTTTATCATCTATCTATCCATCCATTGTCTGTCTGTCTACCTACCTATCTACCTATCTACCTATCTACCTACCTACCTACCATCTACCTATCTACCTATCTACCTATCTACCTATCTACCTATCTACCTATCTACCTATCTACCTATCTACCTATCTACCTATCTACCTATCTACCTATCTACCTACCTACCTACCTATCTACCTATCTACCTATCTACCTATCTACCTATCTACCTATCTACCTATCTACCTATCTACCTATCTACCTATCTACCTATCTACCTATCTACCTATCTACCTACCTACCTACCTACCTACCTATCTACCTATCTACCTACCTACCTACCTATCTACCTATCTACCTATCTACCTATCTACCTATCTACCTATCTACCTATCTACCTATCTACCTACCTACCTACCTACCTACCTACCTAGCTAGCTAGCTAGCTAGCTATCTAAGCTATCTAGCTCTCTCTCTCCCTCCCTCTCTCTCTCTCTCTCTTTCTCTCATTTGTCTGTCTGTCTATCTACCTATCTATCTACTTGTCTTCCTACTCTGGAAACTTCTGGCCATTGATATCATCAAACGAGGAATAGAAATTCAGCATGATATGTAGAAGAGTGATGAAATTCTTAAGTTACATTCACGTGTCTTATGGAAACCATGGTTATTTGAATCATGATTTGCTTAAGATAGTCACTAATGACACTGCTATGAGCCCCTTATAATGATCACATTTTAATTTGTGGGGCTCCAGACCTGGAAGATATAACACATAAAGTATTTGAATGTCAGCTGTATAAGAAAGAGAGAGACCAGTGTCTTGGACTGCACATTAGACAGATAACCTACTGGGATCCTTAAAGTAACATAGATCATGTGTGGTCAGAATTCAAAAATCACATACGACACAACTCCTTATGCAAATAAATCAAATCAGTTCCAATCTGCATACGTGGTCTGATTGGGGTAAATTGTAGGGCTGGCATAGAAACACGATTCACATTCAAATCAATTGAAAATAAATGGACTCTCTTGGTAAATGTTCTTAGACAAGCCTTAATGTATGCCTGATTGCTTCTACGTTTACAGAATGTAGCTTATAAATGATTAACACCTTTACCTTCTGGAAATCTGGAGATCTATCAGTCATGATTGGCGTTTGACAGCTCAAGGCTACATTGAAAGAATAGAGTGTTATTATCTTTGGTGGAGTATATCACACAACCACAGAAATGACTTTTCTGAAGAGCTTCAATGCAGGAACTCAATTTGGACTCCCATCATGCAGTCAGTGGGTGTCTTCCAAGGAACTCTGAGAGATGCCACTTTCAATTACTGAGATCAATAATCATATTAAAAATTGCACTATTGTTTATTCCGAGAAAGCACTTTTGCTGTGCTTTTTAGCCGAAACGGCTTCCAGAGCAGTTTAATCAATAATAATAAAAGAAGATAATCCCCAACCCTCAAACCGCAGATTGAAGAGACCAAAAAGAAAAAGAAAAGAAAAAAGAGGGGGGATGGAAAAAGACGGGGGGGGGGGGGAAGGAAGGAGGAAAAGCAAAAATAAAGACCAAAAAAAAAAAACCCCAGCAACCATTCTTAAAGTTCCATTTTTTTTAAAAAAAAGGACTAAGGATTAATGAGGCAATTCAAAGAAGATATTATTCCAGCTGATCTTATTTATTGGCTGCTGTCAATAGCAGTGATTTGAAAAACGAGGCCCCAAGAAACTTTTCAGCTAAAATCAATGGTCAAAGTTTGTCATACAGGAAATCCTGGACTTATGACAGGGGTCAGCCACCTGCGGCTCTGAAGCCGCATATGGCTCTTTCACCCCTCTGTTTTCAGTTTGGGGGAGAGCAGGGCATGACAGGAGCAGACTCAATGGCAAGGGATGGGTTTTCCAGTCAGCTTCACAATTGAGAGCAATGCATTTTGACGAGAAAGTTTTGTCCCAGTACTTGTCATTTTTTTGGGGGGTATTCAACATGTAAACTAGAACTTGTCAGTGTCAGTTGCCTCACTACACTCTCCAGCTGAAACAAAGAGTGACACATTAGTCAGAGGGTGGCTCCTGCCCTGAGCACATCCCCTGGCAGTCTTATCTTAGCTTCTGTGATCATTTTGCGTATTTTTGCAGTTTTTTCCTCTGTACAGGTAAAATGGAGTTTTTATTTTATTTAACTCTTTATTAATTTTTAGGTTTATTTCTCATGTAAAGTAACAATATACAACCCTATCTTTTTGCATGTTGGTTTAAAAATGCACATTGTCTTTGGTTTGGGAAGCATTAAATTTATTTACATTATTCTTTATTGGAAAAGTTTGTTTAGGTTTATTATTATATACATCTTGCCTCCCAGAACCAATCAATGAAAAGTATCAAGGTTGTTGTTGTTAGTTGCGAAGCGTGTTCAACCCATCATGATCCTATGGACAATCTTCCTCCAATGTTCCTCTACCATCCTCTGGAGTCCATTTAAGCTCACGCCTACTGCTTCAGTGACTCCATCAGCCACCTCATTCTCTGTTGCCCCCTTCTTTTTTGCTCTTTCCCAACATTAGGCTCTTCTCCAGTGAGTCCTTCCTTCTCCTTCCTTCTCATTAGGTGGTCAAAGGATTTGAGTTTTATCTTCAGGATCTGGCCTTCTAAAGAGCAGTCAGGGTTGATCTCCTGTAGGACTGACAAGTTT
Source organism: Thamnophis sirtalis (assembly GCF_051295495.1). Taxonomy (NCBI): domain Eukaryota; kingdom Metazoa; phylum Chordata; class Lepidosauria; order Squamata; family Natricidae; genus Thamnophis; species Thamnophis sirtalis. Next base: position 35,619,505 of record NW_028261394.1, on the reverse strand, counting down.
GATTGCCTTGCAGTCCAAGGGACTTAGAGGAGTCTTCTCCAGCACCATAGTTCAAAGGCCTCAATTTTTTGGCACTCAGCCTTCCTTATGGTCCAAATTTCCCAGCCATCCATTGCAACTGGGAAAACCATAGCCTTGACTATACTCACTTTTGTTGATAGGATGATGCCTCTGCTTTTTAGTATGCTGTCTAGATTTGCCATAGCTTTCCTCCCCAGGAGCAAGCGTCTTTTAATTTCTTGGCTGCAGTCCCCATCTGCGGTGATCTTGGAGCCCAGGAAAATAAAATCTGTCACTACCTCCGTTTCTTCCCTATCTATTTGCCAGGAATTGAAAGGACCAGATGCCATGATCTTAGTTTCCTTAAGTACCAAGGTACCACTGTAGTAACCAGTTGGGCTGTACAAAGATTTAAGCAGGTGCTTCACTTCCAATGTTGCTTTTAGAAGCACCCCTCTGATGTTCTCTCTGTAAAGAAGCCATAGTATTTCTTTGATTCACTTTACTTTGGTGGATTGATCCAACACTTCCAATAACCAGAAGAGAAAACAATTCTTTGCCTTAGTGAGGAAAAAAATATCATTGCTTCCATGGTACAAAGTGCTTCAGAAAAGTGAATCCAACCTACTTCGTGTAGCCTTCCCTTCATTGCATTTATCTCTTGATTTTTTCTTCTTCTTCTGCCTAGCTGTATTTTGAAGAGCAGGCACATTTATTTTTGTTTTTCTTCCTGTGCCAAATTCATTCCCTGCATAAAAATCAGGAATGGGGAGAGGAGAACACACCAGTTTATTCTACCCCCACCCAACTTTAAAGCGAATGAGGGAACAATTCCACCAACAGCAATTGTCGTCCCAAACCGGGGCAAACTTTGATGTTCCCATTATGACAGCAATTAAGCATATGGAGAGTTAGTTTTTATCATTGGCTTAGAATGGGAGAGCAGATTCAATCTAAACCTATAATAAGAACAAAATTGGTCCGAGATGGAAGCCTATAATATGCTTGAAAATTAGATGCTGTCTGCAGCTAGATTTTGGCAGACTTTTGCTATTGAAAGGGTGCCATTAAAAACCGCTGGCATACCTTCTCATTGCATAGTGGAAAACAGTCATCACTTCAAATTTATATACACACAAACACACACACACACACACACACACACACATTTAAAATGGATCAATATTTGCCTTTATCATCAAATTACTCTTTGGGAAAGGAAACCCAAACAAATATGGAGCAAACAGGTTTTGTAATCTGCAGATCACAGAGTATACAGAGACCAACTACGGATAGAAGAATGACACAGGAAAATTGTTCTGGTTCAAACATGAGAAGCAAGGGGAGTCCCCCTTTTCTTCATTTGTCTTTCCTTGATAGTCTGAGAATACTAAGAAAAAGAATTTAGGATATGAGAAATAGATAATGGGAGTAGATAAGAGCCCATGTTACAGGAAATAAGGGACAAAGGCTAAAGACCATGAAGAAAGAAGGAAAAGGAAAGTGCTACTCTCTTTTCCTGAAAATAAGATAGGGTCTTATTTTCTTTTGACCCCTGAAATAAGTGCTTGGCCTTATTTTCGGGGAGGTCTTATTATTTTTGAGATGCAGGAGGCCCCTTAACCTCGGCCTGCGGCTCTTGGATCAGCTGATGCAGAGAGGGCCGGGAGTTCTATCTCTGTTTCTGGCACACTCTTGCCAGCCCTAGTATCACTGGGATTGCCACTCTTTTTGCAGCTGCCATTAAGAAAAGGGGCATGGTAGCTAGAGTTTGCTTCCGTGAGACCATTCTGTGTGGATGGCAGGTGCATGTAGGGGGCGTGGGGCATGTTCCCCCCTCTCCCCAGAAAACTACGGGGACTGGCTGTGTATGCATTTAACTATTTTTGGGAAGGCCTTATTTTTGGGGGAGGGCTTATTTTAGCACCTGCGCTTCAAAAGCCCGATTGGGCTAATTATCTGGGGAGGTCTTATTTTCAGGGAAACAGGGTAACAATGGATCTGGTTGTCTCCTATTACCCAGTGCCTTCTCAATTATACAGCATACTTATATGTGAAAAACTTATGGTTTTTCTTTTTCGTTATTCCCCCCCCCCTTACTTGCATAGGGATTATTCTTTATACTATTTATGTTGTTTGTATTTTATGTCACAAATTGTACCAGTGAGGCTAAAACCAATTTCATTGTACACATGATGTACAATGACAATAAGGGCTATAATATACTACATAAACTTGGTGCATTCAAGCTAGTTTTGATTCCTGGTGACTTCTTGGCAATATTTGGAGGTCTGCACTATCCACAGCATTCACAGTAAGTTTTAAAGAGTCCTTCAGAAGGCCTTTTCTAGGCTACTGAAAATCCTGCCTATTCATTTCCTCTTCGACCGCCAATAGTTCCAGACAATGCCTATCTAGAACTGGATATTATTAGGGCCATTAAAGAACCTCCAGGGGAATTCATTTAACAATAGAAAAGCTGAAAAATGCCAACCACTCTTTGCCTTTGTATGAGAAAGTCACAGTATTGCTCACCCTGCAGTCTTGCTCACTTCAAAACAGGGTCTCTATTCAAAATTAATTGCTGGCCAGGGAGTTAAAGATGATTAACATTGCTATTGTGTATTGCCATTCACTTATCATGCATAAGTTGGAAGCAATTAAGTTGATTATGAACTGTGAGGCACAACAATGCCACCTTCTTATACTTAATGTCCTTTTGAATTTTCCTAGAAAATAAGCATGAATGATGAAAAGCTTTTCAAGGCTCTCTCTCACTCTGTCTCCCTTTTACTCCCACCATAGTTGCTTTTGTCTTTTAAACATTATTATTTAATGCAAACTGTCATCTGTTGCTTACTCCTCTGCTTTCAGATGGATTAATCAGCTAGACGTTTCCAAGGACCAAGAGATGAGAGGTTGAGAGGACTTGAGAATGAAAATGCAGCCACCTATTTTTTCCCCCCTGTCCTCCTGTCTGCCAAATTGTACATGATATGCTTTTAGCACAAGTTTATGGCAAGAAGAATCCTGCGCTCCCAAATGCCATTTGTGGCTGGGGTCTGTGTACTTAACCTACTTCTCCCCCTTTTTATTCATTCTTGCATGGTCATCCTCTCTATAAAATCCATAGTCAGCACCTCACTTCCTAAAGTTCGACTCTAATTCTCATCTCGTGTTAGCCTTTCCAGGTAAATCAGACAGAAAATATGAATAGTTAAAACAAATTCTACTTTATTGTAAGGCTGCATTAAGAGCTGCATCATGCAAGTCTGAAAGTAGAAACTTCTCACTGCCACTTTTAACCAGCTGATCATTAAGACGGGTCCTTGTTACATTTCTTTCTCTGACTATTAAGCTTCTGGAAGCACCTCCCTTACTTCTCTGATTGATTCCTAAACAGAATCTTTCCTCATATCCGCCAAGGTCAGGGGTGGGCTGCTACAGGTTTGCCCAGGTTCGGGAGAACCCGTAGCTAATGTTATGGCCAGTTCAGAGAACCTACAAATCCCACCTATGGCTGGCGCTGCCCACCCCATCCTGCCCCTCCCAGGAGTCTCCATGCAGCCCATTTTGGATGCTAGGTAAGTGGAAGGCCCATGTGGAGGCTCAGAGAAGAGGAAAAATGGCCTCACAGAACTTCCAGAAGGCCGGAAATGGGCCCATTGCCGGCCTCCAGAGGGCCTTCAGAGCCCAGGGGAGGCAGGTTTCTCCCTCCCAGAGGCTCAAGGAAAGCCTCCAGAGACTGGGGAAGGCAGAAGTGCCCCCCCGCTGCCATGGTGCACTAGGAGGCAAACTAGGCCACACCCACCATGGCCACCCAGCAACCAGGAAGAGAACCTTTTGCTGAAATTTTTGAAGCCCACCCCTGCCCAAGATCATCCGTAAACATCTCATCAATGACTATCTCAATCATCCAGGTCATAGTTGTCACTAAGGTGCTGTTAAAAAGACAACTGGACTTTCTTGGCTTTTTCCTGGAGAATGTGACGCTTCTCATCCAAAAGGTTTCTTCAGTTGTGGCTGAATGGGTGGGGAGAGAGGCCATCTTTATTAAAATTGAACAGAGGGAGAGGATATGACACCATGTATCTTCTGTTTACCATACAATCCTTTCAGTAGTCCCAAGAAGTTTCCACACCCAAATGAGTCACTCTGATTCAGGTGAATCCCCAAGTAGCCTCAAAGGACTCTCAGAGAGCTAATGATCAACCTTCAGAGTGCTAACAGCCAGTTGACTGCAAAGAGTATAAATCCTTCAATTTCTCACCAAGAGGCTAAAACTGAAGAAGCTTCTTAGATGAGAAGGGAAATACTTTCAAGGGGGGGGAAAAGTCCAATTGCCTTTTGAACAGATCTTTGTGATATATATCTCCTCAAGAATAAGCAATCCCAAAACAGTCATTGCTTAGCAAGCAAACAAGAAGGTTGTTTCTTGTTATTTCACTGTTCCTCAAAAGACATTTTGCTCTGCCAAAATTTACACTTTTCTTTAAGGGAAGGACATATAAGTCAATACCCTTCCAAACAAATCAGCAGGCTTGATTTCTATTTTCAACAAACTTTATGAGGCATGTGTGCTTCCCAGAAGTATTTTTGAAAACTAAAAAAGAAAAATTTGCTTGAGGTTGCTGCTGGCATTTTTTTTAAAAAAAATATGAAATTGTAGTCAATAGTGAGCAGGTGAAGCAAGAATCTTGAAAAATTGTAAGAAAGGTGTCCAGTGGCAACTGTTTGATCATCTTTGTACTAAGAGTATGGATGAGTAAGGATGACTCCTTCAGCCTAGATGGAAGAAAGGATCAATTAAAATATCTCTGTTTGCTCATTTAATGTTGCAAAAATGAGGGCAAGCAAAGGAGCAAGGCTGACTTTTTCATTATTACTATTAAAAGCTCATTTCTTATTCTGGCCACATCAGGCAAATACATTATCAGGCGATCTAATGAATCCCCGGAGTGGGGTTTTCCCCCCTCCCTCTTGTTCCCCAAATGGCCTTGATATAGCTTGAATGTGATACGCAAAGTGCAGTCACTGCTACTGCTGAACATGCAACCAGCAAAGAGTTGAAAGTTTGAGCGGGCTGATTTTTCTGCTCACGTGGGAAGGCAACAACGGCATGGCACGGAATCGTCTAATGAGTAATTGAGATAATTGAGCAAATTTGGCAATAGGCCAGGGAATTCATTACTACTTTATTGGAAGTAAAGGGAAGAAGAGAGTCTGGAATCAAGGATGAAATACTGTGGTTGCAAGATCTGTTTTCTGTTTATGTGCGATTGAAAAAAATGCTAGTTCCAAACCTTTAGACTTGTTATGTATGTAGATAAGTATGCATCAATATAGAATAGAATAGAATAGAATAGAATAGAATGGAATGGAATGGAATGGAATGGAATGGAATGGAACGGAACGGAACGGAACGGAACGGAACGGAACAGAACAGAATAGAATAGAATAGAATAGAATAGAATGGAATAGAATAGAAAATAATAGAATAGAAAAGAATAGAATAGAATTGAACAGAATAGAATAGAAAAGAATAGAATAGAATAGAATAGAATGGAACGGAATAGAATAGAATGGAATAGAATAGAAAATAATAGAATAGAAAAGAATAGAATAGAATTGAACAGAATGGTATAGAATAGAAAAGAATAGAATTGAATAGAATTGAACAGAATGGAATAGAATAGAAAAGAATAGGAAAGAATAGAATAGAATAGAATAGAATGGAATGGAATGGAATAGAATAGAATAGAATAGAATAGAATAGAATAGAATAGAATAGAATAACAGAGTTGGAACGGATCTTGAAGGTCTTCTAGACCAACCCCCTGCTCAGGCAGGAAACCCTGCACCACTTCAGACAAATTGTTATAATATAGCCATATATTTTTTTTAAGTATCCACCCAACCTGTGATTCAAGGAAATGCTAGTACTTACCAATTTAGAGTAGATTATGTTCATTTCCTTTTGTAGCCAGAGGCACATATTTTTTTATGGGATCCTCATCCCTAGATTGTGTTCTCCGACACAATCTGTTTTTGCCTACTGAAGTTGCTAAGCATGCTAATAGTGATGGGATTAAGGAAATCAAATTATGATAATAACATTCACTTCTCCTTTGTTGTTTCTACTTTGTTCTTTCTAACAATTTGTAGTAGATGTAGGAACTCAATGTACAATGTTCTTGAGTTTGGAGCAAGTGGGGAACATATATGTCCTTTCCAACCATGGAGCAGTGAGTCAACAAACCCTGTTTACGAGCGATATATTTCTTTGGTTTTCATTGTAGTGCAACTTTTAGGTTATTTAAAAAAATGAGAAAAATGCATCCCACTATTTGTTGAAATTCATCTAGAAGGGGCAGATAAAGCAATTCAGCTTTTTGAAGGGAAAGGGACATATTACCCGCTTCTTAAAGCTTATTTTGCCCTGACATGTAGAAATGTATTAGGGGTACAATCTATCCTGCAGGGAATAGAATTGTCCTGCTTAACCTTCTGCATGATTATACAAGGAGGTGTTTAGAAACTGCTTTCTCTAATGTAATGTAGCACAGAATGGTGATTTCTCTTTGCTACCTGCACTGAAAACAATTAATCCAATGAATGAGACGCCAAGAGTGCTGATTAATAACACTTATTAGAAGGAAGGTAACATTTTAGCAGAAGAAATAACTCTTGCACAGAGCTAGCAAGTTTGAAGCCATGATGGACAACCAGCTGGAAGATAGACCACCATTTTGCAAATATCTGGATCAGCAGGGACATATCCATATTATATGTGCAGAAGGCAAAACATAAGTGGGTTCTCTGGGGAACCCTTTGTGATTCTCTGTCACCTGTCATTGGTGCTTTACTTGACTGCAGTGGTACCACTCATTTGCTAGCAACTTGTGATGATTGCTATATATTAGATTATCTTTACTATGGAATTTCTCCTTCTTTTTAATTAGGGTGGCAGATTTCTCAGCATAATGAATTCAAGCTGAATGTTAGGATTGATTGTTAAAAAAAATAATGATAGGAAAAAACTACAAAAATTAAGAGCATCTCAATAGTTGCTGTGCAAATATTTGGTTTGGAGATTTAATTTAAAGGTGGTTCAATTAAATCCATGAATTGGTTCAATTGTTTTCCAAATTGATTTGGAAGCTTGAATTAAATCGGTTTCATTATTCAACTTGAATGTCCAAATCAAATTAGATCAAGCTTGTGAATTAAACTGGAAGTCTGAATCAAGCTGATGATTTGGATCTGATTCACACATTTGTAGGTAAATTTCTAGGGCAGCACTGTGGTCCTGTTGATGGAATGGATTCAAGCAGAACCATTGGTAGTATAATTTGGATTCTTAGGATGAACATGGGGTAGATTCAATTGCTTTAAAGACCTTTTCTAAAACAATGATTCTACAATCTTATGGTTCCAAGACTTATTAAGGTTATAAAGATAAAGGTAAAATTTCCCCTCATAAATATGTGCTAGTTGTTCCTGACTCTAGGAGGCAGTGCTGATCTTTGCTTCAAAGCTGAAGAGCCAGCACTGTCCGAAGATGTCTCCATGGTCATGTGGCTGGCATGACTAACTGCTGAAGGTGCATGAAACGCTGTTACCTTCCACCAAAATTGTTCCTATTTTTCTACTATTAAGATTACCCTCGGTAAGATTGATATTTGTATAAATTACAATCAAAGGAACGACATAGTACACCAGCACTCTGCTGCTGGTAGCTGGGTTGCAATGGCTCCTACTTGCTGTACAGATAGAGTATGAGCTCACTTGGACCCTTGAAGCCTGTGCTGCTTCCTTCCTTCCCCGAGACAGTTCCCAGTGAAAATCCCCATTTACCCTCTTACTTACCACTGGGGGATGCAATATTCTGAATGCCTGATATTCAAAGTTATTATAGTGTGAGACAATGATTTTCGGGTCACCTGTTTTTCTCCCTTAGCAATAGCACTTAGACTTATATACCACTTCATAGTGCTTTACTGCCCTCTCTAAGTGGTTTATGGAGTCAGCATCTTACTCCCAACAATTTGGGCCTTCATTTTACCCATCCTGGAAGGATGGAAGGCTGAGTCAACCTTGAGCCTGGCAAAATTTGAACTACAAATTGCAGGCAGCAGAAGTAGCCTGCAGTACTGCACTCTAACCACTGCATCCCTTCTAAGGGAGAAAAGCATATCTCTAAGGCTGTGTGAATAAACCACTGTTCTCTATGTTGCTTTCTGAGGGAATCATTCTTGTTTATTTTTTAAAAAAAGATTTTCAATTAGGTTGTCCTATTGAAATCCACATTTTTGCCTTCGTGTTTCATTTCTTCCATTAACAATCATGGATAGGAAAACTATCCTGTTTCTGGTTTATGCCATTTTCCCATTTCATCTGCTTTTTAAATTATCAGATTTACTTAAATGCATAATTTAAATATATTTTTTCTTCCAAAATTCATCATAAACACATTTTTCTCCAAATGTGATTTTTTTCTACTTCTGACCATTTTGGGGGGAAAAGACCAAAAAAAACAGTAGATAACGATTCCAATCCACCTGCCTTGAAATGCTGATCAGGATTAGATTAAATTGAATTCTTCGAGCATCCCTTTCGATGGTCTCAGAACAAGCGGCATGTTCCCATCGTTCTCATTTTGCAGACATTTGAAACCATCTATCTTGTTGAACTTGATGTCTTTCTGCTGCCTTCCGGATGTCTTATCAGATTCTTGTAACTTACTTGAGCAAAAATTCAAATTCTGAGCAGCTCCTCTTGTAAATCGGGCAAAATGCTTGGCCAGAATCAGGAGAAACGATCCAGATAACTGGACTAAAAATGATTGGATGCCTGAAGGCTAAAAAGGAACTCATCTTGCATCTTTGGCCTTGCCAAAGAGCTTTTAATAACATTTTAAAAGATTAACAGAGTTGGAAGGAACCTTGTACTGTTGGTCATCTAGTTCAACCCCCCTCCCACCCACCCAAGCAGGAAACCCTACACCATCCCCGACAAATAGCAGTCCAATCTTCCCTTGAAAGCCTCCAGTGCAGAGGTGGGTTGCTGCCAGTTTGACTCAGATTGGGAGAACCAGTACTAGCAGTAGCGGGAGGCTCTGCCCACCCACCTGGACATTTCTGTGCATGCACAGAAGTGTCGCATACACACACGAGCTTGCCCAAACCAGTAATAAAAAAATTAGCAACCCACCTCTGCTCCAGTAATGAAGCTCTCACAACTTCTGAAGACAAGCTGTTCCATTGGTTGATTGTTGTCACTGTCAGAAAGTTCCTTCTTATTTCTAGATTGAATCTCTCCTTGATCAGCTTCCATCATTATTCCTTGTCTGGCCTTGGAGTGCCTTGGAAAATAGCTTGACCCCTTCCTCTCTGTGGCAGCTGCTCAAATATTGGAAGACTGCTATCATGTCTCCCCTGGTCCCCCTCTTCTCTTCACTAGCCATGCCCAGTTCTTGTCATGAATAATTGAGTAATGGCACTGCAACTAGTATCAAAGACAAGGATGAAGAATATTAAAACTTGCAATTTGATGGCAACTGAGTCCACATCTAAATATGAGTCTACATCTAAAGCTTGAGATGAAGACAAGCAGATGGCTGTAAGGGTAGGCAAGTATCTTTGTGAACAAATACGGTGTCATTCACTAACATTTTATCACTGAGTAAAATTGATGAAATGACACACCTAATGACCTCTAGTGAGTGTGATGATCTATAGCTCTTCTCTTTTTTTTAGAACACTGTAATTTTATCATTATAAAGAACTGAAATGATTATTATTTTTTTGCATTAGGACAAAAAATAGCTTTGGTATTCTAGCATTCATTTTCTGAGTAGAAAATGATCAGGAAGTAAAACTACCCTAGTATTGCCCTTGAGACAGAATAGGTGAAATAAAGAAAAAAACTGCATTATGTTTAAATATTAGTATAAATGGAGCTTTCCTTTGACACTCAGCAGTTGCTGGAATTCTTTCTTAAGGACCTCTTTGCTTCTCTACAATAAATTTCTTAACTGAGTTCCTAAACTCTTGTTTCGTTTCGTTTCGTTTTCCCTTTATTTGTATGCCGCCCTTTTCCCTGGGGGGACTCAGGGCGGCTCACAGTTCAAAAAGGGGGGGGGGGAGACAAACAATACTCCAACATGGAGACAATACAACATATTAAAAAGAGAGCACAACAGTCACACAATTCGGGTGGGGTTAGAATCTTAACCCCAGGCCAGCCGGGACAGCCAGATCTTTAAAGCGGCGTGGAAGGACTGGAGGGTGGTGAGGGTCCAAATCTCCACGGGGAGTTCGTTCCAGAGGGTGCTTGTGTGCTTGTTCAGTTGGTTTCAATTCAATCTTGCCATGGAGAAGCCAAGAGGTAGCTGAGAGATACAACAGTAAATATTAATTCTATTTTTATTGTAAAACTATGTTATCAGACCTTTGCAACTCAGAAAGTACCTCTCCCTTCCCTCCCTTTTACTCCCCCCTAAGAAGGATGCCTTCTGAGACATTTTCTCCACTCCTCCTTCTTCAAGCTTAGACTCCATTGATCTCACTATTGTCTAGAACAGGGTTCTCCAAACTTGGCAACTTTAAGATTTCTGGACTTCAGCTCCCAAAACTTCTCAGCCAGCCATGACTGCCACCTGAAACAGCTGATCAGCGGTATTCCGGGAGGCTGATCCAACTGCTGATAGGCGGTGGTAGAGAATGGTGGCAGTGGTGAGCAGCAGCGATAGGTGGCAGTGGCAACAGTCCATTCATTGCTTCTGCCTGTTGCAGCTGCCACACCAACCCCCCCACGCCGCCACAGCCTTGTCTGTGATGCAATATTCACTTCATAAAATGCACAGACATTTCCACCCACTTTTGGGGGACAAAAATATGTCTTTTGGAGTGAAAAATACAGTATTAACTATTTAGACTTTCAAGGAGCAACTTTCAAACCTCATCCAGGATAGTTCATTCAAGTATTCATGAAACTACGCTGACTTGGTAGAAAGCAAGAGGAATGCAGTCACTTTTGGCAGCAATAATTTTAGGATGTGTCCTATTTTATAATTCAGGTAAGGATAAGGAGTTGAAGCCACAAATTACAATGCTGTCCAGAATGTTTAAATGTCGTCTGGAAGTAGGGAAAAACGCAGAAAGCAAGCTCAAAATTGAATTGAAATCAAGCTCCTCCCTCCCTTTTAAAGATGTTTTTTAAAAAGTAAAAATATAAGAATCTGAAATGATACAGTCCTTCCCACTACCCCATCTTTTCCCCTTTCCCCAAAATGGGAAATCCAGCCAGTGTGTCTTGGAGGGAAGGAAAAATAGAAACCCAGTTTATAATCAGTGGCCTTTTTGTCACCGATCAGGTACCTTCAAAACCTTGTTTCAATTCTGAATTGTTAGTTTGTGCTTGGATCTGATATCTGGTCAGCAAATTGCCACTGCAGAGTCTGAGAGAGAGAGAAGTAAAGGGATTTGAGCACTAAGAACGAGAAAAAAATAAAATAAAAGGAGAGAAACTGAGTAGCAATTCTCTGACAAATGTAACCATGAATGACCCAGAAGAATGTGCAACCATGACATGGCCAATGTCACTGCCCTTTCCCAATTGCAATCCCTAACGATGCCATTTTTATCTCCCAACCCAACAGATATTCAATAACCTGCCTAGGGGAAGAACATTTCTTTATCTCCTTTTCTTTGACTGTCTCAAAAGTTATTGCGGCTTGTTTTTTTTTTTTTAACCCTCCCTTGTCCTCCGATCCAGTCCCCCATCTGACTTATTTTATTTATGTATTTATTTTACTTATTAGTTTGTCAAATGTGTACAGGATAGCAGGTATATGTATGAACATGGACATGAACAAAGGAAATATAAGTAAAGGGGGACAGTAGGTCAGGGACGAAAGGCACACTGGTGCACTTATGCATGCCCCCTTTCTGGACCTCTTAGGAATGGGGGGAGATCCACAGTAGACAGTTTGAGATTGAAGCTGTGAGGGTTTGAGGATGTAACAACAGAGTCAGGTAGAGCATTCTAGGCATTGACCACTCTGTTGCTGAAGTCGTATTTTTTGCAATCGAGTTTGGAGCAGTTTACCTTGAGTTTGTATCTATGGTTTGCCCGTATATTATTGTGGTTGAAGCTGAAGTACCTGTTGACATGTAGCAGACAATTTTGTGTACTGTGCTTAGATCATACTGCAGGGGGTGCAGTTCCAGATTGTCCAAACCCAAAATTCCGAGTCTGGTGGCATAAGGGATTCTATTGTGAGCAGAGGAGTGGAGGATTCCTCTTGTGAAATACCTCTGGACCCACTCGATTGTATTAATGTCCGATATACAGTGTGGATTCCAGGCAGATGAGACACTTCATTAACATGCTTTGTTTAAAGATGAGAAGGAATGTTAGCCTCCACCTCAACAGCTGGTAATCCAAAATCAAAATTGAGAGAGGACTCTGTAGGGATCGGGTAGTACTTGTCAGGGGGTGATGGTGGGGAGCTGGGAGAGAGAGACAGAGAGCGTACCGAACATGAAATTAAAATGTAAATCAAAAAGTAATTGGCTTTTTGTGCATTGTTTAGATAAGATTTACTTGTGAAGAATGGCTTTTCCTGTCGGAAACTCAGCAGGCTCAGCTCCATGTGACACAGTTGCATTTAATAATGGCAACCCATCTAGGCCATAAATATTGCAAACAATGCCATTTGAATGAGAAGCTCCGTGAACCATAATAAACCCCCTGTGATTAATTCCAAAACGGCTCGCTTCATATTAGACCTGCGGTGGCATCCCCAATGCGATCAATACAGTGTAGCCGAGTGATTCTAATAGAAGTGTTATTATCTTTTAATCTTTAGGAGAACAGTAACTTTCTCCTCTTGCCTCCTCTCTTTCCTCTCTTTCAAATACTTCGGCATTACACTCTGCTCATTCCTTTTCTCTGAGCCACCTTGAAGATCGTTATCTCTTTTATCTTTTTTAGGCTGCTTCCTTTCCCCCCACTCCACTTCCCTGCACTTGTCTTCTCCTGAAATGAAGACGCATTCAGTTTCTTTTTCAAGGATTTATTAATAAGATGACATGGTCACCGTTTGGCGAACCATTGGCTAAAAGGCGCATTTGTATGCCTCGATTTTACAATTGGTTGCAGCGACCTTTCCTGCCAGCCACGATCTTTCTCCCCCCTTTTCCTGGTAGTTAAATGCCCAAGGTGAATGAGGAGTAAAAAGGACAGGCATTTGGAACCAGAGAGAGGTCTTGGACAGAAGGAAGGAGAGAATAAAATATGGCAAAACATTGTTCTCTTGAGCAGCCAGAAACAATTTGTGATAAGCCAGGTTGCACATGCTGCATTTAGCATGCAGCCTTTTTTTTTAAACGGAAAAACAAAACCAGCTTACAACTGTCTTTCATTAAACAACAGGAGACAAGGACACTATTAAAATATTGGCTGCAGTGACACCAATTAGTTTTATAGTTTGATTCCCTCCTTTTTCTTGTTTTGGCAAGTAGATAATATCCTTGTCCTGCACCATCATCCCGGAGAATATCTATGCACGTGGTCAACAATGAAAATGACTTGATGGCACATGATTAATATGTACCATTTAGTCCTTGATCTGCCTTGTAAGACCTGCTAAATCAGGATTAGGTCAAATGCAACCCCTTTAGTGGGCAGAAAGGGAATAACCTAGCTATTTATTTTACAACATGATTCAGAACAATATGGACAACAGATAAATGATCGAAACTAGCTGATTTCTTGTAAAACCAATTTAAAATAGGGAACATCATTAAAAAGGATTAAGATTGCTCAGAATTTATTGATGGCTATAGAAGACTTCCTTACAAGGAACTTTAGAATATATTCTAAACATATTCCAGGGGTGTTAAATTCAATTTCATTGAGGGTCGTATCAGGGTTGTGTTTGACCTGGGGGGAGGCAGGGGGGGCGGCGTGGCCAGGTGGATGGAGCCAGCTTAACATCACTTGTGTTAGGGGCACCTGTGGTGGCCCAAGCACTCTGCCAGTGAAAATGGGCTCCCAAGCTCCATTTTTGGCTGCGACTGCCTCCTGCAACCCTCTGCCAGCAAAAATGGAGCTTGGGAGGGCTGCCCATGGCCCTCCCAAGCTTCATTTTCATTGGTAGAGGCACCACAGGCCAGTCCTTTGCTGTTTCCAGGGTGGCCCCATGGGCCAGATCTAGGCAACCTGTGGGCTGGATCTGGCCCTTGGGCCTTGAGTTTGACACCCCTGCCATATTCAGAGGGACTAGAGGAGGACAGAGCAGCTCAGAAATGAAACTGAAATCCAACATAACGGAATGGCTCCAGTTAAATTTGGTGCTAAGAAGTGTGAATTAGATTGTCTCCCAAAATTAATGCTAGGAAATTTGGCCTTTCCTGTTTGATACTCTCCAAAGGTATTGCATCCTAAGTTATTTCATTCTGTTCTGCAGTTTATAGCACCCCCAGTGCCTCCTGGAAATTTCTCTTGGCAGTGATGATGGCAATGAAATGCTATTGATAGAACTGGAAAGTCACAGAACTGAATAACAGCCAGGGCTGAGAATGTTGATTTATGAATCTGTATAGATCGTTCCTATCTTTTCAAATATGAAGGAGATCGATAAGGATCAGTTGAGGGCCTTGAGTAAGCAAGTCTCCTAAACAATTTCACATTAACAATGCTAAATGGGCTTTGCAGATGTAATCCTCCTCTTTAGTTGAGCATAACAACTCCAAAGGTACATTGTCCCTTACTTGCTGCATAATGATTTTTCAAATGTGTGTATGTTGTGCTTTGCAATGATAGGGCCCTCTTCCTACTTTGCAACAATTATAATTTATATTCCTCTTCCTTTTTCGTGCTTTTAAGTTTTTGCCGTTGTTAATTGAAATGATTTTTCCCCAAGCCAACACAGATGCTATGTTTGCAACCTTTAGAAAATTATTATTCAGTTCAATAAATTATGTCCAGTTGGTTAAAAACTGGAGCAAGATGTGCTGTATTTCTCAGTATTTTAGATTATTAGAATTTGTACCAGGCATCAACACTGACCTGAAGGCATAATTGTGAGGACAGAATTATAAAGACAGAATACCTAGATCAGATTGGGGTTAACTGTAGGGGGTGACAATTTATTATGATGTTTTGTTTTCTTTGTAAGTATTTGCATTTTTTCATCCATTTTTTAATTTGATATGATCAATTGATTTAATTCATAAAGTAGTCTCCTCCTCTTCCTCCTTCTCCTTCTCCGTGAGTTAAGATTGTACTGGATCCAAACAGACAGTCATCCTGTTCATAACATGCCTGCTATAACAGTTATTGTAAAGGAGAAAGTTTGGTTCATTGATGTTCCTATACCGAGTGATACAAGGATTGAGGAAAAACAGTTGGAAATAATAATAAAATCCTCGGACTTGCAGCATGAAGCCAAAAAAAAAAAAAAAAAAGAAATCTGTTGTTATACCAATTGTGAATGGATCTCTTGGAGTAATATCTAAATGTTTTTCTTGATATCTGGAAATATTGAACCTCAGAAAAATCAGAATTCTAATAGCATTATATTATAATAGGCAGCATCAAATCTGTGGGTAAAAATTAGCCAATGCAATGCCCATTTTTAGCTAGGAATTCAACCTTAAAGATAACTAATGATGAGTTGTATGTAGAATGTTTTTACAAAGGTGCTACGACTTGAGATCTACAATTTGAATGTTCTCCCTTGGCTCTTTTCTGCCCCCTTCCTCCACTGTTTTACTCAGATAAATTTCTGTTTTGTTCTAATGTTCACTTTTTCATTTGTTTATAATACAAATCTGTACTTTATCATACAACGGAAACTTCCATCTTTGCCATAAATATTACACTGATTGTCAGTGAAATCTTCTGCTACCGAATAGAATGATTTCCACTTCTTATAAGCATCATTTGATTGGAAGGTGAGATGCAGAAAATGAGCATATGAATGAAGGACAATGGATGATACCCAGTGCAGTTCCTCTTCTTAATGAATTTTTGTACATCTAGATGCTTCATTTATTGGTTAGCCACATGTGGTTTACTAGGAGTTGCTATGGTTTCATAGCTCTATTATCACTGCATGTTTTCAAGTCCCAGAAGAAATGAATGAAAAAAGGCTAATTCCTCCTCCTCCTTTTTTTTTAAAAAAAGCAGAATTCTGTGCAGTAGTGGTATTCAGCAGGATCTGACCAGTTCTGGAGAACCAGTAGCAGAAATTTTGAGTAGTTCAGAGAATCGGTAAATACAACCTCTGATTGGTCCTGTCCCCATCTATTCTCTGCCTCCCGAGTCCCAGCTGATCAGGAGGGAATGGGAATTTTGCAGTAACCTTCCCCTGGAGTCTGGTAGGAATGGAGATTTTACAGTATCCTTCACCTGCCGCACCCAAAAAGCCATGCCCACCAAGCCACACTGCCCAAGCCACACTCACAGAGCCAGTAGTAAGAAAAATTAAATCCCACCACTGATTCTGTGGTACATTCACAAAAGTTTGTTGAATAGGCTTATATGCTATCCTAAACTATAAAAATAGGGACATTTTATAAGGGTATTGCATGAGGCTATATTTTATACTTTAATACATTATCTCAATGGAAACTATTCATTTAGTAATCCATAGCTTACCATAATGTATAAAGTGAATCAATAATAATACTGTTGGTCGAAATGAGTCAACCATGATTTAGGAACACAATCTATTTTTATATATAATTTCCTAACTGGTGGGGTTGTGAGGATTTATATGTATATATCAGAAGTGGGTTCCTACGAGTTCGCACCTATTCAGTAGAACTGGTTCGTCAAATCTACCGAACCGGTTAGAAGAGGTTCCACCAGTGGACCCGGAAAGCAGGCCACACCTACAGAAGAGGTTCCAAAAATTTTTGAAACCCACCACTGGTCCTTGGATATGATTATTCTACACTATCATGCTAATATTTATAAAACTCAGTGCCTCTGTGAAAGGTAAGGATGACTACTGCGTTTGTGGTGCAATCAGAACATTGCGTGTGTTGAAGTTGTTTTAACGCAAACCAAAGATGCCTTTTAAAAAACAAGTTTGCAACATATTCTTATGCATGCCAGTGCTGTGTGTGAGGTAATTTAAGGTGGTTCTGACAAGTGTCGTCGGCATCTTCATATCTGGTCACATGGGCGGCAAGCCACTCCCATCCGGTCACATGGGCAGCAAGCAACTCCCACAAAGGAGGCCACACCCACAGAGTAGGTTTGAACAATTTTTGAAACCCACCACTGGTATATATACTTTTTGATGGCTATGACTGGCCTACAAATTGATAACTAAATAAACAGAATAGGAAGATAGGTTGAACCAGGGGTGAAATTCAACAGGTTCTGGAGAACCGGTAGCGGAAATTTTGAGTAGTTCAGAGAACCGGCAAATACCACCTCTGGCTGGCCCCAGAGTGGGGAGGGAATGGAGATTTTGCAGTATCCTTCCTCTGCCACGCCCACAGAACTGCTACAAAGCCATGCCCACAGAACCGGTAGTAAAAAAAATTGAATTTTACCTCTGGGTTGAACAGACAAGAAATCTCATAAAGGGACCTCCCCATAACCACTTTAGTTCAAAACCTAAAAGAAGAGCTGGATTCATTTAAAGGAAATCAAGTCTGGGGCCATTTTGAAATTCTGGGAGATGTTGTTGCAGTGGGCAGAGATGGTTGAATGACACCATGGAGTTCTACAAGAAGAACAGAAGAAGCAAAAATGGTCCACTTGTCCATTTGCTGTCTTCAGGATGTTTCTCCTGCATCATCAGCTCAAGTATATTTTCTGCAGGGGAAAACAGTTGCTGTAGGGCACATTTATCAATGAAGGTACCAGCAAACCGAGATGCTGTTTAATAAAAGGAAAAAGACATGTGCATCACAATAACACTAAAGACAGAAGGAAGCAAAGGATTGTTTTTGAAAGCAAGTGTGAATCTTGGATAAACGCCAAGAAAAAGAGTGGAGAAGAAAACTTGATGGAGAAAGCCATTGAACACTCTAAATGCACTTGGGATGTGTCAAAGTCTGGGAAGACAAAACTTTCATTGGTAGCCTCCTTTCTCTGGCTCTCAGATAGTGTGGTTTTGTTTTATTGAGGATATGTCTTCCCATCAGAGCTTCTACCTCAGTGCTAGATTGCTGCTACAATAGACTGAAGCCAGATCAGGGTGATCCAACAAGAAAATGATTTTTTTTCCATGGGAAAATAGAAAAAAAACAACTGTCCTATGCAAACACTCTGTCATGTAGTGAAGAAGCCTTCAGTGATTTAGCAATAGCAATAGCAGTTAGACTTATATACCGCTTCATAGGGCTTTCAGCCCTCTCTAAGCGGTTTACGGAGTCAGCATATCGCCCCCACAGTCTGGGTCCTCATTTTACCCACCTTGGAAGGATGGAAGGCTGAGTCAACCCTGAGCCAGTGAGATTTGAACCGCTGAACTGAAGATAACAGTCAGCTGAAGTGGCTGCAGTACAGCACTCTAACCACTGCGCCACCTCGGCAGATTTGATCCTCTGATGGGCAGTAACTGGCCCAGTGTGGAACTGCCTTCATCCAACCATGTGGTTCTCTGCTTTTATGACCACCAAATAAAATTCGGAAGCTTTCATTTATTTAGAGATAAAACTGTAGAAAACATGAAACTCCCCCCCCCCCAAAAAAAACAGTTGGTTTGAAGGAAGAAAGTGAAAAGCAAAAAGAGGTTAACAAAAGCAAGTTAGGTACATGAATTACAATAATCTGAACCAATTTAACATCGATGGGAGATAATTTTCTCTGGGTATATCTGCCTTGCATTCCAACAGGAAGGTCAACCTGTTGGAAGTTACTTGCACCATCTCTGCCTGCATGATTGATTCTGGGCCAGCATGAATGACTTCAAAACATGGTTAACCCAGGTTACCACGAATTAATCATTTTCTCTGGAATTGCACAACAAAACTGCAGCTGTTAGGTTTCTAACTGGGCTGGTTAAGCACACGACACGGACATCGCAGAGAGTTAACCAAGATTTGATCCTCTTAAAGCACACGAAGTCTTAAGACGGGATAATCTGAAGTTTCTATTAGTCACTTGCAGGATGAGTACATCATATGCCCAGGTGCCTTACTGCAAACATTTGAAGAGGTTTGAAAATTGTGTCCATTTGAATATGCTTATAAAGCTGTAGTGATTCTGAAGCTTAATGTGCGCCTTTAAAATACCATGTCCTCCATTAACATATGCGAAGCACAGTTCTATTGCAGGTGTGCATGTCATTTTGTTTGCCTTGAAATCACCCATTCAGGAATTGTACATGGGAAGTATTTCCATTAATCTCTCAAAAGAAAGCATAACAATATTCAACAATTCAATGTCACAGTTGGACCTAAGAAAACAAATGGCACTGGCAGCGGAGAATTAATGAGCTGCTCTTCCACTTGGTGACAACAATATTGCTTTGAGAAGGACAGAAATGCTCCCTCTTAATAAATGGCAATGTAGAATGTTTCCCTTTTTTAAAAAAAAAATCAGTTGCAGTCTTTTTTCCACAATTTTTGCCCACTAGGCTTGTTTCATTAATAGACAGACTTCAAATTACAATCACCAGAATTTTCATGGCTAAGCAAAGCGGTTTGGAAAGTGAGTCATGCCTGACTTTATGACCTTTTTTCCATGGTTGTTAAGTGAATTCCTGCAGTTGTAAAGTAAACCATGTGGTTGTTAAGTGAATCTATTGACTTTTCCTGCTGGAATCTGACGAAGAAGGTCATAAATGGTTATCACCCTGGGATGCTGCAAGTGTGAGGACCATTTCTAAGTCACTTTTTTCACTGCCACTGTAACATCAAACAGTCACTAAAAGAATGGCTGTAAGTTGTTATTAGGGCACCTTGAATATAGCTTGTCTTTTCAACTTTTTGTTTCTGGTCAAGCTGTATGTTGCCTTAGAGAATGTTCTTTAGATTACAGAGCCTTGCTTACAACGTGGGAATATTTTGGGGTGAAATTGAACTTCACGTATGGCAGTCTGCCCAAAATATGCCAATCTTGCATGAAAATAAATATAGTATTTTAGATATATGTATAGTCATTTTACTGGCAATCTGAATAGGGAAATGGCTATTATAAAGAGAAAGGTTCCCCTCATATATATGTGCTAGTTGTTCCCAACTCTAGGGGGCAGTGCTCATCTCCATTTCAAAGTCGAAGGGCCATCGCTTTCTGAAGACATCTCTGTGGTCATGTGACCGGCATGACTAAATGCCGAAGTCGCACAGAACGCTGTTACCCTCCCCCAAAGGTGGTCCCTATTTTTCTACTCACATTTTTACATGCTTTCAAACTGCTAGGTTGGCAGAAGCTGGGACAAGTAATGGGAGTTCACTCTGTTATGCGACACTAGGAATTTGAACTGCCGAACTGTTGATCTTTCTGATGGACAAGCTTAGCCACTGAGCCACCTCTTATACTACAATCTATTTCTTTTTAAAAAAACTGACTTTTTTCTCAGGGCGGGAAGAGGGAGATGGAAATGGAGATGGAGATGGAGAGGGAGAGGGAGAGGGGGAGGGAGGGGGGAGGGAGGGAGGGAGGGAGAGAGAGAGAGAGAGAGAGAGAGAGAGAGAGAGAGATTTCATGCTAAATTGCCATAAGATCCAAATGAATTTGGTCTCCTGACTTTTGCTGCCAATGACCTGCATTAAAAAAAAAACATGAATTGATAATGGCATCTTGCAATAATCATGGAATAAGAATTAGCAGAGAACTGTATAGAACACAGACAAAAAGTAGGCATAATCCCTCTCCTCTTACATAGCTTGTTGTTTAAGTTCCATTACTGTCAAAATAATAGATGAGACACAATATTTCGCAGTACTTTGACAGCTAATGAAACCAATATTGTTGTCAGTGGCAATTCAGGCAATGGCAAAACTGACTTATAGTTCTTAGCAACCTTTCTGACAAAATATCTGCTAGTTTTCTTTAAAGCTCTTGTTTTTGTATGGTTTTCACTTTCCAGCAAGTTTGCATACAATTTGGGCACATGTGGCACAGGGTGTACGCTAAATATAGTTTCCTGGGCATCTTAGAAAGTTTCTAGTAACCTGTATTTGAAGATATTGCTGAAAATAATTTTAGATCGATACTGTTTTCTTTCAGATTATATTCAGTCAAATAAAAGAATGTTTGCTTTATAAATTCTATTTAAAAGAGGATGAGCCGCAGTGGCACAATGGTTAGAGTGGAATACTGCAGGCTGCTTCTGCTGATCACTGGCTGCCAGCAGTTTGGCAGATCGAATCTCACCAGGCTCACGGTTGACTCAGCCTTCCATCCTTCCGAGGTTGGTAAAATGAAGATCCAGATTGTTGGGGGCAAGATAATGACTCTGTAAAACTGCTTAGAGAGGCTGTAAAGCACTGGGAAGTGGTATATAAGCCTAAGTGCTAGTGCTATGGAATTTTGATGAAATTCTCATAAGTACAGAATTGTGTTCTTCCCTTATTTAGGTGAAAGCTAGCAAAGGGATCTGTACAAAAAGAAATCTTGTTTTTCATTGAGTTCAGTGGCTTTCCAGTCTCCCTGGCTTTCTACCCTATCATCAGTTCCATCATAAGAGGTCTCCTCCAACTGGGCTTTTTCACTAAGGAAAAAAGAAATCCCATCCTCATAACGCTGTTCCTCTTTCCAGTTGAGAAATCAGAAAAGATCATCGACCCAACTTTTCTGCCCACGAGTGGAGTGAAAATTTCAAAATGTGATTTGTCTTAACTCCAGCTGATATGATGTAATAAGTGCTCAGTGGAGAATCTCCATAGACAGTGGAGATTACTGACAACGCAATAGCTGGAACAAAGTCTGCTTAGCATCTTATCCTTGAGGAGGCAACTGCAGTATAAAATGGGTTTACTAACTCTAACCATACCTATTCTATGCCTGGGTCAAGTATTAAGATGGGACATGTGTTATGGTCCCAGAGGGCTTATTACTCTCAATTTTCTGGGATTGCCAAAAACTCCTTATTGGATAATCAACACAATATCCTTTTCCTTCTGCAAAAATACATATTCACTTTTCCTTTTCCTTCTGCAAAAATACATATTCACTGTGATTCAAAATTCAATTCATAATTCAAACCTTTATTGTCAGAGTACAACATGAGATTGGCTGAGTCTCCCTTCGTGCACCCCCACCACAATACAACTCACAGTGAAAGACAAAAACATCCCTAGCCCAGTGAATCCTACTAACAAACACCCAGTCCTATTGCATTATGTGCACTTATTGCATGTCACACCGGCCCCGCAAGTCTATGTTACAACATCGTACTATGCTGCAGTAGAGTTATTTTTCATTTAGGGGTCTGACAGCCGACAGATTAAAAACTGTTCTTCAGCCTGTTTGTGTGGCTGCCTATGCTTCTATATCTCCTTCCAGATGGTAGGAGAATAAAGAAGGGCTGACCAGGGTGTGAGACAACCCTGAGGATATTCCTCACTCTTATAAGGCAGTGAGCCTTAGCGATGCCGTCTAGTGCAGTGTTTTTCAACCTTTTTTGGGCAAAGGCACACTTTTTTCATGAAAAAAATCACGAGGCACACCACCATTAGAAAATGTTAAAAAAATTTAACTCTGTGCCTATATTGACTATATATAAAGTCTTTTTCCAACGGCACACCTTACACTATGTCACGGCACACTAGTGTGCCGTGGCACAGTGGTTGAAAAACACTGGTCTAGTGGTATCAGGGGACAGCCCATGAGGTTTTGTGCTGTGCTCACCACCCTCTGTGATGTCTTTCTATCTGCGGCTGTCAAAGCAGCATACCACACCATAATGCAATGAGTGAGGATGCTTTCTATTGTGGATCGGTAAAAGGAAGTCATCAGTTGTTGTTCCACTTTATGCAAGCATGCCCAGTAAATTCCTCTCCATCAAAATCAATGAAGTTGACCTCTATGGGACATCCACAGATTGATTTAATTGTTTATCTGTTGGACTCCGAATTATTTACTATACAGTTAAAAAAAAAACTGTAAACAAGCTGCTTTGATGAATTGCAGGTTATAAATCTGGAAATTATTACAATGCTCCCTTTTCTCATGGTTGTACAGATCTTATTTTAGTTGGTGGAAATGTGAAAGAAATAGACATTTAATCTCACAATGCAGGATTCATTTCACTGCCTTGCTCACACGGAGATTTCCAATACACTTTCCTTCTAGCATGAGTAGCAACAGGTAACGCAGGAGAAGACTCGCATGGCCAGGATATAAAACATTAGCTTGGTCTTAATCTTTACCAACATTTATGGGCTGTTCAAAATGTCAGAATGAAGAACAGGCACCTTCTTTAGTTGATTGTAATGGTTCTGGACAGATAAGCTCCAACAATTATATCTATCTATCTATCTATCTATCTATCTATCTATCTATCTATCTATCTATCTATCTATCTATCATCTATCTATCTATCTATCTATCTATCATGTACAAGATAACAAGTATAGGTATGAACATAAACATGAACAAAGGAAATAAATATAGATAAATGAGGACAGCAGGACAGGGATGGTAGGCATGCTGGTGCGCTTATGCACGCCCCCTTTATGGAGCTCTTACGGATGGGGTGAGGTCCAGTTTGAGATTGAAGCTGTGAGGGCTTGAGGGTTTGTATCTTTGATGCAAAAGGGGAAGGAAGTCAGGATTTGCACTCGTCCACTCACAGGACCTCTTTAGTCTAATACCTGCTGACATGTATTTTGTATTTATTGCAGTGTCCTCTATCTATTATATTTTAAAATATAATATTTTCTCGGTGGCTTCATGTATGCAATTCCCATCTGAGAATTATATGTATGAAATATGTGCGCATATACTCTTGAGAATTGCTTACCTGGGAATATGGAAAACTTGTAGAAGATGGTTAAGAACTGACTCTCAGAAAACAATAAAAAAACATGTCAGAAACAGAATAGGTGCCCACACCTATTTCCCACAGTGCTCTGATCTTTCCTTGATTTACCCCCTACCTACAATGTGACTGCTACTGATTTGCCTCTGAGACAATAAGGCTTTGACAAACAAACAAAAAAGTACATTAAAGATTGATCAAATAAAGCACAACTGACTGAATTTCCATAATACACAAAGCCATAAACCATGTTTTACAAAACCTAATGGCTGGGTATGCACAGCATGCTGTCTCTCCACTAAACAAAGCATGTGATTGATACTTCCTGAAATTATAGATAGGATTTTTTTCCATTCCTATCAAGCGTGGCATCAAGGCTGATAACACTGAAATAATATTCAACAGTCAAAATCATTCCAAGCGTGTTATTTGTCACTGAGCCACAGCATTTCCTGTACAAAGATTATATCTAGGATTTTCTGAATATTGACTTTTGCCAATGACTTAGGGCAAAACTCTCATTCTACCGTTAAATAGTTGCTTTTTTTCTGGTTCATTACTCCCCCAAATGAGGTCCGATGTCTCAGTGACTTAATGATGCTGGAGATGGTATTTACTCCAGAGGTTTGAGTCTTAGCACTATTTGGTGGGATGAGCTCCCCTCACTCTGCTCCCCTAGATGTTTAGATGCTCTATGCAAGTGGATAAGTAGGTACCACTTCAATGGTGTTGGGTGTTTCGTGTGGATGGTTGGAATCCTGTTGGTGCTGGACCTTCCCAGTTGCAATGCCTATTTGCGAGATGGCTTTGGTGGAAGGAGAAAGCCCCAGATGATTGACCAGGAAAGCCATTCTGGTGCGGAGCTAGCTTGCCCCTTTGGGTGCACCTTGGGCAGTGCAAGAGCATGAACCAAAGTGTTGTGGTCCTCCAGCAGCGAGAAGAGCTGGCAGCAGATTTGGACAGTGAGGAGGTTGGGGAGGAATATGGGCCAGTCCTGGAACTTGGGGAAGGCTCTGATGAGGGCTCTGTGTTGGAGGCAGAGAGAGGGCCAGGACTGTGTTGTGGCCCAGCAGGAGCCGTTGGAGCTGCCACCAGACTCCAACAGCGAGGGGCCCCATGAATCGGCTCTGGAGGATGTGGAGGACCCTGGACAGGGTTCCAACTCCGAGCAGGGCGCAGAAAGGCTGGTTGGCCACCAGGAGGCGCCTGAGCCTTGGAGCAGTGGGGAGGAGACAAGGGAGTGTGATCCTGACATCATGCATTGGAGCAGTGGGGAGGAGACAAGGGAGTTGGTCCTGGATGCCCGGCAACGGAGGGCTAATAGGCGTAAAGAACAGTTGCACAGTTACAGGAGATAATTGAACTCAGCTGGTGGTAATTAGGATCCTCTCAAGACTATAAAAGGAATTACTTTCCACACACTCATCACAGGACTCAACGTATTGACTAGAACTGGAAAACTCTCATGGCTAGCTTGGCAGGCTGGATTGCTGCCAAGGTTAGTCTGTGCTGGGTTGCTGGGAAGGTCTAGTCTGTGTGTTAATAAATCCTTGAAGTATCTTTGTCTCGGTGTGCTTTGGTGTTGGACAAGGGGGGTCAGAACAGGACTGTATGCCAGTTATCAGCTGTCTTCAGAGTCAGACATCAGTGAGGCAGATGAACAGCTAGAGCCTGTTCCCAATATGTGCATGTGCAGTTTCCAGATAAAGGAAACAGCTAAAGAACAGAGATCGACTTGGAAATAAGGTCACAAGTGGACGATGAATGGCCCCTCCCAGAGGAAATAAAAGAGGAGTGCAAGGGGAATAGAGTTTGCAGGAGACAATTAGTTCACTTAATTGGTTTGTGACTCTCCGAGACTCCTTGCCAAGTTTTGCAGACATCGGCCTGGCAGCTTTCCAAGCCAGATAAGATGTGTGACTGTAAATCCTGCCTTGAAAGACTTTGCTGGATATGAATGAGCAGAATTCACATTTGTCGGAGCCAGGAGTTTGCTTCATGTTCTTGGAAAGCTTAGATCAGAACACAAACAGGGTTAGCAGTCTCGGGCAGGCAAACTACTACTCTGTATGTAGCATGGGCCTTTGCTAAATAACTAATAACGCCCCTGAACAATGAAAAGCTTCTTTCAATAGTCTCAAGACTCAGCGCTAGATACAACTGAAGCCTTCTGTTCTGCACTTTTCATATTGGATCATTGCATTGCCTTATAGTATTCAAGCAATCTGTTTACCTTGAAATCACTTTGTTTCAGAGTCAATGAATAAAAGCAATTTACCCATCTGTATGCATACTGATTTTAAATTGATGATGTATGGCCATGCTTTATCATGACCAGGGTGTCAAAGAGTCTACTAGGCTGGCCTTCTAATTCTTGTTGTAAATGTTTACATTTCTATGAAGCTTTATTAAGCAAACACAGAAAGGTCACCCTTAAATCTGCAAAGCCACCAATGCATAATATGGAAATTAGGATAAGGGAATGACCTTAAGATTAATTTATATGTCCTGTTGGCGTAATGATGACAGTGAAAGGGTCAAAGGGTAAGATGTCTTTATCATGAAAAAATTATGCCCATCTTAATCATTGTCCTTCAAATAGTTTGGTGCCAAACATGTTCCTCTAAAGATAAAAGCAAGAGAAAGGCTATTATTTTTATACTGAGCTACTAAAATGTTAATTTCATCCTATTTATATTTTGCATTGTGCGTGTGTGCATGTCCATGTGTGTGTGTGTATGTATTTATGTATGTGTGTGTGTGTGTATGTATGTGTATATATATACATATATATACATACATACATACATACATACATACATACATATATATATACACACACACACACACACACACACACACACACACACACACACACATATAGAGAGAGCAACTTAGGGAGGGTAGGGAGCAGTCATATATATAAATATATATATATATGTATGTATGTATGTATGTATGTATGTATGTATGTATGTATGTACGTACATACGTACGTATGTATGAATGTATATATATATATGTATATGACTGCTCCCTACCCTCCCTAAGTTGCTCTATTTGATTTAAAGTTGGCACGAAGCAAATACTTGAAGTATGTCTAAGATCATTGCATATTGTATATTGGATTGAAAAATAAAGGCTTTTGAAAATATGTACATAGGAGGAAATATTAACAATTTTAGTTCCCCTGGGTTATAAAATAACGTTTTCTAAATTTGGCTGCTTTGTAATTATGGTCTTAATGCTCTAAAGTCTGTTCAAATTAGAAAGAACAAAGAGTCCATATAATTAATGAACAATGAAATATGTATTCAATGTTAAAGAAATAATTGGGAGAAGGGAAAACACTGAAGCATGGACTAAGATCCAAAGAGCCATTTGTCCAGGGACATGGAAATAAAGATGCCTTCCAAACTTAAGATTTTGTTTCCTAATGTAGTATGTGAAACAACAAAACACAGACAACAACAACAAAATGACTTTAAAGAATTGTTGTCTTGAGTGGCATGCCAGGAAAGAAGGAAGGAAATGGAAGCATGCATTTTTGGCTTCCACTTTATGAAATGTGTTAATTTATTGAACTCAAAAATTTAGCCAGGCCTAATTTTTGAAAGGGACTCAGTGGCTCAGTGGCTAAGATGTTGAGCTTGTTGATCAGAAAGGTCAGCAGTTCAGCGGTTTGAATCCCTAGTGCCACATAACGGAGTGAGCGCCTGTTACTTGTCGCAGCTTCTGCCAACCTAGCAGTTCAAAAGCATGTCAAAAATGCAAGTAGAAAAATAGGAACCACTTTGGTGGGAAGGTAACAGTGTTCTGTGCGACTTCGACATTTAGTCATGCCGGCTACATGACCACAGAGATGTCTTCAGACAACGCTGGCTCTTCGGCTTTGAAACAGAGATGAGCATCACCCCTTAGAGTCAGGAATGACTAGCACATATGTGCGAGGGAAGCATTTACCTTTACCTAATTTTTGAAAGCATGTTCCTTGTAATTTCAGATGCTCTTATTCCATTCTTCAGACTGGACATCATTGCATCTAATTCAAGTAATGTAATGGTTGCAGTTTTTAGCTCTTGCAACCCTGACACTTTTAGTTTGCTTCAGTAGGGAAGAAGCCCATTAAAATATTTTTTCAATAATTAACATTTCCTGCAATGTATAGACACTAGGATGCTAAAACACACTTTTTATGTGTCTGCATTGTCTGGATAAATGAATATGCTTTCAGCAAAACATCTCAGGTTCTGCTTTCAACTACAATATAACCTTTATTTATCCTCCCCACCTCCACTTCCATCCCCAATCCAAGTAAGGAAGAAAAGGGTTTCATTTAAGCCTTTGATTTTGCTGGACTTGGAGTCAACCTCCCATTCTTCGCTCCATGTCCTTTTTCTTAAGCTACCGAGACAAGAACCAAAGTGAGCCAAATGAGTGGGTGATTGTCATGAGTCTTAAACTGAAAAGCTTGATTAACCAGCCCATGTGTGCTGTCATTTCATCTCTTCTCCACCAGTTCCAATTTCTGAAAACCAGAGCATGTGTTCAAGGTCACAGCAGCTAAAATGATGAAAAGGGGGGCAGAAT
This sequence comes from Thamnophis sirtalis, assembly GCF_051295495.1. Taxonomy (NCBI): domain Eukaryota; kingdom Metazoa; phylum Chordata; class Lepidosauria; order Squamata; family Natricidae; genus Thamnophis; species Thamnophis sirtalis. Next base: position 35,590,953 of record NW_028261394.1, on the reverse strand, counting down.
CAAAACAGGCAAGGTTGAAGGTATCAGGATATTCAGCAGATCTGGCTGCAGTACAAGCAGAAAGTGACTAACTATTTAGCAATGAGAGAGCAAACAATACTGCTGTCGCTCTTCATTTCTTTAATGCATTTGACTCACCACTTATTGTATTAGTTATCAGCCGAAGCCAAAAGAAGGGCACAGCAAAGGTAGCCAAAGTCCAAGAAGGTTGCCCTTGAAACATGTACACTTCGCGTTTATGGGTAAAGAGTCTAGGTCAGGGGTGTCAAACTCGCAGCCCGCTGGCTGGATACGTCATGCACAGAACATGCCCACACCCGGTTTAGCGAAGAAAAAAAAGTCGCATATGATACTGCTATGACACCGCAAGTTTGATACTGTTGTGGCCCGCAGAACTGGGGAACACTTTTAATTGAACAAATTGTCCATCGAAGTTTGTTTGTTTGTTTGTTTGCCCTATGTATCTGCTGCCTCACCTCATCTTTCTTCGTTAACTCCACTAATTGTCAGGGGTCCTGACATTGCTGTTCTTAAAAGAATCTCTGGAAAACTCATCTGAAGCTATTGTACTTCAAGGGATAGTAGAGTTATGACTGAGAAACCTCTGTTGTGGTCCACCAGCAGCCACTGGAGTTGGTGGCAGACTCAGACAGTGAGGAGGTTGGGGAGGAACATGGGCCAGTCCTGGCGTCTGGGGAAGGCTCTGATGAGGGCTCTGCATTGGAGGCAGAGAGGGGGCCAGGGCTGTCTGACAGTTAGCAGCTGCCTTTGGAGTCAGAGATCAGTGGGGCAGAAGAATAGCTGGAGCCTGTTCCCAGTGTGTGCATGCGCAGAGGTGCCAGGAGAAGGGAGCAGCTAAGGAACAAGGGCTGACTCAGGAGTAAATGCACAGGTGGATGGTGAATGGCCCTTCCCTTACGGAATAAAGAGGAGTGAAAAGGGAGTGGAGTTTGCAGGAGACAGGTTGAAAACCTGGCACTGCCAACTTTCCTGGGTACCCGATGAGAGCATGTCATGCTGGAGTTGGTTAACGGTCTCCGTATGCATGTTGCTCTCTTTGTTAATTTTAAGTCAATATTAACATTGATATTTATTATTTTAATAGTTTAATGATTGATCTTGTTGTTTTTACTGGGTTGTGAGCTGCCCAGAGACACCTTTGCTGAGATGAGCCGCATATAAATGTATTAAAGTAAAAGAATAAATAAAGAGGAGTTTTCCATGGTAATGGAGACAAATTGGGAATCACACACATTTGTTTCAGTACAGACAACATTTTTAAATGTTTTGGCATTCACACAAGAAACCAGGAATCGGCAACCTTAAATACTCAAAGAGCCACAAAGGTCCTAACCAGAAGCTCCCTCTTCAATTCTGGAGCCAACTGGAAATCCAGTTCCCCAACCATAGAGTCTCCTCCTAACACGGCATCTTTTTTTGTCTGCCAAACGGAAGTCTGGTTCCCCCATCATAGAGTCTCCTCTAAACGCAGCATCCTGTCCTAACTGAAAGCCCTATCAATTGTGGAGCCGACTGGCAACGAAACCGCAGCAGAGGGATGAAAAAGCCACATGCGGCTTCAAAGGCGTGGGTTGCTGATCCCACTATAAATGATAGTGTAAGAATGTTTCCAAAGAGTAAAGTTTCTCCTCATATACTGTCAATTGTGTTACATATGTCAGAATCCTATAGAGATTTAGATAGCAAGCACAACTTCAAAACTCTGTGGTCCAATTCACTTTGATCAACCCTTCAAAATAGACTCGAAAGAGCTAATTCATCTGTCAGTTCCACCTGCTAGGAGCTTTTCTTCTCTCATTACATTTTGAAATCAAACCTCTCTTGCCATCCTTATGAAACTTTCATTTTCTTAAGCATCAGTGAGCCTCTGCATTTCAAAGCTCTTTATTCACTACAAAAGATAACACATTCTATATTTTCTCAATCAAACATCGACCAAAAATGAAGAAATACGATTGTCACCACTGTTCGTGGTTGCAAAAAAAAAAGTTAAAAAGAGAACAGGAACATAATGATTCAGACATCAAACCCCTACTATTCCTTTATCTTTCATGCCATATTATAGAATTGTTGAAAGCTTAGTCATGTTTATTCCTCCCCTAATAATCAAGGTAAGAGATTAAGAGTTTATTGAATTTGGCATCTTGTTTGAAAAACTAGAGTACTTCTCAGTTTGGGCTGCATTATAATCAGATTTCTGGAAGAAATATTGTAATTTGCATTCTTTTGTGTACATACATAAAATGTGGAAGATGGTGTTTTCACGTCAAAAGAAAAATAACAGCAAATATGACCAGTAATACAGTAAACAAAACAAAAAGAAGCAAGCAAAGAGGATGGAAAGAAATTCTTAATGATCCTGAAAATGAGCTGGAAAAACAGACATTTCTGTCTAAGGGGGGGGAAAAGCTTCTGTGTAATAATGAAGCCAATTTTGGCACACTTTTATACTCCATATGGCTGCTTGGGAATGGAAACAAAACTAGGGAAAACATTTATTTAATGCTGTTACGTATCATTTTCTTTCAGGCCTTCCAAGGTGATTTATTTGCTATTTTGTTTTTAAAAAAAGAAGCTGGCCTAGGTATATGCTGGCAATTGATTTGGACTGTTGATAGATCCTTTCCAAATATGTGTGGATTACATCATTATTGCCTTCAACCAGGACAAAGGGTTTTTATATGATTGCAATGAGAAATATAGAAAATACTCTACTGCAATCCATTTTCAGGAGCTGATGCCGTAACCTGTGCCAATTCACACTTGTCTCTGCAAACAGGCTTTCTGGAACAAATAGGGAAGGCCTGTAAGAGGTACCAACAAAGGGGAATATTTGCATCTCAGGGAGGGAGGGATCCTTGGTGGCCTCTGAACTTGGTTGTTTTCTTAGAGAAATATATTACCTTCTTAGGTTACCTCATCAGTGCTAGAAGGGACTGTGGAGAGGAGGAGGAGGAGAAGGGAGGGGGAGGAGGGGGAGGAAGTGAAGGAGGATAGCTATGGGGTCCTTGATGCTCTCTGAGCTTGGTTATTTTCTTGCAGATATTTCATCTCCCAAACTAGGTAACATCATCAGTGCTACTAAGTGGTAGCATACCCTATTCCTTACTAGCACTGATTATGTTACCTAGTTTGGGTAATGAAATGTCTGTAGGAAAACAACCGAGATCGGAGAGCACCAAGGACTTTTGTTGTTAGTTGCAAAGTCATGTCCGACCCATCACAATCTCATGGACAACATTCCTCCAGGCCTTCCTGTCCTCTACCATCCTCTGGAGTCATTCAAGCTCACACCTACTACTTCTGTGACTCCATCCAGCCACCTCATTCTCTGTCATCCCCTTCTTCTTTTGCCCTCAATCTTTCCCACCATGAGGCTCTTCTCCAGTGAGTCCTTCCTTCTCATTAGGTGGCCAAAGTATTTGAGTTTCCTCTTCAGGATCTGGCCTTCTAAAGAGCAGTCAGGGTTGATCTCCTCTAGGACTGACTGGTTTGATCGCCTTGCAGTCCAAGGGACTCCCAGGAGTCTTCTCCAACACCATAGTTCAAAGGCCTCAATTCTTTGGCGCTCAGTCTTTCTTATGGTCCAACTTTCCCAGCCATACATTGCAAATGGGAAAATCATAGCCTTGACTATGCACACTTTTCTTGGCAGGGTGATGTCTCTGCTTTTTAGTCTGCTGTCTAGATTTTCCATAGCTTTCCTCCCCAGGAGCAAGCGTCTTTTAATTTCTTGGCTGCAGTCCTCATCTACGGTGATCTTGGAGCCCAAGAAAATAAAATCTGTCACTACTTCCATTTCTTCCCCATCTATTTGCCAGGAATTGAGAGCGCTGGATACATGATCTTAGTTTTCTTAATGTTGAGTTTCAAGCCAACATTTGCACTCTCCTCCTTCACTTGCAACAAGAGGTTCTTTAGTTCCTCCTCACTTTCTGCCATTAGAGTGTTATCATCTGCATATCTGAGGTTGTTGATATTTTTCCCAGCAAAGGGTTGTAGATGTGGTCAGCTCAGGCCGTTGATAGTCTCATCAATTGATAACAGCTGAGCTTCTTCTCAATCTTTCTGACAAGATTCATAGTATGGAATCTTTCTAATTCCAGGCTGATGTAGCTTAGACAAATAAGAAAGAAAAAAAACTGGGATCCTTGTTTCAGGCCAAGGTGAAACAAAACAAGTCTCAAAAATAATTTTAAAATGCTAGAAAGTGAGAATATGTTTTTTTGGGGGGGAGCAAAGAGGGGTGTCATGCACTCTGAATGCTTTGCTAGGGATTGGCTTCATTAGCATTGCAAATGCTTCAGTCTGCATGTATTGGAGATATTCTTTTCAGAAACTCAGATGAAAATGTAATTAGAACTGTAAAACAAGTGCTAAGAAATGCAGTCTTTTAAGGTACTATTGGATTAACATAAGGCTGAATGGAAATGGTGCTTTCTTTCCTTTTTTATTTTTTAAAATGTCACCCTTTTAAAAAAATCTCCCTCCATCACCCCTTCTTAAGAATTACGATAATTTTCTGTTTGACTGTCTTAGACACAGTCAGCCATTAGTCACCCTGTAGTGAAATCTCACCATAAAGACCAGTGGTTGGTGCTGATTGTACCTTTTTAGGAAGAAGAATAGTAAAGCAAACTTCAGAAAGGATAAGGTTATTAGGACAAGAGCAAATTTGATTGATTGCCTGCCTGTCTGCCTGTCTGCCTGCCTGTCTGTCTGTCTGTCTATCATCTCTCTCTCTCTCTCTCTCTCTCTGTGTGTGTGTATGTGTGTGTGTTTGTGTGTGTGTGTGAATTAAGCAATCCTCAACCCCCCTCCCTGATCAAAATAGTCAATAGGACACTATATTAAGGCAATGCCATTTGGATCTCAGCATTATGTGAGACCCAACTCCAATTACATTATATCGTGAGCCACCCAAATTTAGAATAAACATTTCATATGGAAAAAAAGGCAAGCTATGGAGAGAAGAGATGCCAAAAACACATTCCTGGATAAAGGAAAATGAGGTTATTGAACAACCTTCTCTAAACAAATGTTATCCAGATATTCTGGGATTAACACCAAGACTTTTATGGACTTCAGTGTCTAATGGGAAGAGATGCTCAGGATGTTACAGAAGGAACAAGTACAACCCATACAGCTATAAAGGGGGGTGGGGGGACACCACTTTTGGCCCTAATACCTTCTTTAGATGATGAGTTCTGGTTATATGGACACTTCCATGCCCAAAGTTATTTCTCCTACACATTAAACTATATATAAAAAAAGATTCCTTCTACACATTAAATATGTGTCCAGGTTAGTCACAAATTAGTTATCCTCAGCTGAAGCAGTCAAGAATTAGAAGAGATTATGATCAAAATAAGGTGATCTTTACAAATTAGGGCATTTTTAGGAAACCTTACACCTTCTTGCTTGGATCTAACTGCAACGAAGCCTTTGCATCTTATCAAAGGACAACCAGCTCAGTTTCAGATTCTAGCATCAAAAAAAAAAGAAAAAGAATGAAATGACAGTATCAGAGAAAATGCTTAAACCTTTGGGAAAGACAAGAAATATTGATTGCTGCCTTCCAAATAATCTAAGGGGTTGCCACAAAGAAGAGGGGGTCAACCCATTCTCCAAATCATCTGAAGGCAGAACAAAAAGAAATGAATGGAAACGAATCATGGAGAGAACCAAGCTAGAAAGAAGGAGAAATTTCCTGACAGTGAGAACAATTAACCGTGGAATGGTTTGCCTTCAGAAGTTGTGGGTCCTCCATCATTGGATGCTTTTAAGAAAAGATTGGGCAATTGTTTGTCTGAAATGGTATAGGGTCTTCTGCTTGAGCAGGGGGTTGGACTAGAAGACCTCTAAGGTCCATTTCAACTCTGTTATTATGACATTTCACAAATCTACAAAAGGATTTCAGGAGGAACTACTTTCTTAATGAAAAGACCCCATGTGGCTATGAATCCATGGAGCAAATTCACAGGAAAATTGTTTGTTATTTGTATTTTTTAAATATATATTTTATTTCTATACTGCTTTTCCTCCACAGAATTGCTCAGGAGGCTTTACAGGAGAACAGTCTTTAAAAAATGTTGAATAACTTCAGCAAATATAACAATGATTAGTTCAGGAGAAGAACATAAAGTCATTTTTCTTTAAAAAAAAAAGCAGAGAAGCAAAATAGTCTCATCCTAGAGTAGTATTTATCCCATAACTGTTTAACTGAACAGCTGAACAGTGCACAACGTGAAAGAAGACAGCATGGGGACCGGTTGAATATCCCCCAGGAAAGCTTACTAGCACTTCATAGATCTGAAAAAACCCCAAACCAAATTGGATTGTTTGGAAGGTAGAACATGAATTTGAGTCAGGCACTGTTGCTGCTAGCACTCATCTCACCGTGGGCCGATTGAGAGAAGACACCTGAATTCATTCACAGAATGTTCCATGGCAAGTTTCTCCTACGTCTATAACCCATCACCACATGGATTACTATCCTTGTAACTTTGTTTCTAGGGAGTTGTAGGCCCCAGAAGGAGATCACAGCTGTGATATAAGGATATCTGCAAGAGGGATCTAAAGGCCTTGGGAATGGACATTAACAGCTGCGAAACCTTGACCTCTGATCTTTCAGTTTGGAGGCTAAAGTCGCAGCATGGCCTTCTCCAATTTGAAGAGACACTTGTTTGGCAAGCTGAGGCAAAGGGGCAGTCCCAGAACCAACGAAATCTGGGAGCTGAGCAGGGGACAGCATGTATCTGCCCTCAGTGTGGAAAGGATTGCCTCTCCCGAATTGGACTTTTTAGCCACACCAGATGCTGCTTTAGCACCTCTTTCCAAAGCACGATACCATAGTCTTTTGAGACTGAAGGATGCCAAAGATAGGCCCAAACATGGCTTGCAAATGGAGAAAGAAGAAGGTCTCGTTATAATCTGCACCTGCATGGGAAGAAGAATCTGTGATTAAATTAGAGGGAAAAGTCATGAAAAGCAAGGAAGTGTTCCCATGGTCTATTCGTGTGCTAATGCACCACTATGCTTTAGAAGCACTGCAAATGGAATGTTTAAACTGACCTTTTCCCACCAGGTTGCCTCACCTTCCAATAAGAAACCAGGTATTAATAATACCACTGGAGACAGACTCTGCAGAACACATTGACTTGGTTGGATCACGGGACCATGGCCGTGTTTAAAGTAGCCTGACAACAGCTACCTGCTAAAACTGGGAGGCTGTTCCTGAAAGTCAGACTTTGTATCTACTCAAGAGAACAGCCTCTGAAGACAGAGGAACATTTTGTCAGATATCAGTTTAGCTGAACATGATATGGGGAACACTTTCAATTAAACAAACTGTCCACCGAAGTATAGTTTGTTTGTTTGTTTGTTTGTTTGTTTGTTTGCCCTATGTATCTGCTGCCTCACCTCATCTCTCTTCATTAACTCCACTAATGGTCAGGGGTCCCAACATTGCTGTTCTTAAAAGAATCTCTGGAAAAGCCATCTGAAGCTATTGTAGTTCAAGGGATAGTAGAGTTATGACTGAGAAACCTCTGTTGTGGTCCGCCAGCGGCCAGCGGAGCTGGTGGCAGACTCAGACAGTGAGGAGGTTGGGGAGGAACATGGGCCAGTCCTGGAGTCTGGGGAAGGCTCTGATGAGGGCTCTGCATTGGAAGCAGAGAGGGGACCAGGGTTGTCTGACAGTTAGGAGCTGCCTTTGGAGTCAGAGATCAGTGGGGCAGAAGAATAGCTGGAGCCTGTTCCCAGTGTGTGCATGCGCAGAGGTGCCAGGAGAAGGGAACAGCTAAGGAACAAGGGCTGACTCAGGAGTAAATGCACAGGTGGATGGTGAATGGCCCTTCCCTTACAGAATAAAGAGGAGCGAAAAGGGAGTGGAGTTTGCAGGAGGCAGGTTGAAAACCTGGCACTGCCAACTTTCCTGGGTACCCGATGAGAGCATGTCATGCTGGAGTTGGTTAACAGTCTCCGTATGCATGTTGCTCTCTTTGTTAATTTTAAGTCAATATTAACATTGATATTTATTATTTTAATAGTTTAATGATTGATCTTGTTGTTTTTACTGGGTTGTGAGCTGCCTGAGAAACCTCTGTTGTGGTCCGCCAGCGGCCAGCGGAGCTGGTGGCAGACTTAGACAGTGAGGAGGTTGGGGAGGAGTATGGGCCAGTCCTGGAGTCTGGGGAAGGCTCTGATGAGTACTCTGTGTTGGAGGCAGAGGTGGGGTCAGGGCAGTCTGACAGTTATCAGCTGCCTTCGGAATTGGAGATCAGTGAGGCAGAAGAACAGCTGGAGCCTGTTCCTGATGTGCGCATGTGCCGAGCTGCCAGGAGAAGGGAATAGTTAAGAAACAAGGGCCAACTCAGGCATGAAGGCACAAATGGACGGTGAATAGCCCTTCCCATAGGGAATAAAGAGGAGCAAAAGGGGACTGGAGTTTGCAGGAGACAATTAGTTCAATTGATTAGTGTGAAGATTTGTTTGTGACTCTCAGAGACTCCTTGCCAAGTAGTTTCTTGTACAGCGTTGCATTTGGAAAATATCGGCCTGGCAGCTCTCCAAGCCTGATAAGGTCTGTGGTTGTAAATTCACCCTTGAAAGACTGTTTGCTGGGACTTTGCTGGATGTGAATGAGAGGAATTCACATTAGCTTAATAAAAAGGGGTTTTGTCAGGACAAGGAGTCTGCTTTGAAAACCCTCCTACTCCTTTACCATTTTAATTAGAAGGAAAATTCACAGCATTCCTTCTTGATCTTCAGATACTGGACAGGTAGAATCTACCCAGAGCAAGCAGTTCCAAAAAATTTGAGAATCCAAGTCAACAAAATATTTACAGACGATAGGTAATCTGAACCTTGAATAGGACCTGGAAGTCCATAGTAACTGATACAACTTACCAAAAACAATGTTACCTCACCATGCCAGATTTTACTGGTCAAGAGTTGGGCAGCTATGGTAGTGTTAGCTGCAGCTTCTTTGAAAGCTTCTGGTTGACATATAAATTGTATTCTTGCAAGACAAACTTTCTGGCTGTTTAGTTACGCTTGACATTTAAATGTCGTATGGGAGACCATACTTCAAAAACTAGCAGGCAATTCTGGAACTGAAAACAAATTTGATTTCATGTTACATGCATTAAAATTCAAAATTTGAAATTAAGAGCTACAGTCAAGGCTTTTGAGATCTCAGGTTGTGCTCCTCTGTGATAAGCCATGTTTTATTTTATATGTGGCTTGTCAAACGAGTTATGCTGATCTTGTTTACATTTAATAGTAAGCTATCAATGATAATTTATAGATCATAAGGGTTAGATTTACATATTAGCTAAAAGGAACATGTGATATATTATTTGGATACTTTTGGTACATCTGAAGGATGCTCAGTTCTGGCACTGCCCACTATCAATCTCTTTACTAGCTTACACTGACATATAATCAGACAGCTGTCATTTTTATTTTCTGTTATGCCTCTGGAGCTGTTAACAATTTTCTATCACCTTTTGGAACAGTGGCAAACTTAAATGTTCCTCAGTAAGTCCACAACAGTATCAACATTGGAATAGAAAATGTTGAGCTGAAAAGAAGAAAAACAACAACACCTTGTTTGTAAGGAAAGGATGAAAATTGACAAGCTTGCCATACTGGCAGAAAAAATGAAGTATTGAACCCAGCCCACAGCTGAATATCAAAGCACCATAATACAGAAATAATTCCAAAAATGTATATAATATTGGACTAGAGATTCTGACTCATATTAAGTACTGTTAGATAATATTCTTAGGTCCTATTTCTTTAAATTTCTCTTCTCTCCCATGTGTAAGAAGTTATTAGCCTTAGGTGTGCTGAGATACATTTTTAAATTAAGGCATTTTTTTAGGTCCACAGAGGAGAGAGCTGGAAATGGCTTATATGTTTTTCGTTTGCTCCTTTTTTTCTTTTCAAAATTCTACTTTTTATTCCGGCATCTCCTGGATTCTCCCTTTAGGATAGTTGTACAAATAAATGTATCTTCGCATTTATGGCTCTTTCTACTTCCTTTCGCAACTGTCCAGAATATCAGGTTCTCAATAAACAAAGGCTGACTAAAAGATCAATGAAACTTGGTCTGGTAAAACTCCAGACTGTACAAGCATGTCATTCTGAAGAACTTTATTTAAAAAGAAAACGTGAGGGGCATACACATGAGCTGGCAATCTTGAAACTCTTGTGCAGGAGAATGAAAAGCCAAAATGGTAAAACATGGCCAAGATCATGAACATTTAGCCAATGTATAAGAAGACAAAGAGGATTAACACACCTGATTCTGAATGGGATTATTTATTTCAGTTACTTTAGCGGATGCTCTCAAATTGATATTTTGGATTTCAACTACCATTAACCCCAACCCATATGGACAATGGTGGTGTCTGTGAAAGCTGCTGCCCCAAACATTTGGATTCCAACATCTTGTCTATCTCTGCTTCTTTCGGCTAGTTTAATTTAAAAGTGATTCAGTTTCTAATCAATTTTATTGAACTACTAGCTGGATACTCGTGCTTCACAATGAAACTATGTGATCGGGCAATGCATGAGAAATCCAGTTCATTTCAGTTCAATCCGTTGACTCAGTGGTGGTTGGTGATTGAAACACATAAGGGAATATCACTCCCACCGCCTTGGGCGGCATATAAATTTATTAAATTTACAATTTAAATTTGAGTCCAGAAGCAGTTTCATAGGTGGAAGGCGTAGACATTTTGGTGAGGTACCAAGGTTTAGTACTGTAAGGAGCCCCAGATGGCTCCTGAGTCAAGGAGTGGAATGTCTGCCAGTTTGAACCGAGGCAACGGAATGTGAGGCAATTGACAGTTGGAACAGAGTTCTTTCCAGGTGGGGAGAGGGAGTAGAACTCCTTAGCATCAGACCACGTTAATTAGTGTATAAGAATTACTAATGAACTGATGGTCATTTCAAAAAATCCTTTCTTAGCGAGCACCTGGAAGCCAAGAGCAACATACGTGCCAAATTTCAAGTTTGTAGGCTTTACAACGCTGGAGATTTCATGATGAATGAGTGGTATTTGGCTTAGAAAGAAAGATACAGTTTTCAGAGTTTTTTTGGGATTTCAAAGTTATACTCTAACAAAGAAGCTGTCATCTCATAATACATTCTCCAACTGTCTAAGATTCTATTTTGTAAAATTACTCAGGAGACTAAAGGCCAGTCTTCCCCACCTGAAAGTGGGATGACTGATTTCTTATTTTACTAGATTCTATCTGCTCCCTTCTTTAAGGCTAATTTCTTCTGAGAAGACTGATTGTGGTGGCTTCTTTAAGTAGAACAAATCGATACTTACTCTGGTTGGAGAGGCAATGAATGCTGATGAGGAATCAGTAAAAATTACCAGGTTGAAATAGGATGAGATTTGAAACACAAAACCAAAAACTAGATTAGAATCCTCTTAATTAATATGAGGGAGTAACAGTACGTTATAGTGACTTTAAAGATTTAGAACGAAATGTTTAATCCTGAAAGACATGAATTGATGAAAGTATTTGTTGTAATGTGATTAAAAATATTGAATGCAAATACTTTGATTCCATAGCTATTTACCTCAATTCTGGTTTGTTTTCCTATCTTCTGATATATTGTATTGTAGTTTCCTGGGAAAATGGATCAGCTCTGATGCTGTCCAACTGGTTATCGCAGATTATTGATTTGTTTTGATTCAGATACATTGATCAATTCAAAAAATTCAGTTGAATCAATTTGTCCAACTTTTTTTAGGTAGATATATGTAGTTAGATATTTAAAGGCTCTACTTATATACAAAAAATTGAAGTGGTTTGACTCTCTTAATTCAACTTTGAGATACAATCAAATGACCTAATTGAATATCAATATTTAAGCTTTTCATTTATTTATTTAAAAAAAAATACCCAAACCCATCAAACAAGAAGCCCTGAATACATCATAAGACAGTCTTAACTAATTGGAATTCAGAGATGACAGTGGAAAAGGTGGAAAGAAATAAAATGCGTGAAAGTGTAGTTGCTGCATTTTTGTCCAATAAAGGAATCCCCAGCTTTCAAAGTGACTTTAGCTTTTAATGGGCATTTTCTTTCCAAGACCTATTTTGCATATATATCTTCTGGGATTACAATGTTGATTACTCTCAGGAACATTTCACAAGTGAATCCCCTTGTCATTTCTAGCGTACAAAATAAATCTAAAAGAAATTCATAGCATATTTCCTTCCTTCCTTCCTTCCTTCCTTCCTTCCTTCCTTCCTTCCTTCCTTCCTTCCTTCCTTCTTTCCCAATCCTATCTCCTACCTTTGTTCCCATTCTCATCTCCTTCCTTCCTTCTTTCCCCTTTTAAACATACACACACTACTCTGTTTTAGTTCTTTTTATTTTTTATCACACCTTTATTATTTTTATAATTAACTCAAGGTCATGAAAATACTTAATATTACTTCATCCTTCTCCCGATTCTCAACAATAACATCGTGAGATGAGTTGGGTGAGAGAGAGTGACTGGCCCAAAGACACCCAGTGGGGTTTCATGCCTAAAGCGGGACTAGATCTCCCAGTCTCCCAGTTTTCAGTCTGGTGACTTAACCACTATTTATAATCATCACCAGGTTCTTAATCCCAACAAAGTCTAAGAAGGCTTCATCAATTGCATATCATTAGAACTACTGGTGGTTCTTTTTCTACTTAGTTCTATTAGGTCTATACAATAGAAGTAAAATTGATTGATTGAAATACATCTTTGTATACATGTATGATAATGACAGTAAGGAATGGCATAGGATCTCAAGCTATGGAGTGAGCTACTTAGCTGCTTTGTTTACCAGCGTGCTTTAAACATCATAGAATAAGAGGGTGAGAAATTTAGAACTTAAAGACATGACAAAACACTGCCGGGCAGCAATTGTTACTCTTGTATTTACTAAATCAAGAGTTTGCCAGCAGTCTGCATGATTTATAAAGTCCTTAAGTCTTTCTCACTGCTAGTGGAAGACACAAACATTGCATTACCCATTATGTTTCAATTCATAAACTCCAAGGACTAAGGCTGAATGAAAAGAGCTGGCCACATAAGATAAAAACAAGTAATATTTTAGTTCAAAATAAATATCCCAAATCTGATGCCCAGTATAGGGACTTATGCATTTTTTTATTCAGAATTTCTCTTTTGGAAACGTAAGCAGCAAGATATTTTTTGTGGATTTTTTTTTCAGAATAAAGTAATCTTAAATTTCATTTATAAAAAAAAAACCTCAGCATCATGCAGATATTTATTTAGTAATTCAATTTAATGTATTTATTTATGATAAAAAAAGACATTATCTGCTTTCCCTCCAGGCGACTTACAACAACCCATTGAAACAGCCAAAGGAAGAGTTATTAAAAGATAAAACAAATTACAGCAATAAAAAATAAAGCAGTTGTAAAAGAAAAAAAAAGCCTAGATAAATAAGTTGGTTGCTTCAGCTCCCAGCAAGATGTTATTTCCCAGCACGGCCTCATCAAGGGGAGAAAAAATTATTGTTAATAAATGTACGTATCTGTATTCGAACCCACAAAAGAAATCCTTTGAGTGTGAGTGCAGGGAAGGTTATACATAAGTAAACATTCCTTGGGGGCATGTTTGGACATATGCTTACATTTAAAATAACATTTAAATTAAGTGAAGAATACCATTTTAAACCCCTAGTTCCATTCCCAAAGTTTGCGTTCAGATTTCTCCCCCTTCTGTGAGTACATAAGTACATCATCTTTAGCAAGGCTGTCAAATTTGGGGACTGAATAAAAGAAGATTAACAGATTAACAGAGTTAGAAGGGACCTTACAGTTCATCTAGTCCAACTTCCCTCTCCCCGCTCAAGCAGGAGACCCTACACCATTTCTGACAATGGCAGTCCAGTCTCTTCTTGAAAGTCTCAAGTGATGAAGCTCCCACAACTTCTGAGGGCAACTTCTATTCCATGGGTTGATTGTTCTCACTGTCAGAAAGTTCCTCCTTATTTCTATGTTGAATCTCTCCTTGGTCAGTTTCCATCCATTATTTCTTGTCTGGCCTTCAGGTGCTTTAGAAAACAGCTTCACCTCCTCCTCTCTGTGGCAGCCCATCAAATATTGAGAGACTGCTATCATGTCTCCTCTGGTCCTTCTCTTCACTAGACTAGCCATGCCCAGTTCCTGTAACAATTCTTCATATGTTTTAGTCTCCAGTCCCCTAATTATCCAGATTACTCTTCTCTGCACTTTTTCTAGAGTCTCAACATCTTTTTTATAGTGTGGTGACCAGGGTGGGTTCCTTCCGGTCCACCCCGGTTCGCAGCATCCTAGCTTTCAGAAACTTTAAAATGTATTGTGCATAGAAGTTTTTAAAATAGTTTTACTTAAAAGCATTGAGTGTAGAATATTTTTAATGGTTTCATTATTAAGCCTGGTTTCACCCAGTTTATATGTGTACTTTTGGGTTTTCTTACCTAAGTGTAGGATTTTACTTTTCTCTACATTGAATTTCATTCAGTGTAGGGGCCAGTGTTCAAGTCTGTCAAAATCCATCTGGATCTTGAGCCTATCTTCTAGGGCAGGAATCCACAAACTACCACCTGTGAGCCGCATATGGCCCACTAATGCAAAGTATCCAGCCCATGGAGTGGTGGGATGAAAAACAGCTGCCAGTTTGTGAAGAAGTGCTTTAAAAGTCTTTAAAGGTCTTTAAAAGTCATTAAAAACAGCCTTTCAGATGTTTTTTCATAGCCATGTGATCCATTAAAAGACTTTAAAAGTCTATAATTTAATGACTTCAAAAGACTTTAAAAGATCACATGGCTGTGAAAAACACCTAAAAGGCTGTTTTTAAAGAATTTAAAAGACTTTAAAAGTCTTTAAAAACAGCCTTTCAGATGTTTTTCACAGCCATGTGATCCAGGGCTGGTGGGTGGCTAGGGAAGTGGCTGCTTTTAAAGTAGCACTTGGTTGGTGGATGGGTGACATGTCTCCATGTCTCCTAACTTTTTCAAAATCAGCTGAAGTTGGCTAACACTAATTCAAATGTAACCACAGTATAATACCTGAAGGAGAATTCACCCACTGCTTTGATTCTTCCCATAAATAAAGTACATCCACCAAACTGGTTACTGAACAATTTTGGTAGATATTCATGTATGTATATACACATGCACAAGTGTGGCAAAAAGCAAAAGAGTTTGTGAATTCTCATCCAGGCTTAAAAGACCTTTAGCCCCGAAGTACCAAATAAGCAGGTCCATATTTCCCATTGAATTAATAGTATATTTATGTTGGTTAAAATTGTTCTTCATTTAAAATATTGTATTATTTCGTGGGGGTTTTTTGCGCTACAAATGAAGATATGTGCAGTGTTCATAGAAATTTTTTCATGTAGTCCGTCCCCCAACAGTCTGAGGGACCATTATCCCTCCTTAATTCACCATTGGAGGCTGGGTTTGTGTGTTGATTCTCACCTTTTTCCACCTGCTTCCAATGTCTCTCAATGCCCACATTGGGAGTTTTACTTGCAGTCTTAATTGGTGGAGTTCTCAGTCTGGTTTACTGTGTGGTCATCTGAAACATATGATCCAGGAGTTATTTTGAAGGAAATCCTGTTTGTTTTATTCTTTTTTTAATGGCCTACTTTAAGGAGCCTGAAGCTGCCATTGTAATGAAATTAGGCAAGTGGCAAGAAAGTTTGCACTCTTTTTCCCTTGGGGGGGGGGGTTCTTAAGTAAATAGATTCCATGGGTTGAGCAAGTACAGCAAGAACAAAGGCCAAATGGACTGCTAAATGGACCGTCACATGACCCCCTAGCCACACCCAGCCAGCCACATGACCACCTATCCAGACCCATCTAGTTGGTCTGGCCACCCAACAGTGTGAGGGACTGTGAATTGGACCCCTGTTCAAAATCTTTGAGGACCCCTGTTCTAGGGTGTTAGCTATTCCTTCCACCTTAGTATCTTAGTATTTTAGTAAGAAGGCAGGGGCAGGCTAAAAATAAACAAACAAACTGTATTTAAATGACATGATTGTTACAACTAGGTTACATGCATTAAACGCTAGAATTCTCCATGTAAATAATTTCCTCTTCTTTTTCAGATTATTTTTTAAAAAACCTAGAATTTGGTATGACCTTAGCACCATGGCTGTGCAGTTTAGATTTCACAGAAGGTAGACGAGAGGTAAACCTTGATGTTACTTGTGCAATTAATTAATTGCTTCCACAAACATTAAAGGGTCTCAGCTTATTAAAAGCTAGCATGTCAGGGCACAGCTGGGCTAGAATCTCTTTGGGTTAGATGAAGGCAACTCTGTCGTTTTCATTTTTCCATGTTTCAAGCATATCTTTATCCAAAGTTGGTTAGACAAAAAGCAGAAAGATAAATTGAGCTGTAAAATGAAACAATCCATTTGCTGAGATTTCTGTAAACTTTCTATATTCCTTCTGAACACATCTCATTAAAGGAAAGTGGGACAATAGGATATTTAGTTGTCTATGCCCATTTTATGAACATAGTTTATGGTCCATTTATGGACATGGTGGCTCAGTGGCAAAGTGCTGAGCTTGTCGATCAGAAAGGTCAGCAGTTTGGCGGTTTGAATCCCTAGCGCCGCATAATGGAGTGAGTTCCTGTTACTTGTCCCAGCTTCTGCCAACGTAGCAGTTCAAAAGTATGTAAAAATGCAAGTAGAAAAAATAGGAACAACCTTTGGTGGGAAGGTAACAGCGTTCCATGCACTTTCAGCGTTTAGTCATGCCGGCCACATGACCACAGAGATGTCTTCAGACAGCGCTGGCTTTTCGGCTTTGAAATGGAGATGAGCACCGCCCTCTAGATTCAGGAATGACTAGCACATATGTGTGAGGGGAACCTTTACCTTTACCTTATGGCCATTTTACAGGTGCGGTAGGAATGTTAAAATTGGTAATATGATACACACAAGTTCAGAAAGGGTGCATAGGTGGTCCTCAATTTACAACCCTTTGTTTAGTGACCTTGCAAAGTTATAACAGTGCTGAAAAAAGTGACTTACAACTGGTTCTTACACTTGGAACCATTGTGACATCCCCATGGTCACCTCATCAGAATTTGGGCCCTTGGCAACCAGCATATATTTAGAATGATTGTAGCATCCTGGAGTCGTGTTATCACCATTTGTAAAGTCAACGAGGGAAGCTACATCTATTGACTTCAATGATTCGTTTAACGACCATGGCAAAAAATGTTGTAAAATTGGGTATGATACATTTAAGAACTGCCTTGCTTAGCAATGGAAATTCTGGCCCCAATTGTGATTCTAAGTTGGGAACAATGTATTGTGTATTATGTATTGTACTCTGTTCTGACCCCTCCCCCGGCCTGTGAATAAACCAGAACACAGGCTTGGCTGTTTGCCACTATTCAATTACTGAGATAACAAATCCTTTGGCTGGGGCCCACGCAACTCACGTTCAATAGAATAGCTCTGCAGCAACCCAGATAGTTCAAACGAAGCAACGCAGATAGTCCAAACAAACAGACACGGCTAGAATACACAGATAGATTTTCTTAACTACTAATTTGAACGGTTGTTTCCTACAAATGTCCCCTCCCAATGCCTCACCTATAATCTCTCTTGGGAGGGGCCAATCAACAGCCACCTGTGCTTAATCATCTTCTGTGAATCTGCCTACGGACTTGCTGATTCCGTTTCTCAGCCCTTCTCAAACTAGCATCAGGGACAAACTGCCTTTGATCCTCCTCACTGCTCCATGCCTCAGGAGTCTCCTGGTGGCCAACCAGCCTCTCTGGTCCCTGCTCTGAGTCTGAACTCTGCCCAGCGTCCTCCACATCGTCCAGGACAGACTCATATGGTTCCTCACTATCCGAGTCCATAAGCAGCTCAACCGGATCCTGCTGGGCCACAACAGTACTCTATCTGCCATCTTTCTCCCAGATGTTCACAAGGAGATGGAGACTCAAATTCTCCCCTTGTTGGTTCCTTTTCAATTGGTATTTGAAGACAGGTTACCTCTAACCTGTAGCAGAATGGGACAATGTGCCACAGCCAACTCACCATGGTCAACTCGTCACCAGACATCTTGCTGTGGGACAATTTCACATTTCAATTTAATTATTTAAAATAAAAAAAAGAATTTAAGTTTTGTCATTCACATTTCATTCTGCCCCTCCTTTTTGATCCTTTCTTTAATGATTCTATTCCACCATTTCATTTTTAGTGTAACTCTTGTCCCACAGCAAATTGTCCCATGGTAAATTGGTTATGGCAAGTTGTCCCCATGGTGATTTGGCTGCAACAGGTTGGCCGTGGTTAGTTGGCTATGGTGATTTGGCCATAATAAGTTCATCACGGTGAATTGTCATAGAGCCAACCTGGAGATAACACAATCCTTAAGACCAGAAGTTGTGGGCACTCCATCACAGTAGGTTTTTAAGAAGATATTGAACAGCAATTTGTCCCAAATAATATAGGGTCACCTGCTTGAGCAGCGCTTTGGATTAAAAGACCTCCAAGGTCCTTTCCGACTCTGTTATTGTGTACCTATCTTGTTGATTTTGACCCCAACTATAGATGCCAGCAAGTCAGCTGTCAAGAGTTCAATGTGTTGCCTGAACTGTTTTCATCTCAATACTCATTATAAGAGCTAGAGTTTGGATTTGCTTGTTTCTTATTTCTCTACCACTAACACTTAGCTTATAAGTCTGAAAGAAGAAAGTATCTCACATCTGCAAGCTGCTGTTAAGCTGCTAAGAAGGATCTTAAAATAAATCTAAACATAAACGTACTCCTAGGCAGGTTTATTAAGTAGTAAGTCCCAATGGGTTCTTTTTACCTAACTTTCTAAAAAGCATGCTTATTGTTGCCATCAGATATTCCTAGGGCAGGGGTCAGCAACCTGCAGCTCTGGAGCCACATGTGGCTCTTTCATCCCTCTGCTGTGTCTCCCTGTCACTCAAGATATGTGTCACAACCGCCAATGTATGACACCTGCCGGCATGTGATTTATTGAGCTTTTCGACTCCCAGTAGGCCAACCAAATCCAAGAAAAGAAAATTTTCAGAAGAAAACAGAACATTTAATTCAACTATATATGCTAGTTTTGTGGCCCCTCAAGAAATAGTCAGGCACAAGAAGGGTTTGGGGACTCCCGGTGTTTTCTTTTCTGTGGGAAATGGGTCCAAATGAAGAGTTTAAGGTTGCCTACCCCTGTCCTAGGGCATTGAGAGTGGGTCTCTTCCACAGCAAAGTTTTATAGCTTCTTTTTGGATCAACTGACAAGACCTTGACAACGGGTGTTTCAGATGGACACTTTAATCATAGCTGTTCTGCATTCTTGAATGAAGAATAAAAGCCCTTTAAAAATGGTTTCAGGAGTCAATAAAATTTCCACATTCTGGACATTTTAAATGCTGTTTGCAGTAATACAGTAAACATTTAAAGTAGCCCTTTTTTACTTGCCTTCCAAGCAGTCTGGATAGATGCTGAGACTTTAAAAGTTGAGAGGCCACCAACCAAGATGAATTCTTCATGGTTTTTTCTGATCAACCCATGTGTTCTTCATCATTTGAGTTATGATAATTATATATTTACACTGCAATTACAGTGGTCCGATAAGAAAAGAATAACCAAAAAGAGGCTATGCAAAGAGTAAATACTGCACAGAGAACAAATTATTCACCCAGGGGGTGACTAATTCAGTTCCTGCTGCATTGTGACCTCAATGGAGAAATGACGGGGATTTAATTCTGAGAAATGGCTGCAGAAAACTGACTTGGATAGTGGTCTAAAACCATAGGGTAATTTTAGTGCTGGCTTTTCCTGTAACAGATAATGTCCAAAGCAAACCAAATCACGTTAATTGTGAAAGCATTTGACTGTTTTCCTGTGTGTCTGAAGTCTTCATAGCAGCTGGTAAAGCCCTGAACAACTATTTAGCAAATATTGTAAAAATGTTTCACTCAAATGGTTAGATTGAGATCACAAAGGAAGCCTAGCATACAGTTCTGTTTGGACCACCTTTGGTGGGAAGTGCCTTCAGAAGTTGTGAATGCTCCAACACTGGAAATTTTTAAGAAGATGTTGGATAACCATTTGTCTGAAGTGGTGTAGGGTTTTCTGCCTAAGCAGGAGGTTGGACTAGAAGATCTCCAAGGTCCCTTCCAACTCTGTTATTCTATTCTATTCTATTCTGTTCTGTTCTGTTCTATTCTATTCTATTCTAAATTCTCCTTAATTCTAGGTTGAACCTTTCTTTGATAAGCTTCTATCCATTACTACTTGTTCTGCCTTCAGGTCCTTTGGAAAAAAGGTTGACCCCTGTCTTCTTTGTGACTGTGTCTCAAATTCTGAAAGACTGCTGTCATGTCTCCCCTGGTCTTTCTTTTGTTAGACATACCCAGTTCCTATAACCAGAGTTCTCTACAGATTCCTTTCTTTGGGATATACAGTAGTTTGGGACGCTGCAGAGTTCTGGAGGGAAGATTGGACAATGAAAAGCAAAATATTTCACATGACCCCTCTTGATCCAACTTCTCACTAAGTAAGAACACCCTTTACTGTCTGGGAATAGTTAATCAAAAGTTCTCTTTCATCAAATTGAATAAGAAAAGCAGTTCTTAAAAATTGAACAAGGGCAATAAAATGCAAGGAAATTCCTCTGCTCTGTTCTGAAATAAATTATCTTCCATCTGGACATTTGAACATTTCAGATGCTTTGTGCTTCTTGGATGTAAGTCAATCAAGCCTTCTCTTTGTGGATGCTTTCTCTTTTGAGCCACCCTAAAAGAAATCCCATCAAGTGTTCTAATTAGTTGTGTTTGTTTCTCAGGAATGTTAGCTGTAAATCAGAAAGCTGAAATAATTTCTTCTCTAAGTCCTTCATTGTGCAGACCTTGAGGGAACCAAAGATACAGTCCAGGGTTTGTGTTGAAATAAAACATATTCAACTTTATTTTTTTTTAAAAAAGGAGGCTATTCAAAAGGTTTATTACAAGTACCATGTAATTAGTGTGGCTTGAGTATCCACTGTTAATTGGTGCCTGCATCACAATGTCTGGGCATTCATGAAACAGTCTCTGTGTTTGGCTTTAATTACTGAGAGTTACAAACAACCCTCAGTGATTACTAAACCCCAGTAATGGAAGAGGTGTGTTTGTTTGTTTTTTATTTTATTTTAAAGAGAGCACGTATGTCATCGTGTATATACATACATTCCCAAATATATTCTGGGTTAGCCCCATTCAGCAGATCCTAACTGTCCCTTCAAAAGGGTGGGAATAATGGCAGTGATTTATTCTTGGTCAAGAATCTTGATGAAAACAATATCTATTTGCTAAATGAGTGCTATTGTCTTCCAACACATAAAACCTAGAAAAATAGGGTCTTCTAGTCCACCACCTCCCCTGACAGGATAGCCCATACCATTTTGAGTAAATGGCTGACCAATCTCTTCTTGAAAACCTCCAGTATTGGAGCACCCACAACTTCTGAAGGCAAGCAGTTCGACTGATTAATTGTTCTCACTGTCAGAAAATGTCTCCTTAGTTCTCGGTTGGAACTCTCTTTAACAAGCCCATTATTTCTTGTCCTGCCTTGGAGAATAGAATAGAATAACAGAGTTGGAAGGGACCTTGGAGGTCTTCTAGTCCAACCCTCTGCGTAGGCAGGCTACCCTACACCAGTGTTGGAGAATTCACAACTTCTGGAGGCAAGTTGTTCCACTGATTAATTGTTCAAACTGTCAGGAAATTTCTCCTTTGTTCTAAGTTCTCTTCTTGATTAGTTTCCACCTATTGCTTCTTGTCCTGCCCTCAGGTGCTTTGGAGCATAGCTCGACTCCCTCTTCTTTATGGCAGCCCCTGAGATATCAGAACACTGCTATCATGTCACCCTTAGAATAGAATCAACCCCATCTTCTATGTGATATCCCTTCTAGTACTGGAAGATTGCTGTGATATCACTCTTAATCCTTTCTTTTGTTAGGCTAGACATAACTAATTCCCTCAATTGTCCATCTTACAATTTAGTATCCCGAGCCCTTTTCACTTTGTTGCTCTTCTCTGATGCTCTTTGTAGTGTCTCAACACCTTATTTGTATTGTGGTGGCCACAACTGGACTCGGCATTCCAAGTGTGGCCTCACCAAAGCAGTATAAAGTGATACTAACATTTCATGTGATCTTGAAACTATCCCTCTGTTGAATGCAACCCAGGACTCATTAGCTGTTTTGGCAGCTGCAAGACACTGTTGACTCATACGTCAATGGTGGTCTACTAGGACACATAGATCTCTCGCAGAGTTACTACTATTGAGCCAGGTACCACTAGATTCTTAACTTCCTATTTTTGGAAGTAGTCTGGATAAAGAAAAAAAAAAGTGACTCTCACCACTGACAAAGTTTTGCCTTGTACACAGTGGGCATGTATAGAATTGGCACTCTTGTGTTAAATGTTTAACAAATATTCTTTGTCTGATCTTTGAGCGAGCTTTTACTTCTGATATAATTTTTTTCTACATACTTTGTTAAGGACTTTATTAAGAGTTCATTAATGCATAAACAACTTGGTCCCTGCCATTTTCGGAGAAAATAGAAGCAGTTTCACATATTCTCTTGCAATGCCCTTGTACACAATTGGGTGACCTGAATTAATAATATCTCTCTTGACCGACAACCATTCTGGTTTGGGGGAGATTTCCCCCCTCCTCCGAATGGATAGATCACTAAATATCTCCAGAAGGGTCATGATATTTGTTGAAATTGCTATTGCTGTTAGACATTTAATTGTCTCTGAGTCTTGGCTGTTTGTTTCTGCCTCCAGCTGATTTACATTTTATGTATATTTTATTCATCACTTTTTGACTGTTTTTAATATGTGGGCTTCTTTTGATTCCTATGTTTTGGTCTTGCACCATAAACACCAATAAAATAAAATAAATCAGTGTTCCCTCCCTAATCTATAATGTTGACAAAAGCTTCCACATATTCTGACATCTTGTTTTACTGCTGTCAGCTAACATCTAACCAGTAATATCATCTGAGGAAATGTTATGACACAAAATAATGATGACAAAATACCTTGCCCAAGGATATACGCTGGTTCTGAAATTTGATAGCAGGGATGACTCAGAATTGAAAACTAATTAACAGCTGTAGATGCATATGACCTAAGAACCAGGTAAAGCCAAATAAATTCCTATCTTGGTTTGGGTATATTTGGTACATATAAGCTTGGTTGAGTTTCTAGAATTCTTTTCAGTCCTGGGGTGACAGAAGCTGGGACAAGGTACAGGAACTCACTCCGTTATGCGGCGCTAGGGATTCGAGCCACCGAACTGCTGACCTTTCTGGTCAACAAGGTTAGCATCTTAGCCCCTGAGCCATCGCTTCCCCTTTCAATAAATTTACACAGTGCTTAATTCAGCCTTTGTTAATACCAACATGGTGTCTGTCCCCCTGACCCCTCAGTAGCATAATATCTTCACTTGATACCCAAAGTAGTTGTTTTTTAATTGGCCATATTATGTGAGTTTTTCCCCTCAAGTGAGTTGGCTATTCATCTGTGTCACATGATTATGTCAATCATGTCACCCACCACAAATCAGATCATACCATAAACCCAGTTACGAATGTACCAGCAAGTATCTTGTTCTATGAAACATCCACATTTCTGCCTAGCTTTGGATCTGGTTGATGATAGATATTTGTAAAAACAGCAGCTACATTAAGATTCTTTTAATAACAATAAGGGTGCACATTTTGTATGCATGTGTATTTTCCATCAGCAGAAAAGCCAGTTTGATTTCTGTGGAACAGCTCTGTGAGTCCCCACCAAGTGGAAGATGATTGACAGAATTAAAGGAGAAAAAGCTGCTCTGTATTTTCCCTACAGGCATATATAAAACATGCAAAACCTGATGGAGTTGGCACAACATCATACATTAATACCAATTTACTGGAAGCTTAGCTCCTGTCTCACTGGTGGCGTCTGAACCAGGCATGGCTGAGAATTTTAGTAGCTCTGCAGCTACAATGTTTAGGGCAATATTTGAGCAAAGAGTGATCAAATGTATCTCTGAAGTTTATAGTCTGGCTCTAGAGGCTGATACAGAAATTCACACATTATGCTAAATCATACTGTGTTTTGTTTGGATTCGGCTTAATGTGATGTATAACTAAACTATTGTGTTTTGTAAAGTATATGGAAGGATGGTATTAGAGAGCTGTGGAATGGCTAGGGAGGGTAACTCTGTGATTCTCAGAAAGGATGCAGCTATTTTAAAGAGTGGCAAACAGTTGGGACGTGGTGACTCAGTGGCTAAGACGCTGAGCTGGTCAAACAGAAGGTTGGCAGTTCAGCAATTCAAATCCCTAGTGCCGTGTAATGGACTGAGCTCCCGTTACTTTTCCCAGCTTTGAAACGGAGATGAGCATTGCCCCTAGAATTGGGAACAACTAGCACATTTGTACAAAGGCAACATTTACCTTTACCTAAATAGTTGTTAAGTTTGTATCGCCACCTATTAAAGCACCTTTTGGAACTAAAAGTGGAGTGTTTCGCTAATCCAAGATGATACAGTCAACCCAATAAAGCTTCTCTTAGTATGGTCAAGATGATTATCAGACATTTAAAAGCTCTGAAGTCAAACCCTAAGCTTTGATGAACACATTTATCAAATCTCCCTTTGCCATTTTTTCAATTTTGTGGGCACACTTATTTTGGAAAAATTTACAACCCCGCGCAACCTGTCCATTTCAGCAATAAATACAGGGTCAGCCTTTTGTTTCTTAAACCTGTTTTTCTGTTTCATATGTTGAGAAATTCAGTGGCTTTAAAGGTGAAGCACTGTCTGTGTGATAAATATTAGTGTCCGATCCCTCCTTTGGCACTTGCCATTTTCCTTCCCCATACTTAATTTTTTAAAACATTCTATTAATGCAATTGAAGTTGGCCTTCTGAAGAATAAACATGATGACACCAGCATCCTTATATTTTAAAGATAGTACCTGGATACCATAAGGACATTTGAAGGGGGGAAAACTATGATCAGGTGTAATAAGACAGATGGTCAAAAGCATCTTGAGGGCTAGCAACATTTCTGAGGATAATTTTTTGAGCTTTCTGGGGCAGACCATATCTCCATCCTGGGAATCAGATGGCTTCTGTGGACCCTATTTTGTGAGTGTGCCCATGGCATTTTATCAAATATTCACATAAGTTTACCAGCCTCAAAAAAAATCATTCAAATCTGATCTGGCATTAAGATGATAGGCGACCTCTGCTTAGGCTGAACTGGCTGTTCTGACCCAGCCAGCTCTCCAAATATGACAAACACTCTGACATGAATTCAAAAGATTCCTTTATTTGGAATGCTGGCAGCCCCGGCAAAATGTTTCTCTCGCAGGCTAACAAGTCTGTCCGGCAGAGAGATGAATAGCTGTCTGCCACACCTATTCATCTCTGCCCGCTGCCTTGTTCCCCCAGAGCTAGGGTGGGGATTTGCTAGCAGCAGTGGCTCTTCTCTCCCAAGGACCGGCCTATAGATTTCCACTGCTCTCCTCTCCTCTGCCTTCTGTGCATCCACGCATCAGGCATTGGACCCAGATGTTCCTACTCTTCTTCATCAACTGCCTCCAGACCTGGAGGCTATTGACTCTCCATCTGAGGGCTCTGCCTCTGTCTCTCTCTGTGCCAGCTCCATTCCCTCTTCCCCTTCGGAACTCTCAGGTTGCCTTGATGCTGACCCTGACTCGCAAGCCTTCCTCCTCCTCCTCTGATTTGGCTGCTGGAGGGCCTGGCAGCTGATAGGCCGCAACACATGCTTGAGTGAGCCAAAAAACTTTCATTCCTCTAGGTAATATATTGCTTTCCAATGTCAATCACATTTGAATACACTTCATGGTTGTGTTATGCCTCCTCTTCTGGAAGCAGACTGCTTTTTCAACAGCATCCACTTTTATAGCTGAGTTGTAATCATAAATGAATATCAGCTTAGCCTCCTCTTATCTATATTTATTGCAGAATTGCTCAGTAAATAACACTCCTTTTGCCTTGGTTTGTTGCTTTTTGAAATGAAATTTCTTTATTGAAGATAGTTAAATTATTGGAATTGCAACTATTCAGAGGGTGAGAGAAAGAGGGAGGAAAATAAAATTACTGATAATTGGACTTCATATATTGGCACCAAAGTAGATACGATAAGAACAGGTTTGTGTGCACTTCTTTTCTTTCAGTTTTACAAAGCTCCAGATGAACAGATCTCTGCTTTAAAAAAACAGCAACACATAATAATATTGGGAATAACACCAATGGGTTATTTAAAACCAGCAATTGAACAAGGTCCAGCTGAACTAAATGAGTTTGTCAACATTCTCTTCCTTATTACTTTTTTTTGCAAATGCTGCTTATTCTTGAGCATCCCTTTTCCTCACTATTCACAGAATAAATTAAAATTTATCTTCAGTGCCCATTCCACTGCTCTCTAATTTACCAATAGTTCTAGAGAAACAGAAAGAGAGAGAGAGAGAGAGAGAGATAGTTAGATAGATAGATAGATAGAGAGAGAGAGAGAGATAGAGCCAAGGTGGCGCAGTGGTTAAATGCAGCACTGCAGGCTACTGCTAGATCAGCAGTTCAGCGGTTCAAATCTCACCGGCTCAGGGTTGACTCAGCCTTCCATCCTTCCGAGGTGGGTAAAATGAGGACCCAGATTGTTGGGGGCAATATGCTGACTCTCTGTAAACCGCTTAGAGAGGGCTGAAAGCCCTATGAAGCAGTATATAAGTCTACTGCTATTGCTATTGCTATTGCTATTGCTATAGAGAGACAGAAAGATAGATATGATAGAAAGATAGATAGATAGATAGATAGATAGATAGATAGATAGATAGATAGATAGATAGATAGATATAGAGAGATGATATAGATATATAGGTAGATAGATAGATAGATAGATAGATAGATAGATAGATAGATAGATAGATAGATAGATAGATATAGAGAGACAGAGAGACAGACATAGAGAGATTATATATATAGTGTCACAACCCCTGGTATGCCCAAATATGGGAGGAAGCATACTGCTTCCTTTCTCTGTCTATTGGCTCATCACAAGACAGAGACCATCCAGACAGAAAGCCATTATTTTTACTGTTGCCTTTGTTACATTTGTGTTGCATTTGTGCTGATAAATAAGGCTTAGTGGCTAACACAACTGCCTAATATGTAATACAGCACAGGTTGAAATCCCAGTAAGGGTATGGCTAGCTGATGAGAGCTAAATAGCTTGAAATAGATCTATACTAGTCTCCCTTTATTTATTTATCAGCACAAATGCAACACACACACACACACACACACACAAACACACAGACAGACAGACAGAGACAGAGAGACAGAGAGACAGAGAGACAGACACACACACACACAGAGAGAGAGAGAGAGAGAGAGAGAGAGAGAGAGAGAGAGAGAGAGAGAGAGAGAGAGAGAGAGAGAGAGAGAGAGAGATGATAGATAGACAGACAGACAGACAGGCAATCAGTCAAATTTGCTCTTATCCTAATAACCTTATCCTTTCTGAATCATCCCTTGAGTATTTACTTGTCCATAACTAGTGACATCTGCCTTGAATTCCATCATGCTCTGTTTTCAGGTTTTTCTTCCTTTTTTATAAATTGGCTGTTCCCAAAGGGCAGCTTTCAGAAAATCTTAATATTAAAAAAAAACAGATATAAATGCTTTTATTATTTTTTAAAAAAATACCGATGTAGTCATTCCATTAAAGAGATTAAAAGAAATTTGCTTGGGAAAGCATATTAGAAATCAGACTTTGCTGATGTTGGAAGAAAACCCAAGTCTTTTGAACTGCTGCTAGCATCTTCCTGAAAGATATCTGTAGGGGTGGGTAGTGGGATGCTTGCCTGCACTATTTCATATTTTTTACAGGTGAGATGGTACATGAGTGGAAGGGATGATTGAGCTTCATTTTATAACTGGAAGGAATCTGAGTTGGGTAGACTCCATGCCAGAATCTTATCCTATGGGAAGTACGCAAATCCTTATTTTAGGAGATATAATGGCTTGTTGTACTTACTAGTGAAGGATAATTTCCAAACTACTCCTACTGAGAGTTAAAGAGAGAATCTAATTTAAAAAAATCCAACTTTGCTTAGCTTGAGCTATGATTTAAATAAAAATAGAAGGGATACTATATTTCTTGCTTCAAATACAAAATCCAGATGTCTGCTAATTTCAAGTAAATGCCACAACCGAAGTTTGTTCAACATTGATCTCCTCTATATATTCTTCTTCCAGTTCCCAATTTTAGTTAGAAGATGGATGGGTTATATTCATTTTTTTGGATGCATGTCAAAAATGGGCCAAAGTTTCCATCTTGCTGATGCATGGCACACAGATCCTCAGGTTACTCATTGACTTTTCAAGTGAATGGCTTAGGAAGTAGATGTAGATATTTCATGTCTTTCTAAAATGTGAAATACTGCCAGTACCATAGCATCAATACACTATCTATGTTTGAAAAGAACAACATACATACTATGATGTCATCATACAAATCTAGGTGTCTGTATCAGATTTCAAGACCAAATTTATAACTGCATCATGCGGGCATTCAGATATCATCATGACTTGATAAAAACTCCTATGTTGTCTAGCATTTGATCTCAATATGTACAGTATCCTTTACATGCTAGTACTCCAAGATAGTCCATTGGCAAGCATGCAAAGTTGGAAAGAATTGATGTTATGCTGTCTAAATGATGTCAAGGGGTAGGTGACTAGTTACTGTTTTGCAATTGTATGTGTTGTTGTATTTTGATTTAAAGTTGTCCTTATAGTAACAGAAATAGTAATAAATGACACCTAATTTGGAGAATATCTTAAGTTAATGTTGAAGAATAAGACTCATACAGAAGAATCTAAATTAGAAAATTGGAAAGCAATTTTAATTTTCTTGCTTTGAATATTATTCCTAGACCCTAAACCTAGAATTCATTTCTCTGTCTTCCGTAGCCTTTCCCCCCGCTCTTCCCTCTCATTTTCTCCTCCTCCTCCTTGTCCTTTTCCTCCTCCTCCTTCTTCTTCCTAGACAGGCTTGAGGAAGAACCACTAAATTCAGGTCTCTGCTAGATCTAATGGGGTTGGTTGCTAGGTGTTGTGGGTGATGTCACTTGAAATCTAACCTCAGAAATGAATGCTTGTGCAGAGCAGGAATCAGGTCAAAACCTCTTCTCCCTTGTTCCAGAGAGCAGGACACACCGTAATGGATTCACAACAAGGGAAGGCAGATTCTGATTGAAAAACATTCCAGCAGAAAGAACACTTTG
The DNA here is from genome assembly GCF_051295495.1 of Thamnophis sirtalis. NCBI lineage: Eukaryota > Metazoa > Chordata > Lepidosauria > Squamata > Natricidae > Thamnophis > Thamnophis sirtalis. The sequence goes on along the minus strand of NW_028261394.1, from coordinate 35,561,558 downwards.
ACATTGAAACCAATTAACCAGAGAAGTACTGGGCTGCAGTCAGTGTGTTTAAACAGAGGCTTGACAGCCATCTGCCAGGGATGGTTTAGTTTTGGATTATTGCACTAGCCAGGAAGTTGAACTTGATGGTTGCAGTGGCTCCTTCTAACTCTAGATTGTGTGGCTTTAACCAATGGAAAACACACGCATTTCATTAACATTGTGAAACAAAGTTTAAACAGCTTGAGTCATGTCCCTTGAATAAGACTAATGATGCTGAATGCTAGTTCTGCCTAACTTTTTTGTTGTTGCTTAGAGAACATTATGAAAACCTATGGACCACATCTGAGTGGGAGTAACTGCTTTTCTTATAATTCACTCTTCTATAGCCATTACCCCTTTACACAAGCTGTAATGATAGGTTTGATCATCTGTTTCCATGGAAATATTTGCAATGCCACAAACCCCAGTAAATGTGCTTATTGGAGTGATTAGATTCAGTGTATACAGAAGCAGATTATTTTCTGCTGAATATTTTTGCAAAGGAAATAGATTTACAAAATCCATGGAAGGTGGGACAAAAAAATCACATAAATAGAGGAGGAAGAGAAAGACAAATAGCAACTTCAACAAGTCATGATTGTGCAGAGTGACTTTCAAAAAGTAAACCCTTTTATACAATTGCTGATTGGGCAAACTTCTATGGTTTCCAAATAATGCTAGGCCCTGCCTGCTCCTTGTTTCCTAAATTAGCACGGAGGGTCATCTTATCTAATCCATGCCAAGTGATGTAACTGTGATATGTTTATGTTGCCCAAAGTATATGAATAATATATGTAATCCAGATAGCTGTTGTGGCCTGCCAGTGACCAGCAGAGCTGGCAGCAGATTCAGACAGTGAGGAGGTTGGAGAGGAACATGGGCCAGTCCTGGAGTCTGGGGAAGGCTCTGAGGAGGGCTCTGTGTTGGAGGCAGAGAAGGGGCCAGGGCCATATGACAGTTATCAGCTGTCTTTACAGTCAGACATCAGTGAGGCAGACGAACAGTTGGAGTCTGTTCCCAGTGTGTGCATGCGCAGAGTTGCCATACAAAGGGAACAGCTAAAGAACAGGGGTCGACTTGGGAGTAAGGCCACAGATGGGTGATAAATGGTCCCTCCCATAGGAAATAAAAGAGGAGGGAAAGGGCAGTGGAGTTTGCAGGAGACAACTAGTTTGCTTAATTGGCTTGTGACACTCCAAGACTCCTTGCCAAGTTTTGCAGATATCGGCCTGGCAGCTCTCCAAACCAGATAAGGTCTGTGACTGTAAATCCTCCCTTGAAAGACTTTGCTGGATGTGAATTAGCAGAATTCACAGTAAATTAATAAAAGGGGGTTTTGCCGGGACAAAGAGTTTGCTTTATACTCTTGGGAAGCCTACGTCAGAACAATAGCATTGCAATCGATCAGGCAAGAAGGAAGTACTTAAAAGATAAAGTTAAAAGCTTTTCAGTATGGTCCATTGAGGTTTAGGATCAGCTAGGGAGTCTCTGCTTATGTTCTTACAGCTGGTCCAGCTCACAGTGCAGTTGCTGTGTCTAGGAATAGACACTACTCTGTGGTGGCATTGTGATTATGGAACTCCACTCCCCACCAGGAAATATATGGTTCCTCCTTACATGTCTCATTTATAACTGGAAAGCCCATTGGTTGTCATTTGTAAAATTTGGACTGGGTGGTTCAGATTATGTCCAATCTCAGAGGAATTCACCAGATGACTCAGTTGGATCAATCACTCTAGCTTCATGAATGTGCTCTTTTAAAGTTCAAAGAAAGAAGATCCCCCTTGAAATCTCCTTCAAGTTCTGCAGAAAAGGCAATATATAAATGTAACAAATTTCTTTTGTACTTTTGTCAAGAAACAAGATGCCAACGTAGTCACCTGGAGCAAAATTCATCTCTAGGCATTGTTTACTTTTAATCTCATGCCTTCATGTTAGGATTACTATCTACTGAGGGTTTCAGGGATTGGAATAAATGCATAGATGTTTCATGTACTTATGAATTCTTAAAAAGATTTCTGAGCATGCTAACCCATAATAGTTGACAGCAGTTAGTCAATCTTGGCACCTAGCTTCAAGGTCAGAACCGATTAGTTCTTGAATGGGAAGCTGAGGCCAAGTCCTGGAGTCACAAAATAGACTGACATTTTGAAAAACACCCTGGAAGAAGACAGTCACAAACTATCTTACTTTATGGCAGGTGAAGTAACTTTTATAGTAAATTGTTTCGTTAGCCAGGAGACCATAATGCTATTGCAGAGTAGTAGTTTGGCTTACCAAGGTACCAAGCCTGTTATAGGACACACTTGTGTGTGTCACAGGAGGGTGAGCTGACTTTGCACCATAGAAAAAGATGAGTGGCTCTTCCTGCAGCATCACCCAAGGCTCCCTCCCTTCCAGGACCTGCCTCGCAAATGGGAACCACAGCCAGGAAGGTTCGGAGCTGTCAGGAATCTGACTGCCTGTACAGAGCACCAATGCATCTCCCCACCAAAGTGGTAACTGTCTATCTACTTGCATAGAACATGCTTTCAAACTGATAGATGAACAGAAGCTGAGGTGAATGACAGGAGCTCATCTTGCCACATGGTGCTAGGGCTAGAACCATAGGAGTGTCATTAAACCACTGAGGCACCACACCTCCAATTAACAACTGAGAGCAGTTTAAACACACAAGGAATTACACAAATTTAGTATAAACTTAAGACACCTCATGAAAAGTAGTGAGATATGATGTCCCCCAATCCTTTTAGTAGATATTTACAAACCTGTAGGTTTGTACAACCAGAGGATTCCTGAAAGTCTTACAGATAATCTAGGCAGAAAGACAAATAAGCAGTGGATTTTTTTTTTAAAAAAGACGATAAGCATTTCTTCTTTTATCTAAGACCAAACAAGAAAGACAGAGCAGATGTAAGATATAATGTTGTGATTTCCCTTTTATTCTTAGTAAAGTAGATTTATGAATTTAAGGTCTGGATGATCCAGATATGACTATTATGTCAGAGGAAGTATCTACTCTTTTTTTCTCATTGTAGATGCCACTGCAATTAATAGAGAATTTCTTGCTTGGCTCAATAAACTTCCAGAATGACTGTTAAAATATTAAGATATCTATTCTATCCACATTGCAATGGAGCTCCGTATCACAGTCATATTAAAGGTAAAGGCTCCCCTCACACATATGTGCAAGTCGTTCCCGACTCAGGGGGATGGTGCTCATCTGCATTTCAAAGCCAAAGAGCCAACACTGTTTGAAGACCTCTCTGTAGTCATGTGGCCAGCATGACTAAATGCAGAAGGCGCATGGAACGCTGCTACCTTCCCATTAAAGGTGGTCCCTATTTTTCTACTTGCATTTTTTACATGCTTTTGAACTGCTGGGTTGGCAGAAGCTGGGACAAGTAATGGGAGCTCATTCTGTTATGCAGTGCTAGGGATTCGAACCGCTGAACTTCCAACCTTTCTGATCAACAAGCTCAGTATCTTAGCCACTGAGCCACAGTGACTGTTTTACAGTCACATTACTATCCTGTTATTCCTATTGCCCTCAAACCACCTTACCCCCTCCCTTTCATATCCTCACTTTAATGAGCCATTAGTAAACTTTTTTCCCAGTCGAAACCCAACTTTTTTCTTTAACGATTCCTTGAAAGTAAGAGAGTTGTTAGTGTTACACGGAGAGTGACTTACAGGCTCTGGGTTTCATAATTATGGGTATGGCAAAGAAAACATAAACAACCTTTATGGAAATCCTCTTGAGGCTGTAGTTCTCTATTAAGCATCAGATTTTATAACTCTGGGGATGTTTTCAGGAATGGAAGCTTGCTGTTCTACTCGCTTTTTTAAATCTTTTTTTTCTCAACTGAATTAAAATAAAGTAAGAGGTGTATGTGCAGACTGAAAAATGTGAAGCGTACTGAAGGGGGGGGGTTCCCCAAATGGTGACTTTTTCACTCACCTGGTCTTGATTATGCCAGAGACAGGGCAAGAAAACATGAGAGCCCTCCCCCCCCAAAAAAACTCAGATGAAACCAGAGCTGTGTACAAAGCATTTGTTCAGCTTTCCACTTTGCTGATGCTTAAATTATCTGATACTGCTACAAAGCATAGATTTCTTTGCTGAGGTTTTAAAAATAATTTCATAAGAACTTAGGACTTGCCAGCTAGGCTTTTCTTAAGACGAGCTAGTCAAAGATCAAAAGAAGAATTCTCTTCAAGGGGAAAATTCTCCCTTTTGCCCATTAATTTAGATAAGGAAGGTGAGAGCAGCTAACAATGGGGAATTTAATCCAACCCTAGGGATTTCTCACCCTAGGGTGGGACAATCTATGTAGATGGCAGAATCTGCATGACTGGAGGCTTGTCAAAGGGTACAGAAGGGTACAGAACAGTGATGGGTTCCGGATCCAGTCGCAACCGATACACTGCGACGGGGCCGGGAGTCCACCATGTCCATGTGCACTGCGCACGCATGCGCACCCACTGCCCTGCGACGCTCCAGCTGCTCGGTGTTGCGCAAGCACCATATGCTGCGTGCAAGTGTGCAAATGGCCCGGTTGGGTCAAATACAGGTAAGAAAGGTAGGATGGTGGGCGGGCCCTCCACAGCACCGTTCCAGTATGGTGCCTGCTGGTCCCAGCAGGCACCGGTCTGCATGTACCAAGGCGTACCGTCCGGAGCCCACCACTGGTACAGAAGCTCTTTGCTGCTATCTACTGTCTGTCCCGATTTTGGCATCCAGCTATAGTAGCCTTAGGTCTTAGGTCTTTACTAACTTAAACTTTCGAGAAGCACATTGGGAAATCCCCAGCCAGGCAAGGAGCAGGGATCATTTGGGGAGTTGGCCTTGAGTCCATGAGTAGCCACAACAGACCAAGGGATGAACCTCCATTAAATTCCACCTTTTGTTCCCAAGGGAAGGTGAGCAGCCTGGGGAGAGCCTTATACTATATGTAGAACGCAGTGGTGGGATTCAGCCAGTTTGCATCTATTTGGGAGAACCGGTTGTTAACTTTCTAAGCAGTTCGGAGAACTGGTTGTTGCAAGAAATCTCCTTTTGTTTTTTCCCACTTTTACAGGGCTAATTCCTGTAAGGAAGGCAGGAAGGAAACATTCTGGTGTTGTTTCTAGCCTAATCTTTATTGCCCTGTTTACAGAAACTGCCTCTCCCATTAACATTATATTGTAACAGCTAAGGCAAAGCATCCATCAACATGAGTGACGTTGAGTTGGCCATGCCCATTCAGTCACATGACCACCGAGCCCTTCCTACCCAGCTGGTCATTAGGGCAGAGATCGGGTTGTTAAATTATTTGAATACCACCACTGGTGGAACAAAATAAAATAGGCAACTTGAACCTTTCACACGTAGATCTGATTGGGTCTGACAAGTAGGACTTCAGATTATGGGCCTGGATTCTATGCTGACTTAGACAGGAGAAGAAATCTCTCTGATATTCTGGGTCCAATCTGTTTAGGTCTCTTTAGATAAGAATTATCATCTGGAAGTGCTTAGCAGAAACATTGGTAAGATTGGCATTATCGATTCTATAGATAACAGATAAACATCCTTTTTTCTGCTATTTTAAACTATGGGACAGTTTCCTGAGTCACTCATAGTGTTGGCCCTGATACAGTTTGGGACTCTGTATGCTGATTCTGTCATGAATAAAAATAGGCAGGGTGGTTGCACACCCCATGAATTATACAGATTGTTCTTCTGTCCTTGGAAAAGATGTGGAACATGACATTGAAGAAGGGATTAATAATCACTACCCAATCAATTAGAGTTAGATTTGCCCCAATAATTTTTTCTTAATCAAATGTCTTCATTTTGTCCTACAATGGGAAAGGTATATTGGTATCTTAGCCCTGCAGGGCTAAAATCAACTTAAGAAGTATTATTTTGATAAGAAAAGTAGAGAAAGAGATAAGGATGTCCTTCTTACTTATGTCGACAACCTCTCCAGATTTTTATCATTTGACTGTTTAAAAATGGAAAGAAGAAAAATTGTAGCATAGGATTGGCATAAGAGACTACTGAATATAAGATGAGAACATGTTCTCAGTTAGCACATTGCAGTCTATTTTGAATGGGAGTTTTTCTCTTTGCCTATTACTAGAGGTGTAAGTCATTTTAGACCCTGGATTAATGCTATTATGGAGATGGTCTTTTAAAGCAGCCATGTTGCAGAATTTCAGTTCTGAAGCAAAGCATGAGTATTTGTTTCATTCATTTTCATGGTGCTTATTACATATTCTTCCTGGTGCTTATCATATATGTAGGTGAAGTGATGTCCACAAGCATAAGCTTTGTTAAAGGAAAAAATGGAAACCAAGTCACTCCGTTAGCACAATGTACATTACAGCAAAGGTGTTTTGGGGAAAAATATATGAAGAGAGCACTATGAATACCAACTTATAAAATACAAATGTCAGGACATAAATGGAATGAATGAATGAATGAATGAATGAATGAATGAATGAATGAATGAATGAATGAAATATATAGCCAGTTTTTAATGTACTCTCAAATACTTTAGACTGAAAAAAATGAAGTTAAAGGATGTTGCAATCAATACTGGTCCACGGTATGTCCCCCAGTTTATTTTTATTATTCTATTTATATCTGGCCTTTGTTTTTTTAATAAATAAGTCAAGATGCCAACATGACTCATAGTCCCTTCTCTTCCTATTTTCCACACAACAATAACCATGTGAGATGTGTTGGACCAAGAGAGAATGGCTGGCCCAAAGTCACCCTGCCAGTTTTAAATGTCTAAGGTAGGACTAGAATTCACAGGTTCCTGGATGTTTGCCTGATACCTTCACCACTAAATGAGACTGGCTCTTTGCCAATTCCTTCATCACTTGTCTCTCTCATTGTCCTCTTTGGCTTCCAATTTTCAAGAAACTGCATTATAGCCTCTAAATTCAGCTCTGGTTGTATCACTGCTGCAGCTTTGAAACTGAGACTTAAACTGGGGACTTTATAAAGGTAAAGTTTTCCCTGTCAGTCATATACGACTCTAGGCAATGGTGGGATTTAATTTTTTTACTACCAGTTCTGGGGGTATGGCTTGGTGGGCATGGCTTGTTGGGTGTGGCAGGTGAAGGATGCTGTAAAATCTCCACTCCAGGGGAAGGATACTGCAAAATCTCCATTCCCTCCCAATCAACTGGGACTCGGGAGGCAGAGAATAGATTGGGGCAAGGCCAGTCAGAGGTGGTATTTACTGGTACAATTTTTGTGATCATGTGGCCAACATGGCTAAACACCAAAGGCACATGGGACACAGTTACTTTCCCACTGAAGTGGTACCTATTTATCTACTTGCATTTGCATGCTTTTCAATTGCTAGGTGGGTAGAACGGGATCAAGGAACAGCAGCTCATCTCATTGCGCGGAGCTTGGGTGTCAACCCCAGGCTGACAGCTCTGCAGCTGTATTTAACCACTGAGCCATTGTGCCCTGGGGATATTATACCTGCTTAATATTTGCTATACAGTACTACTGTATGTGGGATGACAAAAAGTCATGTTATTTCTTACATTAGGATACACTATATTTATTTGTTAGCTTTCATTCTACCTTTCATTCAGGAACTCAAGAAATTGTACAGAATGCTATTTTCTCTCACAACAGACTCACAACGTAGATTGTGCTTGGAGAGATGGTCTGGTTCAAAGTCACCCAGGGAGCTTGCATGACTGAAGATGTAATAGAATGTAGGGTTTTCCTGTTTCCTAATCTTACACCATAACTGCTATATCACACTGACTCTTAGCACAACATAATTTAATGTCATGCAAGCTCAGATTTCTTCCATGCAGAGTCAAACCTTATTCTTAACAAAATGATTTACTTATGTGTTCAAACATTTATAAACAACCTACAGTACTTCAAAAGAAGTGCCAACAACTAATCTTATTATTCCTGCTTGGAGAAAAAAAATAGAATGTATGCCTACTCACTTACCTGGGAAGGAGCCTACATTCAAGTTTTCCATGAAGAAATGTTTCCCACCAGGTTATATTTATATTTGTTTTTATTTACGAACTGGAGCAAACATACCTTTCTTATTTTATATCTGGGCCCTCCTGTATTGTTGCAGATTGATTTCAAACCAGATAATGTGATATTTGAGATGATTTCCTCAAGCATCTTTGTTGGCTTTCTTCTTGGATAGCAATTGTCTCATTGTTGCAGTGCTTCAAAAGCACAGAGAGAAAATTGGGCTATTTTTATTCCCTATCAGTGGAAAAGGGCCAGAAAAAATTGGGCAGTTAATGAATGTTTGTTTTATAAGTGGTTGTATGTGAAGAAGTGAAGAGGAACTAAAGAGCCTCTTGATGGGGGTGAAGAAGAAGAGTGCAAATGTTGGCTTGAAACTCAACACTAAGAAAACTAAGATCATGGCATCCGGCCCTTTCGATTCCTGGCAAATAGATGGGGAAGAAATGGAGGTAATGACAGATTTTATTTTCTTGGGCTCCAAGATCACTGCAGATGAGGACTGCAGCCAAGAAATTAAAGATGCTTGCTTCTGGGGAGGAAAGCTGTGGCAAATCTAGATAGCATACTAAAAAACAGAGACATCACCCTTCCAACAAAAGTGTGTATAGTCCAGGCTATGGTTTTCCTAGTTGCAATGTATGACTGTGAATGTTGGACCATAAGAAAGGCTGAGCGCCAAAGTATTGAGGCCTTTGAACTATGGTACTGGACAAGACTCCTGCAAGGCGATCCAACCGGTCAGTCCTAGAGGAGATCAACCCTGACTGTTCTTTAGAAAGCCAGATCCTGAAGAGGAAACTCAAATCCTTTGACCACCTAATGAATGGAATGGAATGGAATTTTATTATTTATATGCCGCCCTTCTCTGGGAGGACTCAGGGCGGCAAACAATTCAAAAGAGGGGAAAAGGGGAACATAAAAACGAAATACAGATAATAAAATAAACAACAGTCGCAGAGTGTTGTTTATGAGAAGGAAGGACTCACTGGAGAAGAGCCTGATGCTGGGAAACATGGAGAGCAAAAGAAGAAGAGGACGACAGAGAATGAGGTGGCTCGATGGAGTCATTGAAGCAGTCGGCGTGAGCTTAAATGGACTCCAGAGGATGGTAGAGGACAAGAATGTCTGGAGGAACGTTGTCCATGGGGTTGTGATGGTTTGGACATATCTTTGCAACTAACAACAACAACAATGTGATTTTTGTCAACTATCAGTAACAATGGAAACAGGTAAAGAAAAAGCTTCTCAAACTGGGAGTAATGAAGGAATAATTTTCTACTGGATGATTGGCAGTGCAAACCCATAAAAAACTCCCTGGACATTTTAATCAATAGAATTCTAGCCTTAAAATTTCATTGTTGCATCTCACATCACTTCGTCTGCCTCCAAGGCTGCCTGGGGTAATAAGCCAGAATGAACTGGTGGCTTTTATGTCCCTTCTGAAGTTTAGTTGTCTCTGGAGCATTCTTAACTAGCAATAGTTAAATTCTGAAGCATTAATGCTGCTGGAACATTCAGTTTCAATCTGATGGAAAAATAACTTATTTTCAACATTTATTTTCAAGGAGAAGATATTTTCAGGAGAGTGTAGTTTCTTGCACTTACTGAGTTATAGGCTTGATAGTTTATAAATGAAGATGCTGGCTTTTGTTCAATATTTCTAGTAGCATGGAGTCTACCTTGTCTCTGAATTTCCTATGCTTCTTTTCTTTCCATTGGTAAGAACAATAGCTAGAATAATTAATCACTGGAACTGCTTGCCTCCAGAAGCTGTGCGCTCCATCATGGAGGTTTTTAAGAAGCGATTGGACCACAATGATCAAAGCCCTGCTTCTATTTTATGTGCATTGATTATAGGTACAAAATGGGTGTGGCTTTGATCAGATGATCCCTGGGAAGATGTGTCAACCAACAAGCTGCTGTCCTCCACTTGCCCTTTAACAAAAAAACATTCATAGAAATATGTTAGGGAAATACTTTAAGAGCTAACCAGCTGCCATGATGCTGTTAATGCTGTAATGCTGGTGCAATGGAAGGAACAAGTCAACAGGGTTATTTGACTGTTACCACTTTACCACTCTGTTATTATAAGAGCCAGGGCATCTCTCTCTCTCCCTCCCCCCTCTCCCTCCCTCCCTCCCTCTCTCTCTCTGCTTCTATCCTATAAATTGCTGATTGATTATTTGACCTTTGCCTAGTACATGTATGTACATTCTTTTGTAGAGATAAACCACTATTTATTATTACAAACCTCTGTTTACTGTATTTGCTCCTGGGTTGTCTCACATAGTCACACTGTGTGCACTCTGTCAAAATAACCCACCAAATGCTTTGAAAATGAGGTTGAAAGAGAAAGAAAATTAAGGTATTTGTTGGGCCCCAAACCAAGAATGACACATGGTAATCCTTCCAAGGTGAGTTCTTTCTTGTTTAACATCTATAGACAGAATCTTGCCAGACTGAAGACTACTACATGCATCTACAATATCTACAAAAACTATTAGGGTGGGGCTGTCTTCACTCTCTTTCTCTCACACATCATATCCAGGCTGTGTTGCCTCTTACTCCTCGTTGCATCTCTCCTGGAAATCCACCTCCTCACTACATCCCATTATAATATTTGCATAAGATGAGGTAAAGAGACATTAAAGAGACATAAAGCTATTCCTGTTTCAGTCTATTAGAGGGGAAACACACCCAAAAGCAAATGGGTTCCTATGTTACCCATTCTGCATTCCGGCCAAAAGTGTATATACACTGTGAGCATTGTAATGTTGCATATCTACTCAATAATATAAAGGATCTTGCTGGTGTTGCTCTTAAAGCTTGCATTTTCAAGTTGCCTTGATACCTTGACAATTTTATTCATCATCCCATTCATTTGTTTGCTGGTACTACAATTGTGGAATTGTGGGGGAAGGAAAGAGAATTGTTTTATCTTTCCCCAGGAACAGCATAAGCAAAATTGGCAAGATAAGTGCTCAAGTGTATTTGCACTCTTTTTCTCTCTTGTTTAAAATTGTTTCGAGGGTTTTCATTGTTATGAGAGGAGTTCACCTTTGTTTCACTCATTAGTGTGGTCTTCAGAGCCAATCTAGATGTGTGAAAATGGATGTGGTATCCTTTGTTTTTTTATGCTGCAGTAGGTTTTGAAAATCTTTCTTGCAAAGAAACACCCCAAATTTATCTGTTAATTATCATGTGTTATGGAGGTACATTCTGTCGCAGTATATTGGGAATGTAATTCTTGTTTTATTCTGTACCAGGGTTCTTTATTGCCTTGGTGGAATTATACTGTAAACTGCCATGAGTCTCCTTGAGTGTGGTGCCCAATTCAAAGAAATTTTAAAAAATTACAAAAGATAGAGTAGATTTAACATTTAAAATAATGTAATACTCTTGGAGTCATATTTTTTTTTATGGTTCTTCATTTAAAAAACAACAATAAAACAGAATATATCCAATATGTCTAAAGCAATTTAGTGACTTCATACACTTAAGATAACCAGAACTGGAACAATTTCATTTCATCTCCCCAGGACCCTAAATTTGGATCTCTAGAATTTTGACATAAGAAATAAGTTTGGGAAGGAACTTTGACATCCTGGAGATGGTAAAGATGGAAATTGAAGAAATGTATGTCCAAGAAACCTCTCATTTCTATCCTTAAAAGGTAAAAGTAAAGGTTCCCTCGCACATATGTGCTAGTCGTTCCTGACTCTAGGGGGCAGTGCACATCTCTGTTTCAAAGCTGAAGAGCCAATGCTGTCTGAAGACATCTATGTGGTGATGTGGCTGGCATGACTAAATGCCGAAGGGGCATGGAATGCTGTTACCTTCCCACCAAAGGTGGTTCCTATTTTTTCTATTTGCATGTTTACATCCTTTTGAACTTCTGGGTTGGTAGAAGTTTCTATCCTTAGGTTTAAGAAAATCCTACAATTTTTTTTTTAAAAATGGCCTCCAAACTTGAATCTACTCTTTTGGTGGCATCAACAGGGGATCAGGGAAACAAACTGTACCAAAATCACATTAGCCTGACCTGTAGAAGATCTTGGTATGGAGGAAATTCAGACCCACTCAAAGGAATCTGCAGGTGGCAAAAACAGTATCACATCATTGCAACACAGGTCCGGCATCTTTTTCGAACTACTTCTGTTCTTTTTTGCCCTAAAAGATGGATTGTTGCTCCTACCAGGTCCAGTAATTTCCTATAGTTTATCATGCACTTTCTTGGCTGGGTGTGTTCCAGAGGCCTTATTGGTGAGGAAGCATTGAAATTAGCCTTAGTGACCTACTCACCCACGTACAAAAAATAAAACAAAAGCAAATCAACTTCTATTCCTTTTTTTGAGAACTGTTGCATCTTGAATGTTGTTAATGTTAGCAGATTAGCCGGGAGATTACTGTTCCACATTGTGTGAGCCCTGAATAATTAAGATTCATGGAAGTGAGGTTGATGTAGTAACACCTAGAAAAATGTTGCTGTACCTTGAGACATCAGCTACTTTAATTCTATGAATTTCCTAAATTGCTTTAGGCAAGTTAAAGTCTCTCATCCTGGACATCAACTTGTATTTTTTTTTTGCTTGCTTGTTTGTGGAGAGATCACAAAAAGACATTTCTTATAGTTTTTTTTCTAAAATGTTGTATTCAGTTTGATTTCAAATAACTCCGTTGCACTTGAAGAGTTAGGTTTCACATCTCCCAGGTTATTTCATTGTTTCTTTATTTTACTATTCCTTTTCCCTTGTAGATTTTAAAATAACCATTATAATCTCTCAGGATAATTTCACTTATTATGGAGATTAGAAATACAATACTACTACTAACAGCCATAATAATAATAAAAAAAACTAAAGCATTTTTACACTTCAGTTTAGAAATGCATAGTACATTTCAAATGGGACAAACACAACACCTATTAAGGCACTGACAGCCCCATTCCCCAGTATTAGAATGTAAAAGATGTGATTTCACAAAAAGGAGGGACAGGGGAGGAATGAGAAAAAAGCGATGCTAGGCATTAAAGGTAGAGGTTTCCCTGTCTAGTTATGCCTCACTGTAGGGCTCAGTGCTTTGCATGCTTTTGAACTGTTGGATGGGCAGCAGCTGGGGAAGGAACAGGAGCACATCCTGTTGCTCAGTGCTTGGGTCTCAAATCCAGGCTGTCAGACTCTTTAATCACTGAGCCATCACTGCTACTTATAATTTATTATCCTTATTATCCTTCTCTTATTGGTATCATTATTACTATCATTAGAGCCACGGTGCCGCAGTGGTTAAAACGCAGTACTGCAGGCTACCTCTGCTGCCTGCTGGCTGCCTGCAATTTGGCAGTTCGAATCTCACCAGGCTCAAGGGTGACTCAGCTTCTATCCTTCTGAGATTGGTAAAATGAGGACCCAGATTGTTGGGGGGAATATGCTGACTCTGTAAACTGCTTAGAGGGGGCTGTAAAGCACTGTGAAGTGGTATATGTCTAAATGCTATTGCTATTAGGATTATATTATTTTGTGGTTTGTATGTACACTTACACTAAGAGCTTATGCATCAGAGATGAATTCCTTATGTGTCCAATCACACTTGGCCAATAAAGTATTCTAATTTCTACTCTACTCTACTCTACTCTACTCTACTCTACTCTACTCTACTCTACTCTACTCTACTCTACTCCCTGAGGTGACCAGCTGAGGTGATGAAATTTAGGTAGCTGAATGATAGAAGAAAGAAAAATAGGAAATAAAATAGCTGAAAACATCCTTTTGAGACTAACATGCATTGAGATAAGGCTACAACGGATGATAGAGATCAGAAAAATCAAGATGTTAAATGCAACCACAAGACTGTAACCTCAACTTAAAACAAACCAACTATGATTGACTATGTCTCTATCTGTGTATCTACCACTAAACGAGCATTGTGCTGCTGTGGAAATGAAACACCTCCAAAAGTGGAAGTGGATCTAAACAGTCGGATAATGAATTGAATAGAAGTGCTACATATTTTAAGGCATTTTAACCCCTACTTCTCTTTGCTAAGACTTAGGCTTCCCAAGAGCATGAAGCAAACTCCTTGTCCTGACAAAAAACCCTTTTATTAATTTACTGTGAATTCTTCTCATTCACATACAACAAAGTCTTTCAAGGGAGGATTTACAGTCACAGACCTTATCTGGCTTGAAGAGCAACAGGCCGATATCTGCAGAACTTGGCAAGGAGTTTCAGAGAGTCACGTATCAATTAACCAAACTAATTGTCTCCTGCAAACTCCACTCCCCTTTCGCTCCTCTTTTATTTCCTCTGGGAGGGGCCATTCATCATCCACCAGTGGCCTTACTCTCAAGTGAACCTCTGTTCTTTAGCTGTTCCCTTCATCTGGCAACTCTGCATATGCACACACTGAGAACAGACTCCAACTGTTCATCTGCCTCACTGATGTCTGATTCTGAAGGCAGCTGATAACTGACATAGGGCTCTGGCCCCCTCTCTGCCTCCTACACAGAGCCCTCGTCAGAGCCTTCCCCAGACTCCAGGACTGGCCCATGTTCCTCCCCAACCTCTTCACTGTCTGAATCTACTGCAGCTCTGCTGGCCGCTGGAGGGCCACAACATGTAGTGGCTGGTACAGTTTCATTAGCAGTTCACCATGTCTGTGGAAATCCCTTAAGTTTATTGACTTTGTCTTTCACTCCTGCTGAGAGAAATCCTAGGATGGCTGTTTTATGTAGCAGAGCATGAGAGGTCCCTTGGGTCAGAATAAAGGAAACTAAAGTTCAAAACATGCTATCTCAAAAGACTGCAATAAGAGAGAGGAAAGGAGCATCAACATCACCACAAAAAAAATAGAGATATAAACCCCAGGGTGATTCTGAAATAGACTCTTGATTTTCATCCGAATAATTTTAAGCTTCGTCGCAGAAGTCTTGTATTTCTGTAATTGGGGCTTTCTTTTCAGTAGAAGTGTCTCGCTTGTTTTCTTCTTCCAAAGACCTCAGCCTGAATAGATTGAAAGCATTAAAAGATGAAAGCGTAAAGAAAATAATTTTCCATTGCTTGTTTGTTCGGGTTTCAACCATGATCTTGACTCTGCTCGCCAGTTTTGTAACCTTGCGCTTGGCAGTAGCCTTATCTGATGAACTAAAAATGATACATGCATTCCATAAATGTAGCAGACAAAATACCAATTATTCAGACAAATTTCTGTTTATCCTGGGGAGGAAAGAAACTTAGGAGTGAGTGGCACTTTTTAAAAATTACAGTGACAACTTTCTCCTCAAGCCGTCCACATTGATAAGTACCATATTTGTGTGCTGTACACTTAATGGCAAAAAAGATTTTGTTGAGTCCGTGATGGGTAAGTGATCTAATGAACTCCTAAGGAAAGAAAAGAATGAAAGAAGCAAAGAGAAGTTAAACTATTGCCCTCCTCTATTGCTGGAGTTTAAACATGTCCATATTGTGCTTAGCATTGATGCTAGGATGGCCATCAAAACATACAGCTCAACATTTCAGGAATTTTTCAGTAAGGGAAGAAGTGGAATATACAGAATCTAGGATGTCTGTAGGAAAAGTGGGAGGGCAAGCAATGTTATATTCATTATGACATCATCATACAAATCACACAGCTCACATACTTGGCACAATGATATTATATACTTGTGATCATTGTGGTTCATACCACATACTTATGTAAGGAAGGAATTGAGAAACGAAGTGTCCTTGGTACTCTCTGAGCTCGGTTGTTTTCTTGCAGATGTTTCATTATCCAAACTAGGAAACATCGTCAGCTCTAGTCACCTAATTACCTAGTTTGGATAATGAAACATCTGCAAGAAAACAACAAAGCTCAGAGAGCATCAAGGGCCCCTCATTTCAACCCTGAGCTCAAATATTCTTCTTTATTGGATGGAGCAAGATTGCACATCTCTGTTCTCAAGCAGGTTTGGGAAAATTTTTGGTGTTTCAGAAATCCCAATAGCTAGAGAGGGATCCTGAAAGTTGTATTTTGGCAACATTTGGAGGGTCATAGGGTTGAGCTTGAAATTTTCACTTTTAAAAGTTATATAAATGTAATTCTGAACCAACATCTGTTTTGCAATTCATAAGAAGTTGTCTTCTCCTTTAAAACGCCTTCTGTTTTCTTTTTTTTTCTTTTTTTCATTCGTCTTCTGTTTTCTTAAGGGCGGGTTTGAGTTTGCTTGATTATTAAAGGTGGTAGAGTTGTTTTGTGATTTTCTGTTTTCTCCTTGGGTTGCTTTCTCTGATACATCTTTCCATCACTCTGAAGCATATTATTTTTTGGGCTTTCTACAATTTGCATTTTGGGAAAAAGGATCATCTTCTAGATCTTCCCTTTTGTGTAAACTGAAATATAGGAAGCCATAAGGGGCTGCAGAGAGTTGGAGAAATGACTACATCATGAAAATAAGACAAGACATGCAATTCTTATGCATTTGTTGCCCCAAGCATGCAAAAATATTATACTATACCCAGGATAATTTCACTGAAATTATCCTTGTTTTGAAATAAATTTCAGATTCAAAAGGCAGAATCTCCTTCACCAAATTGGGGAACTGATATGTCTAGTCTAGTGAAAAGAAGGACTGAAGCAGAGGTGGTATTCAGCCGGTTCTGACCAGTTCTGAGAACTAGGAGCAGAAAATTTGAGTAGTTTGGAGAACTGGAAAATACCACCTCTGGCTGGCTCCGTCCTCATTTATCCCCTGCCTCCCAAGTCCCAGCTGATCTGCTGGATCTTCTTCTGTTGCCCTGCATAGGAGAACAGAGCTGGAAAGCAGGTTAGTGGGGTGGGGAGGGAATGGGGATTTTGCAGTATCCTTCCCCTGCCACGCCCACTAAGGCACACCATGTCCATGGAACCAGTACTAATTTTTTTTTAATACTATCACTGGACTGAGGTGACAGTATTCCAGTATTTGATGGGCTGCCACTAAGAAGAGTGGGTCAACTTATTTTCCAAAGCACCAGAAGGCAAGACAAGAAACAACGGATGGAAATTAATCAAGGAGGGAATCAACCTAGAACTAAGAAGAATTTTTTTGACACTTTGTCTTCAGTAGTTGTAGGTGCCCCATCACCGGAACCTTTAAGAAGAGACTGGACAGCCACTTGTCTGGAGTGATATTGAGCAGGCGGTTGGATTAACAGATCTCCAAAGTCCCGTCCAACTCTGTTATTCTGTTGAAAATGAAGGAGAAAACTAGGTCGGTTTTGTGCACAACACTAGTTAAGACATGAAGAAGTAATTTGAAATGTGATTTCTCCTTAACTTTGCAGTGAAGACATGAGAGGCTTTACATATTAAAAGCACATTCCTGAAAAGAAAAAATCACCCCGCTGCAAACTGACAGCCAGCACAATAAAGAGAAGTCTAGGTAAAAATGAGGGAAATACCAAATATTTACATATAGAAAGCATTGAAACACAACTTACTTTTCTTTTTCAACGTCTCTGAAATTATCTTCACATTTTTCCTGCATGTGCATTGGTTTGATTTCAAGAGTTCTGACATTTTTTTTAAAAAAGAGTATGTTTTATATACTCTTTTAAAAGTTTAATTGAGAATGGTTTTATTTCTTCAATTGATTTTACCCCTCAGTCATTTGCACAGCTATATTTATAAGAGTGTAAGGATGGCTCAGTGGCTAAGATTTGTCGATCAGATGGTTGGCAGTTTGGCGGTTCGAATCCCTAGGGCCGTGTAATGGAGTGAGCTCCCGTTACTTGTCCCAGCTTCTGCCAACCTAGCAATTCGAAAGCATGTAAAATATGTAAGTAGAAAAATAGGGACCACTTTTGGTGGGAAGGTAACAGCGTTCCGTGTGCCTTTGGCATTTAGTCATGCCAGCCACATGACCACGGAGATGTCTTCAGACAGCACTGGCTCTTCGGCTTTGAAACGGAGATGAGCACTGCCCCCTAGAGTCGGGAATGACTAACACATATGTGCAGGAGGGGAACCTTTATAAGAATGTGATTAACTGCACAATACTAAATGTTAAGTCGTTATTTCTAGGTTTCTCACTGGGTGACCTTGTTGTTGTTGTTTTAAAAAATAGATATAAGCATTTTGTTTTGCCAATTATTTTCTTATAGGTTATGATTAGCTTGTTCATTTGTGCAAATGTCTTGGTCTTTAGGCAATTTATAACATAAAGTGATGAGAATGAAAAATGAGGGTTGGTTAACATGAACGGCATAATCCTTTCTGATTTCCCCCAACCCATCAATTGATCTTTCATCAGCAATATGCTTGGTTGAAGGATGGTCGATTATGACAATGCAGCCAGTTTATATTGAAAGGTCAGAATCTCCCTTAGTCAAAGATGACACAACAACAGAATTATATCTCAGATTCTTTCCACCTCCTGGTGAAGGAAAGAGTCCTAAATTCCATCAGTTAGGAATTTGCTTGAGAAGAATGTATATGTCAAGCACAAACAACCAAAGCTATAAGTTAAGTTCCAATTAAACTGATGTATTGCTAAATCACCTTTGCTAAATGCTAAATCACAAGAAAGTCAACTAATGGTTAGATAAAGGTTAAATAGGGGTTAATTGAATTCAAGAGAGGATGCACTTAGTCCATTTATGGCTATGTCAATACTCTAGGCTGATTCCTCTTTTGGCCCCCTGCCCCTGATGCTCTGCCGCTTCTCATACAATATAAGACCAGAAGTGGGTTGTTGCTGGCATTACTGCTGGTTCGGTACCAGACGTGCACTCCATGTGTTTGTGTGCATTTGCACATAAACTGCTCTGCATGTGCAAAATGTTAAAAAAAATGAAAAATGAAATAACATTTGTGCAATGAAAATTGTTCTGCGCATGTACAGAACCAAAAATCAAGATGGTGCGCCGTAGGAAAACTGGTTCGGGGGCGTGGCAGGCCTGGCTCGCTGCCAGTTCCAGCGATCCAGGCTGCCAAGTTACTACTGGTTCGGCGGAACCAGTCCAAACCAGTAGGAACCCACCTCTGTATAAGAGGCATGGTCATGCTATTGAGAACTTCTGAATAGCCTGTTAAAAGAGTGAGGAAGATGTTTATGTTTTGTTTGACATTTTATACTAGAACCTCAAGGCAACGTACATGGTCTACTCTTATTTTATCCTTCTACAACACACTCAAGAGGAAGATTAGCTTAATGTTTTCAGTTCACTAATGAAATGAAAATGTGAACCTGGACTTATCTAGTCCCAGCCCAACAGTTTAACTTTGTAATTGTACTACATTGCTTTGCATTATTGGCCATTTGCTAAAATATTAGTTGAATGAAGATTCTGGAAATTGTGTGGGGAGGATGATGAATGAAAAACATTCAGAATTATATATATTTGCTAGCCTGTATTTACTGTCCACTTAGACAGCAAAAGGAGGATTTAAATGGATTAATTCAATGAATTATTTAAGTAAAGCCCACCTCATAATTTTATTTAATTCAGTATTAATATAGCTCAGTCATAAGGCTTCTGATTTTATGCAGTTTTTACATCCCTTGCATTTTTTTAAGGTCACTTATGGTGTCATAATTTTTCACATTAACTTACTAAAGTATTGGAAAAAGTTCCAAAATTGGGTTTAGAGATTGAGATTTGAGATTTATTAGATTTATATGCCGCCCTTCTCCCAAGGACTCAGGGCGGTGTACAACAATTAAAAGAAACACATAATATAAAAGTTAAAAAAAATAAATGGAATATCCCAAACCCAATTAAAATTGACAGTACATTTTTTTTAAAAAAAAATCGAATTAAAATTAACAGTGATCAATACTTTATTTTGTTTTGTTCAGGCCAGGCTGGCTTGCTGGAAAAGCCAACTTTTTAGGGCGCGTCGGAAGGACCGGAGGTTGGGGATTATACGAAGCTCTGGGGGCAGCTCATTCCAGAGGGAAGGCGCTCCCACAGAGAAGGCTTTCCCCCTGGGGGTCACTAGCCGACACTGTCTGGCCGACGGCACCCTGAAGAGGCCAACTCTGTGGGATCGCACTGGACGATGGGAGGCTACTGGTTTTATTTCTTTGATTTATTCCTGTGATTTATAGATCCTCCCATCTCAAATACATAACTCTTGGAAGTTATGTACGCGTGGATATACTTGGTAAGATACAAACAATTGTATTTCTTCACAATTGCTTGTGATCTTTCCCCCTGCCTTACATTTTTAAAAAAATTAAAAACCAAAACTCTGTCCTCAAAACTGAAGTCTTAGATGTTCTGCAGGAAGGAATGATCCAAAATTGCAGGAATAAGACCTATTTTTCCACATGAATACATTAGTGTGCTAAATAGGAGACGATTATATGCACATCTTCTAATCGAAGTAATTGCAGCTATTTTATTATTTCAATGAGTCCTTAAAATATTGGTGATGAGCAGATGTCATCACCACGTAAAGCTGGGGGTTACTTTTTTGGGGAATGGAAGGATTTATTTCATCTCCCTTTAGGCACTAAGCAGTTTTGAGCAGCGGTAGTGAGCCATTGGATTTTTGCCGAGATTCGCTTTGGTTTTCAGAATGACTGCTGTGATGCTGAACGTCAGTACAACAAGCTATGACTACTTTGTTGTCCTTTGCCTTTATTCCCCTCTCCAGCTGCTATGCTAAAATTCTGAGCACACTCTTGAATGTCACATAGATGCCTCTTTGATTAAGGTGTGCGGCTGGCCAAGTCTATCAAGCAGAGGATTATGGCTTGGGTGACGTTTCAGTTGTAATTGAATCATAAACTCTGGAAGAAACCATTGCAGACTCTCACACACGGATTATAAATTTCAAAGCGAGCAATCCAGGGAAGAACAGGAAGGCAAAGTAAGAGCCGTGGTGGTGCAGTGGTGCAGTGGCCTTTCAGCTTCAACGGGCCTTGGAGGAAGCTAGCTATCTTGACCCCTTCCAGTCCGGCTTCAGACCTGGTTACAGCACAGAAACCGCTTTGGTCGCATTGACCGATGATCTCTGGAGGGCCAGAGATGGAGGCTATGCGTCCATCCTGGTTCTCCTTGACCTCTCAGCGGCTTTCGATACCATCGACCATGGTATCCTTCTGCGACGACTGCGGGAGGTGGGAGTGGGAGGCACTGTTCTGCGGTGGTTCTCCTCCTACCTCTCGGACAGGCCGCAGTCGGTGTTGGTCGGGGGGCAGAGATCGTCCCTGAGGCCCCTAACATGTGGGGTACCTCAGGGTTCGGTCCTATCCCCCCTACTATTTAACATATACATGAAACCGCTGGGCGAGATCATTCGGAGGCACGGGATAAAATACCATCAATATGCGGACGATACGCAATTGTATCTGTCCGCCCCGTGCCAACTCAATGAAGCGGTGGACGTGATGAACCAGGGTTTGGAGGCCGTTAGGAACTGGATGAGTGCTAACAAACTGGTACTCAACCCGGATAAGACCGAGTGGCTGTTGTGTTTCCCCCCCAATAATTTGGCTAATATACCAACGCTTAGGCTGGGGGGTCAAATTTTATACCCCTCAGATAGGGTCCGCAACTTAGGAGTCCTCCTGGACCCACAGCTGACTTTCGATCACCAGCTGTCAGCTGTGACCAGGGGGGCATTTGCCCAGGTTCGCCTGGTCCGCCAGTTGCGGCCCTACCTAGACCGGGGGGCTCTCACAACAGTCACTCGAGCCCTTGTGATCTCTAGACTGGAATACTGCAATGGGCTCTACATGGGGTTGCCCCTGAAGTGCATCCGGCGACTGCAGCTAGTCCAAAATGCAGCCGCGCGAGTGATAGTGGGCGCACCGCGGTTCGCCCACGTTACACCTGTCCTCCGCGAGCTGCATTGGCTGCCTGTTGGTCTCCGGGTGCGCTTCAGGATACTGATGACCATCTTTAAAGCACTCCATGGTAGCGGGTCTGGGTACTTGAGAGACCGCCTTCTGCCGATTACCTCCCTAAATCGACCAATTAGATCGCACAGACTGGGCCTCCTCCGAATTCCATCTGCCAGTCAATGTCGACTGGCGACCACACGGAGGAGAGCCTTTTCTGTTGCCGCCCCGACCCTGTGGAACGAGCTCCCCATGGAGATCCGTACCCTCACCACTATCCAGACCTTCCGCGCAGCCCTCAAGATCTGGCTCTCCCAGCAGGCCTGGGGATAGGTTTCCAATTACCCGCCCGAGTGTTTGATCGCTGAATGAAAGTTGTGTTTTATTATTTTTTCTTTGTGCACATATTGTTTTGTTTTTGACCTTGCACCCCCCTCCCCTGTGGTTGTAAGCCGCCCTGAGTCCCCTCAGGGAAAAGGGCGGCATATAAATCCCAATAAAACCTAAAACCTAAAACCTAAATGCAGTATTGCAGGCTAATTCTGCTGACTGCCGATTGCCAGTAGTTTGGCAGTTCGATTCTCACCATTTCAAGGTTGACTCAGCTTTTCATCCTTCTGAGGACAGTAAAATGAAGGTCCGGATTATTGTGGACAATATGCTGAGTCTGTAAATTACTTAGAGAGGGCTGTAAAGCTCTGTGAAGCGATATATAAGGGACCACTTTTGGTGGGAAGGTAACGGCGTTCCGTGCACCTTCAGCATTCAGTCATGCTGGCCACATGACCACGGAGATGTCTTCGGACAGCGTTGGCTCTTCGGCTTTGAAATGGAGATAAACACCACCCCCTAGAGTCGGAAACGACTAGCACATATGAGTGAGGGGAATCTTTACCTTTACTTTTACAGAGATTCAGTCCTGAAGGAAGAAGATAATTTTCTTGTGAGGCTTTTTCAACGGTGATGTCCTGCTCTTGAGAAATTGCCCAATAATTTCTCCTCCTTGAGAGAATCTTGGGAAATGCAGTCACTCAATTTCATTCATTTCATTCATAATTTGGGGGAGATTTTCAGAAGGCTATTTGTGCATAACTCTATTTAGAATGCCCGGAAGCTTGTTGCCTGTCTATGGAGATGACCATGTGTTTGATGAATCAAATCCCCTTCCCAGGTTCCTCTCTTAATGAATAGTTTGTAGGGCACTTGAATCTTTTTTTAAAAAAAATCTTTCCTGAAAGCATAAAAAAGGCACGGCCAGAGATTAAAATGAATTATGAGGATGCTGTCAAACATACAGGAAAGCAAATGTCTTTTGAGATCACTTCATAGATTTAATGAGTGCGCTAATGCACCTCTGTTCTATCACATTTGGTGTATTCAACAAAATCACAATGACGATGACAGCATCAACAAAAGGAAGAACACCGCAACCTTGAAGACTGTGCCAAAGAATTAATAGGGAGGAAAAAAATGGTTAAAAAGAGGGGCTAGCAACAATATGCACTTGAAGAATCACTTTATGTGGAATTTATTAATATATGGAAAGCAACGTGGGAGGCCTTGAATAGGTAACCTTATAAACATTACGTAAAATCAAACAAGGCCTCTCTTTTTTTTAAAGTCAGAATGTGGGGCTGAGAAGTTGCCCTTAAACAAAACACTTCGAAGTATTCTTGAAAGCATTGCATTGAACTGAGCCCAGGTTATTTGATATCGGAAACCTGGAGAGAGGCCAGCGTGAAGGATTATGCTTTCTTTTGCTTTCAGACAGACACAGGCTCACATATCTACAAAAAAGGATTTGCAATTGTTGCTTAGGCACAAAATTCACTGTCTAAATTGGGGGGATTAATTTAACCATCATCATCATTTAATGACCCCATAATCCCTTGCAGGGTGGAGTCTTGGCAACTGAATGGAGCTAGCAGAGTGTTTTAATGGCCAGATGCCTTTCCTGTCACCAATGAGGAGCTTTGTTCAGCGGATATATTTTCCTTGTGCCCAGAGAGAGAAATATTTGCCTTTACCTAGGATCAAATTCACAGCCTCCTGATTGTCAGGAAAGAGCTCTACCTCTAAGCCACCACGTCACTCGAGGAAATTGATTTAATGATAAATTAAATTAGAAGCTATGGAGCTTCAACCTGTCCCATCCTAGCCAAATCTGTAACCAACCATGACAATCCGCCATGGTCAACTTACCATGGCCAACTCACCATGGCTAACTTGCCACAGCCAACTTGCTGTGGTCAACTTGCTGCAGGACAACTCGCTGCGGTAGAAGAGTTACGCTAATATCAAAGCAGTGGTGGGTTCCTACCGGTTCGGCCCAGTTCAACTGAACCAGTAGTGATTTGGCAGCCTGAGTCGCTGGAACCGGCAGTGACCCAGGCCTGTCATGCCCCCAAACTGGTACCCGGGTGGCGCCAGCGGTGCTGCAATCTTGTTTTTTCAGTTCTGTGCATGCACAGAACAATTTTAGTTGCACTGAGCATGCACATGCAGTATGCCTCAAGCGCACACACATACAAAGCATGCACACAAGTGAACCAACAGTAGTGCCTGCCAGAACCCACCCATGTATCAAAGAAATAGTGAAATAGAATCATTAAAGAAAGAGGGACAGAGGGAAATGTGAATGGCAAAAATTAAAATATTTTTTTTATTTATTTTAATTAAATAGGTTTGTTAAATTGTCCCATGGCAAGTTGTTCCATGGTGAGTTGTCCTGCAATGAGCTGACAGTGGCAACCTGTCCCATTGTGACCTCTGGAAGAACTCCAGATGTTGGGTTTCACTGCCAGCTCCAGCTACCAAGAGAACCTTGGAAAAAAGATCTAATGTCAAAGCTTTCCCTGCCTGTTGAGATCTTTGCCTTTGATGGAGAAGAGGGAAAACTGACTAATTTGACAGATCCTGGAATACAATCCTAAACAACCACCACCACCCCTCTATAGGGTGGGATTCTCCTGTCCCTATAGTTTGAGGACTGAACTGTAATATCTGTTGCAAGCAGAGTGATAGAAATATCATCGACATTACCAAACTTGGACCAATCAGCTAAATAGCCAGCCCAAACATAATTCAAAATTAAGTCCTAAAGGTCATTAAAAGCAATAACCTCATGGTGGATTGAGAGGCTACATGACTGCAGATTGACCCACAAAGTTGATAGCCATGAGATGCTGTACTAAGCATCTATGATCATTACCTGAAGTTCTGGTGTGACTATAGATGCTATTTTACCTGATATCAAAGGGCAGGAACCTGTGTCTTTTACTCATGCATAAGCCGTGGTACCCAAATACCTGAAATTATCATTTGTATGATTATCACTTTTGCTTTAAAACAACAATGAACCTTTGGAACACAGAAACTCAGTTTCCTTCATTCCCAAAATTCACTGGGTGACTTTGGATCAGTTGGTTTTTCCAAAAGGTTTGGTAGGTGCTGAGATAGGTGAACTCTAGCTCAGCAGGAATCTCCTGAAGGAAAGGCTATGATTGAAATAATCTCATGTAGAACCCATCAATTGTGGCTGGTTCAGTTAGCTGTGGTTATTCATAAAACTTCTAAAGGAAATCAACCTTGACTGTTCTTTGAATGACAGATACAGAAGCTGAAGATCAACTATTTTGATCCACCAAATGAGAAGAGAGGACTCCTTGGAAGAGATCCTGTTGGGAAAGATGGAAAGCAAAATAGCAATAGCAATAGCAGTAGACTTATATACCGCTTCATAGGCCTTTCAGGCCTCTCTAAGCGGTTTACAGAGAGTCAGCATATTGCCCCCAACAATCTGGGTCCTCATTTTACCCACCTCGGAAGGATGGAAGGCTGAGTCAACCCTGAGCCGGTGAGATTTGAACCTCTGACCTGCTGATCTAGCAGTAGCCTGCAGTGCTGCTTTTAACCACTGCGCCACCTTGGGGGATGCCAGAGGATGAGAAGGGGATGCCAGAGGATGAGATGGTTAGACAGTGTCATTGATGCAATCAATGCAGTGTTAGGGCAAACTCCAGGAGACAGTGAAAGACAGAAGGCCTGAGGTGCTGTGGTCAGCGGTGGGCTTCAAAAATTAGAGCAATGAGTTCACTGCCCCATTGCTGGGTGGGCATGGCCATGGTAGGTGTGGCCTAGTCGGCCTCCTGCACCATGGGGGGCATTTTTCACCTTCCCCAGGGTCCAGAGGAATTCCCCTAGCTTCTGGAAGGGTGAAAACTGCTTACCCCGAGCTCTGGAGGCCCTCTGGAAGCTGGAAACTGGCCAGCTTCCCGACTTCTGGAACCTCCAGTAGGCCTGTTTTCTCCCCTCCTGAGCTTCTGTGTGGGCCCTGCACTTACCTGGCATGATGAATGAGCTGTGTGGAGACTTTTGGGAAGGGTGGGGGGGGCTGAGCATAGCCAGTCAGGGGTGGCATTTTGGGGGGGGTCACCGATCTGGGCAGAATCCTAGCTAGAGGATCGCCCGAACCCATGCGGACCCCCAGCAGCCCACCCCTGGCTATGGTCTATGTGAAGAGTCAGCAACAATGAATTCATAAAACCAAGTCTCAAAAAAGGGCAGGAGAATGACACCCCATGGAGAAAAAAGTAAAATTTCTAGACCGCTCAGAATTGCTTTGCCCAAAATGGGCAGCCATATCAATGTGATAAATAAATAAGTAGCAAAGATGCAGAAATCCAAGCCAGGAGACTGTTTGCACTTAAAGTTCACACAGCCTGAAGGATCATCAACTTGTAAAACAACATGCCCTGCTAAACTTTATTTTGCAGCTTATCTGAAAAACAGCATGATTCACACTGGGAAATGGACTACGATCAAATTTCCCTTCATTGGAGAGTTCCCTGCATCAGCCATCCCCCTGCCGTTTTTTCTATTCACGCCTTCTGATGGCTTTTCTCTTTGCTCAACAGTGTTTTCATGCCCCTCCCACACATTTATTTTCATTTTCTTTTTTTAAAAAATTATGCCATACTGCCCAGCTCTGGGAAATCCACAGGTTAAAATGCTTATACAGAATATGGGGAGAAGTTGCTCAAAACTCAACGAGGACTACAGTGAGGGCATTATTAGCTGGGAAAAAAATATATGTTTGGTTATACAGTGAATGGGCTTAATTGAATTGGTACATGATACTAATGAGACAAATCTAATCCTGACGGAATTTTCTTCCATTAAACCTCACTTGAAAAAATAATGAGCAAATGCTAATCACGGAATGAGCTAAGTGTGCTAGCTAGAAAGTAAATTACTCTGAGGTTGCAAAAATTACTTTGTCTGAAACTGAAGCATACTATTTGCAAGATATAGATTTTCCTAGGTTTTGGGACAAAGTTTATTTATTTATTTAGTTTGTCAAACATGTATGAGATAACAGGTATAAGTATAAACATGGACATGAACACAAGAAATGGCTATCAATAAATGGAGACAATAGGACAGGGATGGTAGGCACACTGGTGTGCTTATGCAGACCTCCTGACCTCTTAGGAATGGGCTGAGGTCCACAGTAGACAGTTTAAGGTTAAAGTTATAGGGGTTTAAGGATGTAACAACGGAGTCAGGTAGAGCATTCCAGGCGTTGACCACACTGTTGCTGAAGTCGTATTTTCTGCAATCGAGTTTGGAGCAGTTTTCCTTGAGTTTGTATCTATTATTTGCCAGTGTATTATTGCGGTTGAAGCTGAAGTAGTCATTGACAGGTAAGACGTTGTAGTAGACAATTTTGTGTACTACATTTAGGTGAAACCTTAGTCGGTGTAGTTCTAGGTTGTTCCAAGCTTCAAATTTCAAGCCTGGTGGCATAAGGTATTCTAATGTATTAGGTCTATTTTGTTAGGTATTGGGTTAGTTCTATTATGTTAGGTATTCTAAGTTAGGTCAAAACAATCTTTCTCTTTATGCTGCTTGCCCTTCAACTTGGCTTTTTGTCAAATTGTCAAGGGCTAAAAAAATCTTCACCTAAGTATTGGGGTTTTGGTGTAAGAATTGCTGATGCATATGAGTGAGAAAGAAGTGTGGATTATAGTCAGAGAATTTTTGCATTAGTTCACTAGAAAGAGACTGACTAGAAAGAGAATTAAACTATCAAGAGATATTCAGTTGCAGTTCAGTTTTTATATTTCAACCCAAGTCTTAACCCAGCCATTGTGAGTTGTGAGTGGTTTTTAAGTTGTGCAATATGGAAAACCATCCAATTTTAATGTAGCAATTGTTTGGTAAACAAACCATGGTGGATTGCACAATGGGAACCCAGCTACTGAATTTCATCACTTATTGTTGGTGTTGAGCAGAAACAGTTCTCCAGGGTATTTCAAGGAAAGTTTCACAATAAGGTCCATAGTTTTGTATTACATTTTGGTGTTGAGAGTTTTGAAAGCAGAAACGTCATGTAAGTAAATCAGGTGGTTGAATCATTTGTCGAATGACCAAAGTTCTTCATAGATTACATGGTTAACAAAAAGATTTCCAATGCAATAAAATGTAACTGTATATATTATAACAACAGAAGGATTTGATTGTTTTTATTAATGAAATGAAATACTGTTTATTTGGCCAATGACCAAAATCAAATAGATGAATTAAAATACTAGCATAACAAAGATATTCTTCCTACTCTGTATAAATATGAGCTTCCCTGATTCAAAAGTCATATAAAGGTAAATGTAAAGGTTCCCCTCACACATGTGTGCTAGTCATTCCCAACTCTAGGGGGCAGTGTTCATCTCTGTTTCAAAGCTGAAGAGCAAGTGCTGTCAGAAGATGTCTAAGTGGTCATATGGCCGGTATAACTAAATGCCAAAAGCGCCCGGAACACTGTTACCTTCCCATCAAAGTAGTTCCTATTTTTCTACATGCATTTTTATGTGCTTCCGAACTGCTAGGTTGGCAGAAGCTGGGAGCCTGGGACAAATAACGGGAACTCACTCCGTTACTTGATACTAGGGATTCGAACCGCTGAACTGCTGACCTTTCTGATCGACAAGCTCAGCATCTTAGCCACTGAGACACCGTGTCCCTAGCATAACAAAGATATTCTTCCTACTCTGTATAAATATGAGCTTCCTTGATTCAAAAGTTATATATACTTCTGTCATTGTTTTTATTAATAGGATTTGTTCCATTGTGGAGCCTACAAACTGATCCAGTAGAAATCTCAGTAATGTTCACGCAAAGACTGCTATAATATTCTCAATTTCAGCTTTCTATCAGATTAAGAGCTGATTCACCAAAGCAGAAGACAGATCTGAGACCTATCCGGCTGTTGTGGTTTTCAGACCCAGAGGGTTAGACACTGCATCTTTGTCTCAGGAATGTTAGGTGCAATTTGATATCGGCAGCACGTACTCGTGATTAATGGACTCAATCTCCAATCTCTAGATTAAGACTGACTATAGTGCAAACATCACAGCTAAAACATCTGCCCTATTTTGTGATTTCCCCCCCCCAAATCCCCTCCTAGTCTTTATTGCTTTGTATCATTTTGTCAAATGAAGCGTTCTACAGAATTCCAGATCTTCCATAGTCTTCTGTGAAATTTGAATTCAGTTGTTGCCTTCCTTTGACTTTTGAGTTTCTTTCTTTCTGTTCTTGGAAATGACATAATATGACTTTCTTGTATACTGCACCATTATTACTCTTATAGTGATTAGTCCCTTGGGAGTCTAATGCTGTCTAATGAACTCATGGCTGAAAAAAGCAGAAATTCTTGACTCACAGTGGTGTCATTTAACTATTATACCTTAGTGGCCTTGGAAATAAATCTATGGCATGTATTGTGAACATAAGGTTATTGTATAAAACTTTTTCATGTATTTCCCATTGGAAGTGGAAAACTTGTGGAAAAAGATTCTAGGATCACATTCTGCTCGATTCTGATTACATGGACTGTTAGAAATTCTGTTTATATAAATCACCACACAGAGCAAACAAAAAGTACACTCACTATGTGCTTTCCTGCTTAACTGTTTAACTGTAACAGGAAACTCTAAGAACAAAAGAGCATGAAGTATATACAAAAGATCCAAACTTGTAAATATTATCATCTACTGGCTGGAATACTACTGCAGTTGTTGCATAGAAATACATTCCAACAATAAATTTCCAACATGAACTGAGTAGATATTTGAGAAGTGATCCTTGGGATTTTGAAATGCAGATTCCAGCGCCCGAACTGGTAGTGAAAAAACCCACCACTGAGATATATGTGTGTCTCCAAGATTTATAATAGATCCATCCTAGATGTCTCTTCTTTCTCTTGCCCTCCATGTATTGTGATGTGTGTCTCCAAGATTTATAATAGATCTATCCTAGATATCTCTTCTTTCTCTTGCCCCCCATGTATTGTGATGGATTGAGGACCATTTCTTGAGGTACAGTGGGCAAAACACCAGTACATTATTATTGTGATCAATCACCTTGCCCAAGATAATTCTCCCAGGAGTCCAAATTGGACCATTTTCACAATTGTGCCCATGTGTGCTTGTGTAGAGATGAAATAAGAGTGAAATGATAATATCCCAATCTACCACCCCAAATAGATTGAAAAGTTCAGCCATGCTACTTCCAATAACTTCAACCTGGTCTCTTGTGGTGCCTCAAAAAAGTCTAAGACTGAGTCGTGTCCCTCAGTTCTTCAGAAGACATCACCTGTTGGTCTAGACTGAATTTCTCCAATCTTTTCAAGATTTCTAACTAGTTTGCTGAATAGCAAGGATCTGGGAAATTATATTTAACCCATGAATAACACGTCAGGCTGGCTATTCCCAAATTAAGAAAATGTATGAACCCTTCTTATAACTGTGACCAGCAGTTCACATACATTAGGATGCAAAGTGATGGTTTGCAACCCTACTAAGGGATGCATTAAAAACAGAAGCTGAGTTAATCCACCTGTAGAACATAGGCTCTGTTGCTGAGTTGTGATTCCTCGGGAAATATGCATTTTCAATGTATGGGAAGAAAATGCCATGTATCCACAAAACAACAAAACACACAGGGTATATTATACCTTGATTCTGCGATAAACTGCATTTCTTTAAATTGCAGATAGCAAATGCAATTCAGTACTGTCTTCATATTTAATGCTGTCCCTATGCTAGGAATGAATACGGTTATGCTGGAAACCCATGTGATGTTTCCTTACCCAGCATGATTGCCAAGCTATGTTAATCTCTGTTCATAGTCAACTAGAAATAAGACAATCCAATGACAGCTGGATATATTTTAATCCTGCTCTTAAAGTCTTGCTTACAATTTTCTGGTTCAGATGGCTGAAACACAGTTTCTGCTGAGCTCTGTGCATTAGCTTCTGGATTTATAACCCTTTTTAGGATTTTTACCGATCTCGGTGCTTACTCCATGCCGACTACTTTATTACTGTCAATAATCGGTTTATATACCCTACAATGTAAGAATGTTTTTTTGTGTTTTTTTGTTCAAAATAATTTTGAAAAGCTATTATAAACTGAACTGTGATTTTGAGCAGCGTGATGGAATTCCCCATCCTGTTGTAGGTCAAACTCAAGAGGCAAATGGGGATTTCTGGAAGAAAAAAATCTGACTTAATGTCCTTGCAGTATGTCACAGACAATGCAGCCCACTTCCGTTATGAAAAAATTGGACATTATGTTAATAGCACATTATGAAGAAGGTATTGTTACATTCCATAATTATTCAGACCAGTAACCATAGACATGATTCTAATGTTTCATTCCCATGGTTCTCAGCACTCCCTTTAATAGGATAAAAAGTAGCCATCTGATGTTGTTCCTGCAGAATTGCTGAGAATGTCTATCTACTACTTCCTTTGTTTATGAAATTTTATCCTGTACTGTAAGATAATCCTGTATCTCTTAAAGGATAATCCTTTTGTCTTGTACAGCAGGATTTTATCCTGTACAACTTCCTTCTTTAAAAAGGATTCTTTCGTTTCTTAGATAAGCCCAATGGTCTTTCTTTTGAGTAGATGTTGAACGGGACCTTGGAGATCTTCTAGACCAACCCTTTGCTCAAGCAGGAGACCTTATACTATTTCAGACAAAATGGCTTTCCAGTCTCTTCTTAAAAGAGATGTTCAGCATTCAGCTAGATGCAACTGTATTCAATAACCTCAGAAGGGAGGAAGTGGGATTGTAGATCATTTTTTAAAAAATGGGGAAAGCCAAAATGGTACTGGAGTTTGAAAACAGAACATTTTCAATATTTACTTATTTGTCAATTAAACTTTAAATTTTAATAATCATCTGTCAAAACAAGGTACTGAACTTAGTATAGTATACTATACTAAGAATTGAGGCTTTTGAACTATGGTGCTGGACAAGACTCCTGCGAGTCCCTTGGACTGATAGGTGATCAAACCGGTCAGTCCTAGAGACATCAACCCTGATTGCTCTTTAGAAAGCCAGATCCTGAAGAGGAAACTCAAATACTTTGGCCACCTAATGAGAAGGAAGGACTCACTGGAGAAGAGCCTCATGCTGGGAAAGACTGAGGGCCAAAGAAGAAAGGAATGGCAGAAAATGAGGTGGCCAAATGGAGCCACTGAATGAAGCAGTCGGCGTTAGCTTAAATGGACTCCAGAGGATGGTAGAGGACAGGGAGGCCTGAAGGAACATTGTTCATGGGGTCATGATGGGTTGGACACAACTTCCCAACTAAGAACAACAAGATAATGAACAAGATTTAAAACTCAAATGTTAGTATCAACCTCCATTAAAACAGAAAAAAAGAACAGAGCTGAAAATCTCATACTCATTGATAACCATAGCAGTTCTATTAATACCCTGGCCAGATCTTCATTTGCTTTTGTGGACATGCCAGAATAATTGTTAAACAATTAGCCATGAAAGAGAAATAAAGATTGCAATCTAACCTGGAGTGCCATCCTTTTTTAAAACAAAAACTTTTCTATGGCATTAAAATCAAGTGTAAACAAGAATCATAAAGATTCAAGCTGAGATGTCAGTACGTCATACGTTTTCAATCTTAACACCAGCTTTTCAAATTTGTTCCGCCAAAGAATAACATTAAAAAAAACAGGACAGCAAATAATAGATTTTTTTTTACTGTTAAATTCCTGCATTTGTAGAATCCTGTTCCATAAAATCCTCTGCACAAATAAATGTTTTAAGAAACATGTTATGGAAAATAGGTTGCTGGACCAATGTTTTCTGGTTCACTTCAAGGAACTAATATTCTAGATTTCAGTGTTTCAAATACGCAAAACGGAAAACACAGTTGGAAACTGAATCAAAGACATTTGCTTTGTTGATGTTCACTTCAGCAACTGGAGTCTTTTTTTCTCTCCTTTCCAAATGAAAGAGTACTGTCATTCATATCTCTTGCAAGAATGGTTGTTAAATATATGGAAATTGTCTCAAGCAATAGGTCAGTTAATTACAGCATTTTAATGCTTCCCTTGTAGAGCAGCAATTAATTTAACAGCATTTTGCTGGATTTCCCCCCCCCCCCCTCAGCATTATCAGTTTTAAAATCATCATAATTTGAGGCAAATAGTGCGGTTTTATTTTATGCGATTGTTCCTTCAAAGATCTTTATTTAACAAATGTCAGGGCTGAAGGTCTTTTTTCCTTTTTCTTTTCTTCTTTAAAATAATAACGGTCTTCTGCTTTATTATTAGCAGAACCAGAGGCACGTTGAGAAGCTGAACAAAATTGGTATGAGCATACTGTTATGCCTAGATTGAAGACTTCAAGTAAGACATGAGAGAGACATGCAGGAGATCTCATTTGTTTTTCACTTATCTCTGGAATGGAGACAGGAGACATGGTAAATAGGTTGAACTAAGGGGCCATGACAGTATTAATATACATGCAGGCTTTGCAACATTTTTAATTAGCTGAAGTCAGCCTTCCTTAGCAAGGTGAGCTGGAAATGACATCTCCTGCTGCTTAACTCTTTGTTTTGCCTTGCCAAAACAAAAACAAAAAAACCCCACCACCCCGAAAATAGATCTAGAGGAAAGCAGAGTTTCCTAGAAATTGCATAGATACGTTACACCAGAGAAATATATGGCTACATTTTGGCTAATATGAAAGAAAAAATAGATCGCTATTGCAATGGTTGGAAGATTGAAAGTATTTTTTTGTGGGGGAGGGTCTTTCCTCTTTTCTCCTCTAAATCGGAGGAGTGCTCAAAATAGAAAATCCTTTTCTCTCTATCAAGAGGCAGGGGTGGGATCCTGGAGACTCGCAGGGGTTCGGGAGAAACTCTAGCTAAGATTCTGTGCAGTTCAGAGAACACCCAAATCCCACTCCTGGCTGGCCCCACCCCACCCACCCTGTCCCTCTCAGGAATTCCCATGCACCCCATTTTGGAAGTGCAAGACACGCATGTAGGCAAAAAGTGGGCCTACTGGAAGTTCAGGAAGGCTGGAAAGGGGCTCGTTTCCAGAGGGCCTCCGGAGTTTGGGGAGGCTGTTTTTGCCCTCCCAGAGGCTCGAAAAACAGCTTCTGGAGCCCAAGGAGGGCAAAAACTCCTCTCCGCCATGATGCAGGAGGCCAACAAGGCCACACCCACCCAGCAACCAGGCAGAGAACCCCTTGCTAAAATATTTGAAGCCCACCCCTGATCAAGAATGTCCAGTTTTGGCATTGAAGACCTGTAGACTTCAACTTCCTGAATTCCTCATGCAGGTTGGAGAATTCTGGGAGTTGTCAACCATGGCAACTTTAAGTCCACAAGTCTTAAAGTTGCCGTTTTTGGACACCCTTGCTCTATATGGTTATGATTATTTTTCAACTGGTTGTGTGAAAACATCAGACAGGAATTCCATATATATTTTTTTGAAAAGACAATAAAGTCAGTGTTTAATTGCATAGCCTATCCTATGTGGTTCAGATGAGTAAAAAAATATTGGAGTGGACAAAGTGCACAGAAGCCCAAATTAATTGTTCTCACTGTTAGGAAGTGTCTCCTTAATTCTAGATTGCTTCTCTCCTTAATGAAAGGCTGAGTAATAAAATTATTTTAATCTGTTGAAAAGCACAGTTTGAGGTGATAGGACCCATACTGGTTGTTCAAACATAAATGCATCTAAGGATTTAACCTTTTCTTCTTCTTTTTTGTTAAGCTTCCTTTTGTTCTCTTCCCTTCTTAATGGATTTGGGCCATTGTTTAGCTGGGCCCTCTCTCTTCTGGGGTACATGGTACATAAACAGGGTAATTCAGTTGTATTCCTTCTTTATGGAACCCCAGAAATTCCTACAAATTCTATCTTTCTGCCTCTTTGTAAACAGATTAAAACAATCTTATTACTGAGCCTTTATCTCCATTTGAATGAGGCCACTATGATGGTTCTGAATATGTGTTTTAATTAGTTTATTAATAATGGTTTGTTTTAATGCTTTGTTAGTGTGCCACTGTTTGGCATCCAGAATCCATGGGGAGGTGGCCTAGAAATGCTGTCTTTATGTATGTATGTATGCATGCATAAATAAATAAATACAGAATTATTTCTCAAAGATCAGGGTAATTTCTCTGCCTGCCAAATGCACACACCTTTTTTAATTGGGCGGATGGTGACTGACAGAAGTAAGAGCATGTAATAAGGAACACCCAGTAGGGATTAGGATGTGTTTGCAAGAGAGAAGTCAGTGGCTTATGCTGTTCTGCTTCCCCTTTGCTCTTTCCTTTGAAGCCATGACAGAATTGTAGCAAATGCCCCAAACAAAAGAAAGCAGACTTATTAGAAATCTTCCTCCAGCAGGGAACGATGCGTCTTCTGCCTTTGATTTAACAGGCTTCCTCCTGATGTCTTCTCAGATCTCCTGACCATGTGAACATGCCAGAATTTTGATGATGCGTTGTTGGTTAGATTGGGTTAGAGGAAATAAAATGAAAAGGGTGTAGGAACTCACCCCAGCCCTGAAATTTTCATTCTGTTAAGCAGTGTCATTGATGTTTAGACTTTTGTTGATGAAAATTGAGGGATCACCAACACTTAGAAAAGAGATTTCTTTTCTT
The DNA here is from genome assembly GCF_051295495.1 of Thamnophis sirtalis. Classification (NCBI taxonomy): domain Eukaryota; kingdom Metazoa; phylum Chordata; class Lepidosauria; order Squamata; family Natricidae; genus Thamnophis; species Thamnophis sirtalis. The sequence goes on along the minus strand of NW_028261394.1, from coordinate 35,525,721 downwards.
TTTTAAAATGTTTTATTTGTTAACACTCAATTTTCATCAAACAGTGTGTATTCTGGGTACTGTTATGTTTAGATAGTCATATCTATACATCTTCATTATATTTAGTCAGCGCCGCAACCACCACCACCACCACTAAGGTAGAGGAACCACCTAATGAACCTGAGTATGTGACTCTTCTGGAATTATCAGATGAGTCACAAAGGGGGGAATAAAGTAGTCTGATAGACCCTAATTATGGCCAAAGTTCTATAGTCCCCATATTTAATATCAAATACTCTGATCAAAGTTGAGGTTTTGCACCATTAGCAGAAAATAGTTGCTGACAGTTGCTGAAGTGTCAGTAAGTATTTTTATGCATCCGGGAACAAGCAGACCCAGACAGGGAGTTTCCTGTTATTCTGCAAGATGTTTCTTGTTTTGCTGCCCTAAGCCTCCCTATATGTCACCCATGATCTATAATGTGCTGACCATGTATATTTTTGGAATAGTAACTGTTGGCCACCTGGCATAGACATTTTTGGTTCCTCTTATTACCTTATATGCTTAGACACTGCCTCTACAGTTGTTTACGTAATTTGCACTATAAATGTATGTCTTTAGGAACCTTTCGGGGTTCAAACTTTTGTGCTTGTTTGGCATGTTTGAACCTGCACATTCAATAAACTTTTCCTTCATTACATCGCTTGGCTTGATTGTCTCTTAATTCTACTACACCACCACCACCACCACCACCACCACCACCACCACCACCACCACCACCACCACCACCATCATCATAACATTATAAAATACTAACCTTAATACTTAATATTTAACATCATCGTCTTTAACGACTCTCCTCTAAACCGTTACTTCTCTTTATATCTTCTCCTTTCTCACTTCTTTTTCTATTATCTAACAATTAATAAAATGTGTCCCATATGGAAAAAAAAACATATTCCATTTCTTCTTTATCCTTAATAGCAAGTGTTAAATTATCCATTTCTGCAGAATCTAATATTTTTTTAAATTACAGTCTCCTCAGACGGGATCACATCACTTAGAAAAGTACCCCACACCCATTGTTGGCATGCCTGTAGCTTTTTTATGTTTATTAATATATATTAATATAAAGGTTGCATCAAATTTATTTATTTTTTCCAGCCAGTATAGTACAGGTTGGACACTTCTTTGGTAGTCACATTGGACAGTGGGGGAAATGCAGAAAAAGTGAAATTGTGGTTGCAGGAAACTTGGAGGAGGTATTTATTTATTTGTGGAATTTAGAAAGCCACTTTCAGCTTTCCAGGGAGCTCACCCCATTGTGCAGTAGTCAGGTCTCAAACCCGAGCTGTCAGCTTAATTGTTGAGTCATTGTGGTCCTTCAAAACAAGGAGTACCCAAATGATATAAGTGAGCAAAACCATTTCGTGCTTAGCTGAAACTAGAAAACACAGATATTTGCTCTCCAAACAGAATGGACTCTGTCATTATAAGTGCATGAGAGCAAAGTTGGGCAAACCAATTTGTACTTCAGGGAGGTGCTCATTTCAAGGGCAGGTGGAACAACAGAAAAGAGAGATATTCTAGTTCCTATTAGATTAGGATACATTGGGATTATAGCCAGTGGTGGGATTCAAATAATTCAACAACCGATTCTCTGCCCTTATGACCTGCTAAGTAGGTGTGGCTTGGTAGTCATGTGACTGGGTGGGCGTAGCCAACCCAACATCACTCAGGTCGATGGGCGCTTCGCCTTAGCTGTAACAATGTAATAAGGGTTAACCGAAGGGGCAGTTTCTGTAAGCAGGGCGATAAAGATTAGGCTAGAAACAAGACCAGAATGTTTCCTTCCTGCCTTCCTTACAGGATTAGCCCTGTAAAGTGGGAAAAAAACAAAATGAGATTTCTTCCAACAACCGGTTCTCTGAACTGCTTAGAAAGTTAACAACTGGTTCTCCTGAATAGGTGCAAATTGGCTGAATCCCACCACTGATTATAGCAATAATTTTTATGAATTCCTATATTCCACTTATGCTCCTGGTAATATTTTGGCCCTGTGGAAAAAACCAAAGGCAAGCCAACTATCTATTCACTAATTTCCTGATTAATTGGATGGGCAACGTTCCTCCTTTTTGACATGGTCTTTCGAGCCTGGGATTGTATTTTTATAGTAGGCACATTGTTGCTCGTACTTTACATATAGATGGTATATATTGCACAGGAAAAGTGCATCATAAAAGTCCTTGGTTGTCATTGGTTATGGCAAAATGCAATAAATCATTCACATTTTCCTTTATGAATTGTAAAAACTACCATAAGTTTAGAGATAACTCAGGCCAAGATGGTAAATTTCAGAGTTTGCCCCATGAATTTATAGCGAAAGGGAGAAAAATGAGTGCTTATGCAGCTTGGAACGGTGGGGGCCAGGAATCATACTATGATATCAAGTGCAGTACTTTGCCTTCAATTTGCACTCAGAACTCCCAGGGACATCAAGGATGGTACATAATGCAGGGAATAAATTTTCTGAAGAATGAGGAAGAAAATATACATGAGAATTTGCAGTCCTGTGAAAAATCATTTTACACATTTTAAAGCTTCTTCTTCTTCTTCTTCCTCCTCCTCTTCCTCTTCCTCTTCCTCTTCCTCTTCCTCTTCTTCTTTCTTCCTCTTCCTCTTGAAAGAGTAGAGAAAAGAGTAATTAAAATTATTAGGGGACTGGAGGCTAAAACATATGAAGAACAGTTGCAGGAATGCCTAGTCTAGTGAAAAGAAAAACTAGGGATGATGTGATAGTAGTGCTCCAATATTTGAGGCTTTTAAGAAGAGACTAGATAGCTACTTGTCTGGAATATTATAGGATCTCTTGCTTAAACAGTGGGGTTGGACTAGAAGATCTCTAAGGTCCCTTCCAACTCTATTATTCTGTTATTTATTTTCAAGCCCTAAAGAAACTTTGAAATGATGAACTATATTATTATAGTATTATAATAGAATATTTTAAATTAACTAATGCTTCCCATGAACTGCAGAGATTTTTGCTATCACAAGGGAAATGGAAGGATACAGAGATTGTTCTTGCCTCTTAAACTGGTCAGTCTCCTATGCAAGGATGGATAAAACTCATTTTTTTTCCATTGAAACCTTTGTAGCTCTCCCCATGAGGCCTTCTTCCACTCATATTTGACAAAGCTTTATGTCTGCAATCAAAAGCTCAGGAATTTATTTTTTATTATCTTGGCATTAAAGGTTTTACAGCTCAGAAGTGAAAATGAATCTTGCCGCTATTTTCTTTAAATACTGTTTGTTCTTTATTCACTAAGAATAAACTGAAAAAGAAACCACCATAATTTCAAAATTAGCTGAGACAAGTATTCAGAGCGCTGAGGGGAAAAAATACTCTTTTATTTAATGCCCTGGGCAACCAGCATTTGGGGCAGCCAGTAAGATGGAGCATAGGTAAAGACTGCTGATCTTAGCCTGTCTAGGAAAACTGTTTTGGGGAATTCTCCTAAATCAGGGATCAGCAACATGTGGCTCTGGAGCCGCATGTGGCTCTTTCATCCCTCTGCTGCGGCTCCCTGTCACTCAAAATAGGTATCATAACTGCCAATGTGTGATACCTGTCAGCATGCAATTTATTGAGCTTTTCGGCCCTCAGTAGGCCAACCATAGATAAATCCAAGAAAAGAAATGTTTCAGAAGGAAACAGAACATTTAATTCAACTACATATGCTAGGTTTGTGACTGCTCAGGAAATAAGTCATGTATGGGAGGGGTTTTGTGGCTGCTGGTGTTTTATTTTCTGTGGGAAACGGGTCCAAATGGCTCTTTGAGTGTTTAAGGTTGCTGACTCCTGTCCTAAATGCTCACTACATCCCATGTTAATATAACTAAAATGTAATCTTCTGAAAATTCTGCTTTTTCACCTACAACTGTGCAGTACTTAAGGTCATCTTGAATATCACATGATCGAGAGACAGGGTGTAAGAAGAGCAAACATTCTTCTAAGTTAGATTTCTGTACTTCTGAGGGAAAGGTATGGCAAATTTAAACATCTTTGCAAAAGTGGAGCTGTTCTGTCCCCACTGCAGATTAGTCTCTGTGCAGCTCAACGCAGAGTTAAATCCACCTACGTATCTTCCAATAAAGCAGACCATGTGTGTAGATCTGGATGCTTTATTGAAAGAACAGGATATGGTGAAACTGGGGAAAATAGGAATACATACAATGAGAACCAAATACAAGATAGGCAGTGCTGTGTTGCTGATGAACATAACAATGAATAAACACAACCAGGTTTCTCCTTGGATGATCATGTGCCACAGAATAAGATAGATTCTTCTTTGTGCTTCTGCCTTCTCCAAATGCTAAAGAAAATGGAGTCTGGCTTCCCAGCATGCACCTGTTTGGAGAGTACAGGCTAATGGGCAATGGGTTGGGTCACCTTCAAACAATATACTTGGTATTTTGTCTCTCCAGCCACTAGATTGGGCTAGAGAGAAACAACAGTGTATAAAGGTTGTATACTGGGGCATGACAGAAGCCAATGACTCTGACAAAGAACAAGGAATTGATGCTTGATTCCTCAGACCTTTTCCAGATAAGAGAGGATGAGAAATGACCCACATGTACTGTGGACCAGGGGTCTCCCACCTTGGCATCTTTAAGCCTGGCAGACTTCAAGTGCCAGAATTCTGGGAGTTGAAGTCCTCCACGATTGCTATTTTCACATTCTAATCCGTGGTGTTTATACTTGTGATAAAGGTTGGAACTCAATTCTTTATACATTTCTTTTTTTATCTATTAGCTTCTTTCTTTTGTTTTTCTTCCTTTTCTTTTTTACTTGCATCCCAGCCTAGATTTTTTTCAACAGTCTTGGGACCTCTTCAATTTGTTAGAAAAGTGTCATCTACTTCTTGATAATGAGAAATGCACATAAGTAGGCATTTACCATATCCAATGCTGAAGAATTAGTTCAGAAGTTCAAATTTTTATGAAGGTGATGGTTTTGTATGCAGGGTACAAAGGATAGTTTCTGATTATTGAATTTGATCATATCTTTACTTTTAATACTTTTTGGAAGTCATTTCTAAACAGCTATGTTAGCCTTGTCTCTGTTCTCCTATTACCATCACAATCATTAGTTTTAGCCATGGAGATTAGAAGTACAGTATCTTTGTAAAGGTGATTTGACATCCAGTTGGAAACTGTTGGAATATTATTATGATTCTCCTACTTTAATCACCAATATAATTATAACACAGCTGGTTTTAAACAAATAAAAAAAAGAAAACAGCTGTATCAACACTGAATCACACTTGCACAGGAGTAGGTATCAGTACTATTGAATTTTCAAGATTTTAATACCATAAAGATTTGAGTTACGTACTTCAATGAGTATTTGTTTTTGAGTTCAATCCTATAATATCTTCCAAATAGTTCAAAGTCACTTTGAAATCAACAGGATGTATGCTCAGCTGCAGCATCAACAGTATTGACTGGTATATGGGTAAATAAAACATAAGAATGTTCAAGATCTTTCAAACTTGCATAGCCTGAATTTTTAAAATTTATTTAGCATATGGCTATATTACATTAGCCAGGAGACTACAAGCTAATACAGATTAGTTATTTGGCTACCTAAGACCACTGGCCCATTCAGTTTACACTCATACACCATCCATCCAGGAGACGAGCTACCTCTGCACCATATAGTCTGATAATGAAAAGGAATTCAAACCAATGTGGGAACAAAACTAAACTCAAAGTAAGAGTACAGAAAAGCTGATATGAAAAACATACTGCATCCTTCTCCATTTGGGGACATGTCACATGTGAGAACTTCGACTCCTAGGATTCTCAGCCATGACTACCCAAATAGGTGGAAGGCTGATCTCTTCAGAAGTTAAGTACACAGTAAGAATTCTGCTTATTGGAATTAGATTAGATAGACCCAAATGCTATCAACTGCCATATCCCTTTCCTACAACATTCTGCCTCATGCTTTCAGACTGAGGATTCTCAATTATGGCAAACCACAGGAAAGGTATTGAAATATCTACCTCTGCAATACAGAAGAAAGGTGTCTGGCACCTTAACCTACTATACGAGGCTGAAAATACAAATGCCAGCCAGGTTGTATCAATCTGTACAGCAATTTATTCCCCAACTTTATCATGTGTCATCTTCTGTGTCACACAGTGTTGCCAGGCTCTGTGCAGCAGCACTCAAAATTCACCAGATGATGAATTTGATCTAATAGATCTAATGAGATCTAGATCTAATGAGCACCTAATTTATCAAATTAGAGTGCTCTGCCACTTGATATAGTATATCATCTATCGTATATGATAGTTAGGATTCTATACATACTTTTAATACTCCCCTACATCCATGTAGTCTTCCTACTTATTCTGTTTTATATCTTCTAGCTTTTTTAGCTTTTTATTTTTATCCTCTGTGCCTTTTAATGACTGTGTTCCCACCTCTTATGCCATAACCTTATGGTTATGACTGTAATAAAGATTTGATTTACTTTGTGTTGTTAGTTGTGAAGTCGTGCCCGACACATTGTGACCCCATGGACAATGTTTCTCCAGGCCTTCCTGTCCTCTACCATCCTCTGGAGTCCATTTAAGCTCACGCCTACTGCTTCAATGATTCCATCCAGCCGCCTCATTCTCTGTCGTCCCCTTCTTCTTTTGCCCTCCATCTTTCCCAGCATGATGCTCTTCTCCAGGGAGTCCTTCTTCCTTCTCATTAGGTGGCCAAAGTCTTTGAGTTTCATCTTCAGGCTCTGGCCTTCTAAAGAGCAGTCAGGGTTGATCTCCTCTAGGACTGACCGGTTTGATCACCTTGCAGTCCAAGGGACTCGCAGGAGTCTTCTCCAGCACCAGAGTTCAAAGGCCTCAATTCTTTGGTGCTCAGCCTTTCTTTTTTCACTTTTTTGCACATGTTTTACTTTTTTTACACCAATTCTTTGGCACTCAGCCTTTCTTGATTGACTTAGTGTGTCATTAAAAAAACTATTGAAAAATTCTTCTCATATACCACCAAGATGTGTCAAACCAAGACCCTCCCTTTTCAGTTCAGTTTTCCACTTTACAATAGACCTATCCATGCATACAGCCAAAAAAACAACTGCTATTGCTATTAATAATAATGCTATTGAAAGAGGCAGCTTTATTTGGACCAGCTTACATCCTGCAATGATACCTTTAAAACCATGGAACCAAAATATCTGCCTATCACAAGTCCTTGGGAAGGACTAGATAGATGAATAAAAATGCCAAATCCAGTTTAAATACCTGGTTGCAAGAACTGATAGGATGTAAAATAGAGGAAATCGTAGAAAATGAAGAAGCTAAATTGTCCTGGGACTTTAGAATTCAAACAGTCAGGCTTTATAACACCCCGGATTTTCGATAAGAAAGACAAAAATGTCTGGCTAGCAGATGTGGCAGTACCTGGAGAATAGAGGAGAAAGAATTAGAGAAGATAACAAAACACAAAGAATTAGTAGAAATAGAATGTCAAAAGCAAGCAAAGGTAATGCCAATAGTAATAAGTACCTTGGGTGCTATCACAAAACAACTGGAACACCATCGGCATTGACAAATTCACCATCAATCAATTGCAAAAGGTATTTTTTACTCAGAACCGCTTCTATCCTGCAACAATATCTGTAACACCATCAAATATCCACATCTGCCTCTCCCAGGTCCTTAGAAAGGACTTGAAAAGTAGACAAAAATGCCAAATCCAGTCTGAACATCTGGATGACTGTGTGAATCACCATCACCTTCCTTATCATTATTCTGCCCACCAGAAATTACATGGATAATATTCAACACTAGGAAGGACAAAAGCCCAAGAAATATGAATTACTCATAATAATAAATGTATATGTAATAACTTGTACATTTGGATGCTAAGTGCTCAGTGGTGGAGGAAGGGTGAAATAATTCCCAAAGGGGACAAGGCAATTCTCTCACTCAAATGAACTTCCTCCATTAATCAAAGATTATTCCATCATGAATCTATTCCATATTATTAACTCCATAACAGTAAATATAACTCTAATGAAAGTATGTATGAATAGCAATCAAGTCCAGTCATCTTTCTCTTCATTATAATAATAATAATAATAAAGACATCAAAGCTTAGTTTAAAAAAGAAAAGAAAAAAAGAACCTCTTTCAGTTCATGTAAACAGACCTCTAACCACAGGAAGTGTTTACTTCTTTAAACATATGTCCTTTGATGTATTTATCAGTGAAAACATGGTCATGGTCACATATGGAAGCATATGCAGAACAATATTCTGTTTGATACAAAAAACTAAATCTGATATGTTAGATTTTAGACTTTACGGAGATTAAGCAGATCGACAGGAAAATCTATTTTTGTGTTGTGTTTTTATTTATTCAAGCTGCTAGGATGTGAATGTCCTCAGATTATTAGCCCTAATAACTAAGAATGCAATAAATTGCAAACTAAGGAGATATCCTTAGGATATCATCAAGCAGTGCTAAAGAGGCAAATAATGTAGGAAACATAAATTCAAACCGATACGGAGGTAGACCAACCCAGTGTGCCAAGCCATAATTTGCTTTACTTATGGCTTATTGACTAAATCAAAATTGGCTTCAGATAACATGCTAAGTCATAAATCTTGATTTGCAAATTTCATATGGCTCACTGAGCTGCAGGAACCCAACCAATCCCATCCTTCACTTACTTATTTACTTTATTTATTTAATTTTCTTTCGGTTTGCCAACATGCACAAGATAACAAGTACAGGTATGAACATAAACATGAGCAAAGGAAGTAAATACAGATAAATGGGGACAGTAAGACAGGGATGGAAGGCCTGCTGTTGCACTTATGCATGCCCCCTTTTAAGGACCTCTTAGGAATTATGTGAGGTCCACGGTAGATGGTAGACAGTTGATGTTGAAGAGGGTTTGAGGCTGTAACAACGGAGTCAGGTAGAGTATTCCAGGCATTGACCACTCTGTTGTGGAAGTCGTATTTTCTGCAATCAAGTTTGAAGCGGTTTAGCTTGAGTTTGTTCTATCAATTGTTTGCCTGTGTATTATTGTGGTTGAAGTTGAAGAAGTTGTTGACAGGCAAGACATTGTAGCAGACTTTGCTTTCCTCCCAGATACTTTAGGATTATAATTCCCAGAATTCTTAGACAGCTGAAGTTGAACTGAACTCTAAAAAATGCCCTACATAGCACAGGAACAATTGAAAGCTGTATTTATAGGTTCTGTTTCACCCTCAGAATTACGGTATTTCTGGACTTAAGCTGTCTCCTATAACATACTACATGTTATCCACAAATCATCTTGATGAAGGCTCAGTTTATATATGGGGTTACAGGCATTTCAGTCTCTAAAATAATTCTATAACAATAGATCATTCTAAAGTTGCCAGTTGGATCCAAGCTGACAACATTGTTAATTTTAAATAACAGAGGGGAATGTGTGCGCGTGTGTGCGTGTGTGTATGTATGTGTGTAAGGAACAGAAATGCCAACTCTTTTTTTATGAAGTATAATATTTCATGCTGATCAGCATCTATAGTTTGACAAATCTGCCAAGAATCCAAAATTTAATTTAGGGTTTGCTTTTGATGTTCTCTGCAAATATTTCTCTCCGCCCCCAGATGCTGGAGACTATAAAACACATTATATGCCTTTTTTCAAGCAAGGTAAAAAAAGTGTCTCTTGTTCCCCGGGATTAAAGCTAAAACAAAACCAAGCAACCAAGAGAGTTGCAAAGAAGCCTTTGAAAAGATCCATGAGATTGTCATCAATCAGAATGGTGGGAAATTTAAACAAAATGGTATTTATGTGTATTCAGTCAGTGGGAAGAGGGGTGTCTGGTCTTTGAAATGGAATATCCAATGCCAGTCAGAAATAGTATAATTCAATTACTTTCCTGCCAACTCAGTCCTATTGAAATCAATGCTTATAATTAGAACCAGCCCCAGCATAGGGAATAGATTTGTTGACTGAATGTAAGCAATCTAAGATTAAGTCTTTGCTTCATTATGAAACTTGGTAGGTAATTGTGGACAAATCAGTATTGTTTATCTTGTTATACTTTTTAAGTGTTATTAGAATAAAATACTCTCCTAAATGGAAACATTTCTGTTCTATCAGAACAATGGTCCAATCTAGTCTAGCCTACAGATGCCATAGGAATCAATAAGATGGATGGAAGGCCAACAAGCTGGACATGAGCATTGGAGCATTCTCCAGCTGATCTATCTCAGGAACTTTGAAATACTGCCTCAGTGCTAGATACCATATATTAACATCATAATTAGTTGCCACTGATAGTCTTGTGCAACCTGAATTTGTCAGTTGTAAAAGTTTATGGAGAATCTCATCATCCAAGTCATGGTTGTCCCAAAGGAGAACTGAAGATGCTTCTTGGATGAGAAGCAAAATGTCTTCAAGGAGAAATAGAAAAGTCCAGTTGCCTCTTGAAAAAACATCTTTGGAGCCGAGGTGGCGCAGTGGTTAAATGCAGCACTGCAGTTCAGCAGTTTGGCTGTTCAAATCCCACCAGGCTCAAGGTTGACTCATCCTTCCATCCTTCCGAGGTGGGTAAAATGAGGAGCCAGATTGTTGTTGGGGGCAATATGCTGACTCTGTAAACCGCTTAGAGAGGGCTGAAAGCCCTATGAAGTGGTATATAAGCCTAACTATTGCTATTGCTATTGCTTTGGGTCAAACATAAAAGCCATTCAAAAATACCTAACAAGCTACACCATCGCATAAGGGATGCTGGGGCTAAGAAGCCAAGCTTGTCGATCAGAAAGTTTGACAGTTTGGTGGTTCAAATCCCTAGTGTCGCATAGCGTGGTGAGCTCCCTTTACTTGTTCCAGCTTCTGCCGACCTAGCAGTTCAAAAGCACATAAAATGCAAGTAGAAAAACAGCAACCACCTTTGGTGGGAAGATAACAGTGTTCCATGCACCTTCAGCATTGAGTCATGCCAGCCACATGACCACGGAGACGTCTTTGGACAGCACTGGCTCTTCGGCTTTGAAACAGAGATGAGCACCTCCCCCTAGAGTCAGGAATGACTAGCATATATGTATGAGGAGAACCTTTACCTTACACAGTCTTGTAACAGATTCATTGGAAAAACGGCACAAGGAGAATAAATGATTGTCTCAAACCCTTCCATCCTGCCCCACCCAAAAGTAACAGTCTCTGCTTATGCCATTCAATTCTTTTTTAAAAAAAACCTTCTGCATAAAGGAAAGATGCTGCTGCTCTTTCTGATTGGTTCTTTCAAATACTTCCCTTAGCAATATCAGCATATCTGATCTGATTCATTCCAGTGCATCTTGCCAAAATAAATATTTTCACATCTCTCTATTAATTCTTTTCATAAGTCACAGCCATAAGGGCAGGCAGGTTCAGGTGCATTAGCAGGAGGAGTGATGTTGCCAACATGTCCAATTAATTGATTCAAAACTGGGTATAATATAATATATGGCATAATGGTCAGAGGTATTGCATACTCACCCTCTCACCTAACCTTATTGCTCTGGTTACTCATTACTTTCTACATGTGTCCTCTCGCCTCAAATAACCCCGCCAACATCTTCTGTTAGGATTAGCTGCACGTCAACGGGAATAAAAATTGAGTCTGCTTCGGCTGTTGTGATGCTGAACAAACTGACAGAGGAGAAACATAAACTTGTTATAGAAAGCATTTTGAAGACTAAATGACAGGCACTGCAAATAATGGTCTGTCTGCTAAGGAAATCTACTCCTGCTTCCCTTCGTTCTTCTTTAATACCACGTATCCTGCTCGGTCAACCCGTTTCCCTCCGTATGAATTTTAAAGGTCAATCAGACTTGCTTTGATCAGTGGCTTCACTTGGATGGCTGGAGTTTTTGTCCATTCACAAAGCCAGCTTATTGTTGTTGTTGTTGAGCAAAGTCAGATCATGGATGGAGCCAGGGGTGGGATTCAAACTGGTTCTCTGCCCTAATGATTTTCTCCAACAACCAGCTCACCAAACTGCCCAGAAACTTAACAACCGGTTCTCCAGAACTGGCGTGAACTAGCTGAATCCCGCTGGTTGGAGCCCTTCTTCTAGTTGGAATCAAGGTGTGGCAAAGATTAAATAAGACATTTTAAAGGGATACTTTCCCAGTATGATCCCAAATAGCTCTTTGAGAATCAATATAGCCCTGGAGGTGTGTGTGTGTGTGTGTGTGTGTGTGTGTGTGTGTGTGTGTGTGTGTGTGTACTGTACGTGTTCATGTACATACATATAGTAGTATACATATGTAGTATACATATAGACATGCGTACGTACGTGCGTACGTATGTTTGTATATGTTTGTGTGTGTGTGTGTATCTCTCTCTCTCTCTATCTCTCTATCTCTCTCTCTCTCTCTCTCTCTCTCTCTCTCTCTCTCTCTCTCTCTCTCTATCTATCTATCTATCTATCTATCTATAGCAATAGCAGTAGACTTATCTATCTATCTATCTATCTATCTATCTATCTATCTATCTATCTATCTATCTATCTATCTATGTTTTTTACAACCCCCGATATACCCAAATATGGGAGGAAGATCACTACTTCCATTCTCTGTCCTTCGGCTCGTCACAAGAGACCATCCAGACAGAAACCCAATATTTTTACTGTTGCCTTTTTGTTACATTTGTTGTATTTGTGCTGATAAATAAATAAAGGGAGACTAGTATAGATCTATTTCAAGCTATTTAGCTCTCATCAACTAGCCATACCCTTACTGTGATTTGAACCTGGGCTATATTACATACTACATACACACACACACACACACACACACACACACACACACACACACACTCACACACTGGAGTTGTTCCACTGATGAATTATTCTCACTGTCAGGAAATTTCTCCTCACTTCTAAGTTGCTTCTCTCCTTGATTAGTTTCCACCCATTGCATCTTGTCCTTCCCTCAGGTGCTTTGGAGAATAGCTTGACTTCCTCCTCTTTGCGGTAACCTCTGAGATATTAGAATACTCCTATAAGGTCACCCTAGTCCTTCTTTTCATTAAACTAGACTTACAACTGGTCCTCACACTTATGACTGTTGCAGCATCCCCACAATCATGTGATCAAAATGTAGGCATCTATTTATGATGGTGGCAGTGTCCTAGGCTCATGTGATTGCTACTTATGACCTTCCCAGCTGGCTTCTGACAAGCAAAGTCAATGTGGAAGCTGGATTTCGTTAATGGCACTGCTTAATTGCAGTGGTTCGCTGAACAACCATTGCAAGAAAGAGTTGTAAAATGGACATGACACACTTATCAAGCACCTTGTTAAGCAATGGAAATTCTGATACCAATTCTGGTTGTAAGTTGAGCACTACCTATATTGTGTCTTAGAAAATACTCTCTCAGAAATGCTTGTCTGGAAATCCTCATTAAGATAAGAAATGCCCATTTTTTAATAGAAAATCAGTTCATGAATTGCTGCTGTGATTGATTTCTAAAATATTAGGTAGCATTTTTTAAGAACTGTTGCTATTAATAGCTGGCTTGGAACCTTGGGGTGACATTTGAGTAAAAATATTTGATAAAAATGAATATTTTCAAGAATTCCAGGAATTTGAAACTCATTCTTACATTGGGATGTCTCTAGTATCTTCCTATGGTGACTCTATATAGCTTTGTACACCTATTCAACTATTCCAGGGGTCAGCAACCTGTCGCTCTGGAGCCGCATGTGGCTCTTTCATCTCTCTGCTGTGGCTCCCTGGTCAGCTCCCCAATTGATAGGGCTTTCGGTTAGGATAGGTAGAGGAAAAAGGATACCGTGCTAGGAGGAAACTTTATGATGGGGGAACTGGAGTTCTGGTCGGCTTCAGAATTGAACAGGGGCTTCTGGTTAGGACCTTTGTGGCTCTTTTAAGATTGCTGACCCCTGAACTATTCAATTCAGGCCTTTTGAACAGACATCCTGTGAGTCCAGAGGTGTAAGCGATAATGGGGAGGCTTATAAAAAGAGGAAAAAGAACAGAGATATAACATTGAAGAGACAGCAAATAAGTTAGTTGACAACTCAGCTTAGCCCAGGTGGAGAGAAAGCTAGGAAGAATCATTTGAAATCATTCAGAGAGATTGTGCCTTAATTAACTCACCATAAATGAGACTGATAAATTCCCATTAAGTTTCCAGAGTCTGGATTTACTCCAGAGAAGCATTAAGATAGCATGCTGACATTTATGTAGTTGGTTCCTTAGACTTGCCCAGCTGTGTAGGCCTTGATGAAAGGTCATTGGCTAAAGCTTTGCCCAGAATTGTTCAAAATAAGCCACCGTAATTGTATCTTAGATCAAAAATACACTATTCTTTGAGCCAAGAATTGAATTTGGCCTTTGGAAAGTATGCCAGAAGCAATCTCTCAAAATGTGAGTCGGTCTTGGCCAAAATTAGACATGATGTGATTTTTGAATCCATTTTAATTTTTAATTATATTTACGAAATACAATAAATATGATGAATTGCTATATGTTTAACTCTACCTTATTAAAAATTAAACCTCAGTGGTAAGCTTTGGAGAATCCCTGGAGATACAACAAATTCTCTGGGAAGGATACATGTGATTCTGGACCATAGTTTATTCCCCTTTACTTTTTAAGCACTTTCTCCTTCTCCTCATTTCTGTTCTTACCTCCTGAAGAGCATTGAGGATGTTACTTAGTTTGGGTAATGAAACATGTTCAAGAAAACAATCGCAAGATGAGAAAACACCAAGGACCCCATAGTCATTGTTGTTGTCATCCTCCTCCTCCTCCTCCCAAACACCACTCCTTCTTATATTGATGATGTTACCTAGTTTGGGTAATGAAACATGTTCAAGAAAACAACCACAAGATGAGAAAGCACCAAGAACCCCACAGTCCTCCTTATCCTCCTCTTCCTCCCAAATCCCACTCCTTCTTGTATTGATGATGTTACCTAGTTTGGGTAATGAAACATGTTCAAGAAAACAACCACAAGATGAGAAAGCACCAAGGACCCCACAGTCCTCCTTATCCTCCTCTTCCTCCCAAATCCCACTCCTTCTTGTATTGATGATGTTACCTAGTTTGGGTAATGAAACATGTTCAAGAAAACAACCACAAGATGAGAAAGCACCAAGAACCCCACAGTCCTCCTCATCTTCCTCTTCCTCCCAAATCCCACTCCTTCTTGTATTGATGATGTTACCTAGTTTGGGTAAATAAACATCTTCAAGAAAACAACCACAGGATGGAAAAGCACCAAGGACCCAACAGTCCGCCTCCTCCCCCTCCTTCTCCCCCCCCCCCACAACACCACTCCTTCTAGTATTGATGATGTTACCTGGTTTGGGCAAAGAAAATAAGCAAGCTCAGAGAGCAACAGGGACCCCACATCTCAACCCTGAGCTACAAATATCCTGCTTTATAAATTTACCTCCTAAATTCGTGGTCTATTCCTTACTCCAAGAATGTAAGCAACAGATAGACCAGTTTACATTCACGTTTACATCTTACACAAATCAAGGGAGGAAAGCTCTCTGCTCAAGTCACTTAGTAGGCTAACCTCTGCATCTAATACAAAGCCCGAAGGTAACAGATAGGTTTGACCTTTTGTCCCGTCCCTCCCCCCTCCGTCTTCCTTCACTTTTGTGATGAACATTTTTCTTCCTGCCTGCTGGCTTCCCTATTCCCTCTGCATTTATATTTGGAGCCTTTCTGTTTGTCAGCATGAATGACACTTGACATGATTAGTGCTTTATGGAAATATGCCAAGATTCTTAGAGGGAGCAACTTTAGCCCAGAGGCCTTAGGAAATCTATTGTAAGAGGCAAACTTCCAAACTTTCCCTGGAACCAAAGTGAGGTGATGGCAAACATTCAAGAACAAATTATGAATGAAAGGCAACAATCATCGGTACTGATTCTCCCACAGTTTTAATTAGCCATCCAGTGGCTTCTACGTTTTAGTGGAACTGGAATTTCTCATTCATTAATCCAGTTGTCAGGGCTGCTTTCTTTCTGAACCCCTAGATCAAAATACATTAAAATGGATACTTCTAGAAGCCAATAGTACAGAGCGAACAATATATACATTTCCCAGGCTTAGTTTAGTAGGAAGAGAAATTTGTTCAGCTGGCGCTGGAACGCAATCACAATTACTTTACCACTTGCCTATCAACATGTGATCTGACACACAGCCATGCTTTGAAATGTGTATGTGGATTTTACAGCCTAGTTCTCCAATAAAAAATGTGTATATGTACAAATCCATTTGTAGCTAATATTGTATTATTAAAAAAATGTTAAAATTCCCCCAAAGTCATGTGGTGGGATAATTCTTCATGAAAATGCTTGAAATATTCTTGGAAAAGCAAAACCAAACAAAAAATTGTCATGGAAATGGTGTCATTTTCATTTGTTCCTTAGCTCTAGTTTTAGTTGCATTTCATGTAGACCTGTGGAAATCAACGGGATTTAAATTGGTCAGGATTCAAATAAACTCATTGACTTCACTGAACCTAATGAATGGACTTTCTGGAATCTCTCCATGTCACTCCCTTTATTCTTGACTATAAAGAGTTTCACAGTTCTATTTTTTTTTAATTAAATGTCCAGATGAAAGAATAAGAAAAGCTTTAAATCTAGATCAAACCAAACTCTTACACAACTCTACACTTATCTCGTTGTCATGTCATAGTGACCAAGAAGAAACATGTGAGAAGATCACAAATGTGGACAGAAAAGTAATTGTTTGCTTCCCTTTGATGCTTCTTATCTAACGGTACTTGTAATTCAGGATTCAGATCCCACTGTGATACTTTTCTCTATCATTGATAATCTATTCTTCTGTATTTAGTCTCTTCCCTTTTTTTAGCCATTTAGACTGATGGCCTATGACATATTTGATGGTAGCGACTCCCATCATTTCACTAGATGTTCTGCAAAGAAATATGTCATTGTATAGTTCTTGTAGAAGGGACGGGGTGGCTCAGTGGCTAAGATGCTGAGCTTGTCGATCAGAAAGGTTGGCAGTTCAGTGGTTCGAATCCCTAGCATCATGTAATGAAGTGAGCTCCCGTTACTTGTCCCAGCTCTTGCCAACCTAGCAATTTGAAAGCATGTAAAAATGCAAGTAGAAAAAATAGGACCCAACTTTGATGGGAAGGTAACAGCATTTCCTTCTTTTGGCATTTAGTCATGACCACATGACCATGGAGACGTCTTTGGATAGCGCTGGATCTTTGGCTTTTAAATGGAGATGAGCACTGCCCCCTAGAGTCAGGAACGACTAGCACATAGGTGTGAGGGGAACCTTTACCTTCACTATAGTTCTTGTATCTCTCTGTTTCCATAGAATTAACTTTTGGGGAAATCCAAATCAGCATATATTTGAATAAACTGTAGTTGTCCAACAAGCAGCATATTTCAGATTTTCCTTTTATGCAATTTTCAGCCCATTTGTTTTTAAATGAACGCACTTTTCAGTTCAAATAAAAAGAAAAACTGATAAGACCATCATTAGCTTCAGGGATGAGCACTGTTATTTCTTCAGCCCCACATCGAGGTTTTTACTTTGCTTAAAAGAAACATTAGCTCATGCTAATAACTCCTGCAGCATCTTCATTTACATATTAGATGAGATAAATATCAAGCAAATTAATGTTGAAGATGAGCTTTCGTTCCACCGTTGTTTTCTTCAGATGCTATGTACACAGAGTATGTGCAATTTACATGAAAATGGTGGAAGTCTATTTAATAAATGTCTCTCCTTCCCCCCCCTCCCTTCCCCCCTCTCTCTGTCAAAATAGCAACAAAGAAGGGAGGGGGAGATCTATTTGGCACCCTAATGCATTTGTTTTTTCATGCAAAGATAAGAATATATTTTCGCACACTTTCCATTTGTGTTGTGCTATGAGTAAAATTAGGCTTGCAGAGACAGTAACAGCTATCCAAATGCACGGCTGGTTATTCCTGTCTAAAATAAAGCCACAGTGTGAAAATGCATGCCCACCAGGTTATTAATCTTAATCATGAGGCTGAAAGCTCTTCCATTTGGAAAGCTGTGTTCCCCAGGGAGACAGCTGCCAAAATGTTGCTAGAAAGCTGAGGGAATCATGCACAGAGGTGATGCCCTCCGTTCCGCTTCCCTTGTGAACTGAAATGTTGAATGAGGCTCAAATGCTTAACGTGCTTGGGGAAGGGGATGAAGTTGTGGCTATCACACAACAGAAATGTATGTGTGTGTGAGTGGGTGTGAGTGGGACGGGACTTTATCTGTGGCAATTTTTGAAATTCCTGTAATAATGGGAAGCCGAGTAAGCTTCAAAAGAGAGAACTAAAATGGAAAACAAAACTCTCAGCTTTTTATACTCGGAGTTGACAACAATGGGCAAAGATACAAATTGGGCAAGATGAGGTTAAGGCAGAATGGATAGAATGAGAATTTTGTGATTATTATTTTTTAAACCTATACCAAGTTTCAAACCAGGGGTAGTATTTGCTTAACTTCCCTACCGGTTTGCAAATGTGAGCGCACATGTGCCCACCTCCGCACATGCGCACAGGCTTCCACGCATGAGAAAAAAGGGCCTAAATGGGATTCCGTAGAGCTAGGGTGGGTGGGTGGGGCCACCTGCGATTTCCGCTACTGGTTCGGTAGAATACCGCCTATGTTTCAAACCCAGAAAAAAATTGTGTTAACAAAATTGTCATTAGTTTAATGAAAAGAAGGACTAGGGGAGACATGAAAGCAGTGTTCCAATATCTCAGGGGTTGCCACAAAGAAGGGGGAGTCAAGCTATTATCCAAAGCACTTGAGAGCAGGACAAGAAGCAATGGCTGGAAACTAATCAAGGGGAGAAGCAACGTAGAATTAAGGAGAAATTTCTTGACAGTTAGATCAATGAATCAGTGGAACAACTTGCCTCCGGAAGCTGTGAATGCTCCAACACTGGAAGTCTTTAAGAAGATGTTGGATAACCATTTGCCTGAAGTGATATAGGGTTTCCTGCCTGAGCAGAGGGTTGGACTAGAAGACCCCCAAGGTCTCATCCAACTCTGTTGTTCTGTTCTGTTATTAATAATCATTATCATGTTTCTAGTGTTGTTCCTGCAGAAGCAGGGTCTGTTTTTCGAATCTGTGAATGCCATCTTACAAGATCAAACACAGCATCCAGGTCATGTATGCATTTTGACAGAGATTCACTGTAGATCTATAGCTTGTGTGTGGGGGTGGGGAACTTGACTGACAGGCTTGTGACCTGGGCCTGAGGTTGATTTGGCCTCTGTTCAATTCAGCAGTGCCCTGGTGGGTGGGTAATAACCAGAGGGACCATTAAGAGGAGCAGACCTCACGGTCAAAGGGTGGTAATAATATGTCTTATGTTCAGAGGTGGTATTCAGTCTGGACCGGTGGACATGCCCCTCCTCACGGCTCTATGCCATCCTATTTAGGCATGTTTTCAAGCCGTGCACATGCATGCAAGCCACATGCACGATGAAAGAGCATGCACAGAAGGCTGAGCGCATGTGTGGACGGGGCTTGTGCGAGCACATTTGCGAACTGGTAGGAAAGCTAAGTAGAGACACAGTGGCTCAATGGCTATGACGCCTAGCTTGTGAATCAGAACAGTTGGCGGTTCGAATCCCTAGCGTCATGTAATGGAATGAGCTCCCGTTACTTATCCCAGCACCTGCTAACCTAGCAGTTTGAAAGCACATTAAAAATGCAAGTAGAAAAATAGGAACCACCTTTGGTGGGAAGGTAACAGCACTCAATGTGCCTTCGCTGTTTAATCATGCAGGCCACATGACCACGGGCAACGTCTTTGGACAGCGCTGGCTCTTTGGCTTTGAAATGGAGATGAACACCGCCCCCTAGAGTCAGGAACAACTAGCACATATGTGTGAGGGGGACCTTTACCTTACCGTTACCTTAAGGAAAATAAGTGAATACCACCCCTGCTTATGTTATAGTGTTAATGTGGGATCCACCTGGTTGAGCCTGTTGTTTCTGATAGTTATTGCACATTGGCATATTTTGCATTTGAGGATACCTTTTGGATGCAGACCTGCTCCTTCCGCTCTTGCTATGCTAACAAAGATATCTAATGAAAACGGAAAGTTAACATGAAAGCAATTTGGGATAAATTGGTAAGACAAACATCGGACTCCTGGAAAGAAACACAAGACTGCATAAAAGCCAAACCAGGTAACTGGGTCAAGAGAGAGGTATCTATAGTTAAACATGCAGTGAGGTTTTGCATGCATTTGAATCAAAGGAAAGCAGAGATATGGGTATATTTAAATTAACCCTGGGAAGCAGAATTGTTACACAGAAAACTCTCTCTCTCTCGTGTTGGTCTTTTCAGGGATTTAGAAATGTAAAATAAATAACAGAGTTGGGAGGGACCTTGGAAGTCTTCAACTCCCTGCTCGAGCAAGAGACCCTGTACCATTCCAGACAAGTGGTTGTCCAGGCTCTTCTTAAAAAACTCCAGTAATGGAGCACCCACAACTTCCGAAGGCAAGCTCTTCCACTGGTTAATTGTTCTCTTCAATAGGAAATGTTTCCTTAGTTCTGGTTGCTTCTCTCCTTGGTTAATTCCCATCCGTTGTTTATTTTTATGGCATCTGAATTTTAAAGTAATAGTAGAAAAATATCACTCACCATCAGTTTCAAAGTACGTGTCATTGTTTTTGGAAACTCTGAAGGTAAAGGTAAAGGTTCCCCTCGGACATATATACTAGTCGTTCCCGACTCTAGGGGGCGGTGCTCATCTTTGTTTAAAAGCCAAAGAGCCAGCACTGTCCGAAGACGTGTCCTTGGTTATGTGGCCAGCATAACTAAAGCCCGAAGGCACGTGGAATGCTGTTACCTTCCCACCAAAGTGGTCCCTATTTTTCTAGTTGCATTTTTACATGCTTTCGAACTGCTAAGTGGGCAGATGCTGGGACAAGTAATGGGAGCTCACTCCGTTATGGGGCGCTAGGGATTCGAACTACTGAACTGCCGACCTTTTGATCAAAAACCTCAGCATCTTAGCCACTGAGCCACCATATCCCTGAACTGGGGGGAGAATTATATTGGTTTACTGGTTTTGGTACCAGAAGGTGGATACCATGATGGTACCAGAGGGTGTTTACAGCCAGTGTAGAAGGTATAAAAGTGGCAGTGTAGGATTGAAGTCTAGTTTCACCCCTAGACACTCATGTCCTGATTTACTCTCATTCAGCCCAACTAAGTCATAGGATGCTGGGGTGGGACAAAAGAGGAGAGTTATGTACATTGCCTTGAGCACTTGGAGAAAAAAAAACATTTTTCTAATAATTCTTCTGGGCAATTTCTGGGTTGGGGGAAAGGTTCATTTCTTGAAGAAATGTCATCACAATTCACAAAAGTCTTTGCAATCAGAGAAATTTGCAGAAGAAAATATAACAGACAAATCTAGTTTAGCAACATAGCGCTTTATGCTTTTGTTCAGAATTCTTTAGTACCAGACATGTTGGAGACACCAAAGAATGGCTTCTGCTTGTTTATTTACTAAATGTTTGATTGGAGCAATAGAACCTGCAATTTTGCATAAATTACACATTTTAAAGGGAGGAAAAATATAAGAGTGGAAAAAGCAAAAAAGAAACACTTTTCATCTCGATCCACTTTGTAGGAGATAGAAAGAATTTAGTACTTTCCAGTTTGGAAATTGTTGCCACTGGTTCACATGGATAGTTTAATATTTAGCAACATTTCTGCAGGACCAAATGAAGCTAAAGTTTAAGAAGTTGGGTGTGCCAAAAAAGAAAAAAAAAGAGAAAAAAACCCCTCTGCATTTCTTCAATCAAGGCTACAAAGTTCCAGAGTGATTATATGATGTTTATGAAAAATATCAAGAGGCCTTTATGACATGGATATGAGGAACTTCATATAACATTCATGACATCTAACTGGATTTTCATATTTAAGGTTATCAACAGTAAACCAAGCAATATTCAGCAAAGCCCCTGCAAACATGCTCCAAACATTGCAGCATATCTAACAGAATCGATCTTGTATCAGACATGATGGGCTAAACACACACACACACACACACACACACACACACACACACACACAAAAGCAGGCAAATTATGTTAATTCCTTGCAGATGAGATATTAAAATTATCTGTGAATTGCATTTTCAGATTTAGGCTGCAACTCATGTGTAAATAATACATCTCTTGCTGTTGGATGTGTTGCTGATTCTTTGTTAGATGCTTTCATTTCAACCCCTAATGTAATATTTTCTAATGCAAGAGGGGGTGAAGTAGCATTAAAAAAGGATGGGACATATTTTCCCAGTGTATTTGGCAGATGTCACAGATGATCAGAAGCAGCGCATGGAGTGATGGCAGAATGTATGGTAATAGTTTTATGCTGCTTTGATGTTGTTTTCTGCTTCCTAATGTACATAGCTTCTGTTACATCATGGCAGGGATTATTAAAGCAGAAAACCAGATAACTGCCAGCTATTCACCATAGACCCATAGAGACAGTAAATGTCCCCCAGTTAAAGTCTCATGTCTCCTTTTCCTTCCTGTGCTCTCAAATGGATTGAGACAAGATGACTGGCATCTTGCCTAGTTATTGTGATGTACATATCTGATTTCAGGCTGTTTGCTTCTGATTTGATTCTTCTAAGTCTTCACAGATCTGGTCAGAGACAGTGGTGGGATTCAAATAAGTTAACAACTGGTTCTCTGCCCTAATGACCAGCTGGGTAGGCATGGCTCGGTGGTTATGTGACTGTGTGGGCATGGCCAACTCAATGTCACTTAGGTCGATGGGTGCTTCGCCTTAGCTGTTACAATGTCATAAGGGTAAAACTGGAGAGGCAGTTTCTGTAAGCAGGGCAATAAACATGAGGCTAGAAACAACACCAGAATGTTTCCTTCCTGCCTTCCTTACAGGATTAGCCCTGTAAAGTGGAAAACAACAAAATAAGATTTCTTCCAACAACCGGTTCTCGGAACTGCTTAGAATGTTAACAACCAGTTCTCCCAGACAGGTGCGGGCTGGCTGAATCCCACCACTGATCAGAGATACACGTTTTTGGTGAAAGGTGTTCAGATAGATAAGAGCCCACCTATTAGATTCCAAACACTGTGTTGTTGGAAAGAAGAAGTCCCTTGCATCTCTTAGAGAATTTCAGCAAGAGAAAAAACAATCAAAACTTTTTTTGGCTTGCATCTGTCAACTGCCGGAGCATGTTATTTCTGTAGCAGTAATCCAGTTTCTGGCATTTCCAGCTAGGGCTTGGATTGCAACCTGGGGAGAAGGTATCATCCAGTATCTGCAATGCCAAGGTAGACTGATCAACCCTCTGATTCTTTATTAGGTGTCTTGATTTGTTCAACTAGCTTATTAGAGACGTCAGTGCCAAGTAATTATTGTTAGAATGAAGAAACATGAGTTTTTTTCCAGAGCTTTCTAATTTGGAGTTGATATCGCTTAAACCCATCGTAATTAAAGGATTTGCCATGATTGTTATTATTTTTTTGCTCAAGAAATTTATGATCTGAGCAGAATCATAATAAGGAAATCTATAGAACCCTGATAGGAAGAATAGCATACGTAGGTTCTAGAGTCCCTGCAGTTCTGTGCCTCTTAAATAAAAATGTAGAGTGGCTAAGCCCTGAGCAATATTTGGAAGTGTGCCTGTCCCTTTTCAGAAGGGAATAAAGCAGAGGTGGGTTCCTACCAGTTCGCACCTATTCGGTAGAACCGGTTCGTCAAATCTACCGAACCAGTTAGAAGAGGTTCCACCAGTGGACCCGGAAAGCAGGCCACACCTACAGAAGTTCCAAATTTTTTGAAACCCACCACTGGCAAGGATCTTGTAACCTGACAGCTTTAAGACTTGCATGCTTCAATGCCAGAGTTTCTGAATAGTTACTTGGACCAACCTAAGTACTAATTCATAATTTCATATCTGGTCACATGGGCGGCAAGCACTCCCACAAAGGAGGCCACACCCACAGAGTAGGTTCCAACAATTTTTGAAACCCACCACTGGAATAAAGTGGATGTTGGAGAAGGTCTTGGAAATCAAAAGAGGGTGTCAAGAAACCATCTTTTGGTAAATGTTTGGAATCCAGCAAGGTTCACTGCTGCAGGTATTTTTTAAATGTGAAACTCCCACCCAGGTGTCCACTCACCTCAAAAATGATTGCCAGCCTTAGCATAGAACAATGGCATTTACAGATCAAGACTACATTAATACAGGTTCTGGAAAAGACAACATCCTCATCTATCAATCATCATTCTTGGCTATTATGTTCAAAATGGAGACCTTTAGAACATAGTAAGAGATGAATAATGCTGCATATGAAACAGCTTTAACACGGTGATTTCTAGGCTAATACTTTGTTTTGAAAATAATAATAATAAAGCACATGGCCAAGAATATGTCAGTGCTTATTCTATAGATTTATGTGTCAGACACCTATATAGCAGTGGTGAAATTCAAACTTTTTTACTACCGGTTATGTGGGTGTGGCTTGGTGGGCATGGCAGGGGAAGGATACTGCAAAATCCCCATTCCCTCCCCACTCCTGGGGGAAGGATATTGAAAAATCCCCATTTTCACCGCACCCCGGGGTCAGCCAGAGGTGGCATTTGCTAGTTCTCTGAAATATTCAAAATTTCCGCTATCAATTCTCCAGAACCTGTCAGAACCTGCTGAATTTGACTCCTGCTATAGAGTGAAACATAAGCAACTGCTTTGCTATTAGCTTGCTCAACCAAGGTTTTGGACAGAACTCTTTCCTGGCTATTCCTTGGTGATGTCAGGAACTGAATCAGGATGATTTGTTTTTTCAACCAAAAGATGTCTCTGCTAAAAAAGGTACACCCTGCTTGCTTTGGGGAGTTCATAGTGGAACAGATGCAATCAAGGGGCTATTAGATATACTTCCAACAGGGTCTAGATTGAACTTCAGTGTCAGCAGCAAAGAACCACGAACGTTCACTGAGTTCAAAGCACTGAAGACTTTATTAATGCTACCTATTCGCAGCAATCTAGTCAACTAATGGTCAAAGCTCAATTGGCACTAGATGAGGGTCAACATGGAGAGCTGGACTTGGGTCTTTTGTGTGAGTCCAAAGATTCCAAACTGATTACATGTTTAACTCCATCTTCCAGCTCAGGCTCCTCCTCTCCTGCATTCAGCAAATTTTGAATTGGTAAGGCAAGAAGAAAATTGCAGTGGAGCTGGTGGGATATTACTGCCTAGTCCTTTGAGAAGATTGAGCATCTGTCAGCTTCAAGTATTTGAAGACAGTGGGTTTCTAACCAGCTTGAGAAAGCACCCACTGAGGAATGTCACTGGAGGTCAGCAAAGAGCAATTCTGTCTTCTTAAAATAATGAGACTTGATCTTTTCAAGTGTTCAGCTTTTTCTGGGTCTCATCTGTTGCCTATGAAAAACAAATACAAAAGCTCTGATCTCCTTTTACAAGCTGGTCTTTCAGAGTCTCTGGGTTTACTTGACTTGAGTTCACTGAAGTATGCTAGATAGCCTCTGACATGTTCTTTTATTTCCTTGACCTGAATTCTTCCATTCTCTTGGCTTATGTTTATTTTCTTCCAGTTCATTCATCCACACACTGATTGATTGTGGAAATGGAAAAAAAAGAAACTTTCAGTGAGCAAATCCTGTATTATTTTCTGTTTAACAGTTTGTGGTGCCCGTAAATGGTGCAGCTACAAGTGTTTGGATATGCATATTTAATGAAGGATAAGCTTTTTATTGAGCAGCTCTGCAAGTGGCTTGAATCAGCCTGGTGCATTTATATTTCAAGCTAAATCTTGTGATATTCATCCAAGCAGGTAGAGTTATGCAGAAGAAACCAAGGACCACTTTTTGGACACAATGCAGACCTCCAAGTTAGGAAGTCTCCAAGAAAGAAAGTGACCAATAAAACCAGATCTTATGATCAATGTAAAGAATAGAATTCTTTATTCTCTATTGGCCAAGTGTGATTGGACACACAAGGAATTCGTCTTTGGTGCAGATGCTCTCAGTGTACACAAAAAGACATTCATCAAGAATAATAAGGTACAACACTTAATAATAGTCATAGGGTACAAATAAGCAATCAGAAAACTATCTATATCAATATAAATTGTAAGGATACAAGCAACAAAGTAACAGTCCCACAGTCATAAGTGGGAGGAGATGGGTGATACGAACGATGAGAAGATGAATAGTAATAGTAATGCAGACTTAGTGAATAGTTTGACAGTGGTGAGGGAATTATTTGTTTAGCAGAGTGATGGCGTTTGGGGAAAAATGTCCTTGTGTCTAGTTGTTCTGGTGTGCAGTGCCCTATAGTGTCATTTTGAGGGTAGGAGTTGAAACAATTTATGTCCAGGATGCGAGGGGTCTGTAGATATTTTCATGGCCCTCTTTTTGACTCGTGCAGTACACAGGTCCTCAATGGAAGGCAGGTCAGTAGTAATTGTTTTTTTTTTTTTTTGCAGTTTGCTTGTTAGGAAAGCTAACAATAAAAAAAACTAGACAAATGTGGATTTTTTTACATCTCAAAAAATCTGGCAATTGAACAGGAGTGTGTAAACCTTGTATTTCCACTGTACTGTGGGAGAAATTCTCTCCTGCATTTTCCTTTATGACTTATGAAATATGGGCAGCCACGAAGGCTGCATAGGGCTGCAGAATTGAGTCTGCAAGTGAAAGAATGAACATTTATATGCACATAACTCTTGTCTACTTTGTACATAATGCACCTATGCAGAAAAAAATGCTTTTTGGCCATGAGAAAATAACTGAAATAATGTTCTCATCTGAAAATAAATTCAGTAACAAATTTTTCCATCATCTTGAGTCATGAGTAGAAAATAATGCAAGATAATATTTTGCTAGACCCTAAAACCAAACTCTTTATGCTATTATAGTTTCAATTTTTTCCTTGATCTTTTATCTTCTTTCCCCCATACATGTGCCTTTTTTCACATTCCCTTTTTATTAAAAGCACTTTTGCACAGTCACAGTGACCTCTCATGAATTTCTTGAACTGTCTTTATAGATTAGTACATAACAATTCTTTCATAAGGAGTTTTTAGATCCTTTCTCTTAACTATTTCTGTTCCTGCAACCTTAGTAACTTGGGTTGCACTCCAAGGTCTTTGACATGCATGAGGCATTGATTTTGTCTATGAGTTTCAAATTTGGCCATTACTTTTGCTCAAGGCAAGAATTTTATTTTATATTTGCAATCAATTATTTCTTAACAGCCATCCATCCCTGCCCGGGGTGAAGCAACCATCTCAGGCAATAGATTTATTATTCTTATTATATAGTGTTATGAAATGATCACAATTTATTAGATATTTGATATTATTTGAGATAATTTCTTAAGAATGGGGAGAAATGCTTGAGGGATTTTGAGCCTTGTGCATCAAAATAGTATGATGTCTCTCCAACAGTCTATCCAAAAAGCATCATTTATATACTTTGCCTTGAACAATACGAAGTCTTGAGTCTCGATGGAGATTCTCAGGCATCCAAAATATGGTTGTCCCAAATTGTTGAGGAAACTAGATATGCCTATCCTATCAAAGAGAAGATTTAGAGATGACATGACCACTGTTGTCTAGTAGTTGAGCTGTCAGAGAGAAAAGGGAATCAACTTGTTCTTCAAAGAACCTGGGGGCAGAAGAAGTAGTAAAGGGTGGGAGATCCCTGTGATTTGTCAGAGTTCCAACAGATGCCCTAATTAACTCATGATCCTTAAGCCAAATTTCAAAATAAATCCAGTTATTTATTAGGAGCAACATGTGATTTATGGTTCAACTGTTACCCTGTTTCCCTCTCCTCCCAGAGTTTTCTTTAATCACATTGTCCAAAGAGGCACTTTCGTGGGCTGTAAAACCCACACCTTTCAGGCTAGCTCCGGTAATCTGAGATCCCTCCTTCAGAAAGGAATGTATGGAATTGTGCTTCTGACCATGGCTGCTGAACTGCTACATCAGTTCTCCCTGCTTCCTGTCCATGGCAACTCGAGAGCAGATCATGATTGCTTTGCAAATTGACATTTGGCTCCCCTCATTTCCTGAGTGACTTCACTAAGTGTTGTATATACTTCTTGATGAATTATTCTATTTTATTTTTCTTTATGTACACTGATAACATATGCACCAAAGACAAATTCCTTGTGTGTCCAATTACACTTGGCCAATAAAGAATTCTATTCTATTCTATTAAAGAGAGATCCAACCCAGAACTAAGAAGAAATTTCCTGATAGAACAATGAATGGAGTAGCTTGCCTACCAGTGTTATGGGTGGTCCATTACTGGAAGTTTTCAAGACTGGATTGGACAACCATTTGATTAGGATGCTCCTGCCTTGAACAGGGGTGGACTAGAAGACTCCAAGGCTCCTGCTAGACCTATGATTCTATGCTCTAATTTTTAGGGGAAGTGTTTCTATGTGTGCTGGATGTCCCCTCTCTTCGTTTATCTTTAGTTCTTCTAAAAGCGCCACTGTGTTAATCTATCTCGGGAGAAACAGAGTACTTGTTGCACATTAAAGACCCCTGTTGGGAGTTTGTGCTGCAATAAATATTTTAGCCTGTGAAATGCCATATTGTAAGATTAGCTGGTAACCCTTCGAGCTAAACTAATTTTCTTCTTTTCCTTTGCCTTGAGTAACAACTTCTCAACTGATTTGCACAACTGCTGTGTCCCTTCACAGTTTGGGAGAAAAAAAGTTAACTCTTGTGGATTTTAAACTTTGACCATTTAACTGAGCCAGCTGAGGGAATATAATTGTGGAGTCTGACTTCATCTTGAGTCTGTTTGTTTGTCTGCTTGTCTGTGAAAAATTAAAGCCAAAATTTAGATGAATGAGAATTTAATTTACTTTATCTTCTGATGAGATGTTACCACAATCTGTGTGTTTATCTCTGTAGACTGGACAGATTGTTAAGCGGGAAGCCTAATGGATCGTATAAGATTAATTTCTGAAGTACAGAGTTGAAATGGCTATGAGTTCATTGCTTGAATTTACAGTGATATCACTAGTAGTATAAAAAATTCGATTTCTCACTTCTATCCAGTATTTTAAGAGAGCCTTCCTGATGATCGTCAAACCTACTAAGATCAGTTTGGTAGAACTTCTTCAGCTTCAGCTTCTGGATTTGACATTGACACTAACTTTCAGGGTTAGCGTGATATATATTAGTATTATCTTCATGCTGTCCTGTTAGATGACACCAAAATGATAAAGATTTTTTTTTTAAAAGGCAAGATTATTAAAAATTAAATTTTTGTAGAATAAGGTGTTTTGTAGAATAAAATGTTCATTTCAGATTACTAAATACATCGCATAATTTTTAATGATCTTTAGGGGAATTGAACTTTATCAAAATCTGTGTATATTCCTTCCTTCCTCCCCACCATACCCCCCACCCACACGTTCCAACACTTTCTTTTCTTGTTGCTTCCTTCTTCTGATGCTTATCAGGTGACTTTGACATAGCTTATCCATTTGTTCAACAAGAAAATCCTTGGCAGTCATCAAGCTCACGCTCCCTGCAGGACTCAATCTAGGAAAACTGAATTCCTCTTTCATTCTTTATCACATGTTTGCTGGAAGATTTGGTGTAAACATATCTAAGGGTCATTTTCTCATAGCTATCTATTTCTCAAGTGTGTCATTTTTATGACCTCGACTTTGATCACGGAGGCTGATATTAGGATTTTGTTTTTGTTTTTTAACTACAGGGGATGATGCAGTTTTATGGCTTTCATTGTTTCTGGAGGTGCTACACATAACCACATTGGTCAACTAGACAGATTCAAAAAAGACTGAGGAGAGCTTTTATAGAAATTGGAATGATATTTCTTCCCTCTCTTTTTCTGGATGTCTGTGAGTGAAAGCGAGAGAAAGAAAGAGAAAGAGATTGCTTTCTTCCTAGAGCTGAGAGAGTGGGTCTGAATCAGAGGTGGTATTCAGCCAGTTTTGACAGGTTCTGGGGAACCGGTAGAGGAAATTTTGAGTAGTTTGGAGAACCTTCAAATAGACTGGCCCCAACCCCCCATGCCTCCCAGCTGATCTTGTTCTGTTGCCATGAACAGGAGAACAGAGCTGGAAAGCAGGTTAGTGGGGTGGGGAGGGAATGGGGATTTTGCAGTATCCTCCCCTTGCCTTGGCCACAAAGCCACGCCCACAAAGCCACACCCACAGAACCATAGTAAAAAATGTTGAATCCCAGCAGTGGTCTGGATCAAGGTTACTCAGCTGGCTTTGTGTTTAATGTGGAACTAGAACTCAAGGTCACTCCTAGTTTCTACCCTGATGCCTTAAGCACTCCACCAAACTGGTTCTTGTACTTTAGACTAGCCAGCTGAAATTTTCTAGTGTTTCAAGCAGAGAGGCTAGCTAGGATAGTTAATGGGAGATTCCTGTGAATTAATTTGGAATGCTAATGTATGTAGTTGTATAGGACAATTGAGACTGACCACTTTGTCACTAACTGAAACATCACCGTTTTACCATCTTAGTTCATCTTTCGCTTGCTTTACAGATTGGTTGCAAAACTACATTTTCATCACTGTTGTATTTTCAAGTGATCACTAAATGAAGCAGTTGCTTAATGAGGACTGTGTTGAAAGTCACAGATTTTCAAACTTCCAAATCTTATAGAGAAGAGCAATCAAGGTGATTGGGGGACTGGAGGCTAAAACATATAAAGAACGGTTGCTGGAATTGGGTATGACTAATTTGATGAAAATAAGTACTAAGGGGGACATGATAGCAGTATTCCGATATCTCAGGGGCTGCCACAAAGAAGAGAGAGTCAAGCTATTCTCCAAAGCACCTGAAGGCAGGACAAGAAGCAACGGGTGGAAACTAATCAAGGAGAGAAGCAATCTAGAACTAAGGAGAAATTTCCTATCAGAACAATTAATCAGTGGAACAACTTGCCTCCAGAAGTTGCTCCAACACTGGAAATTTTTAAGAAGTGGTAGAGAGTTTCCTGCCTGAGCAGGGGGTTGGATTAGAAGACCTCAAAGGTCCCTTCCAACTTCTCTTCTCTTCTTTTCTATTCTGTTTATTATTTGCAATGCATGCAGTAGCACTCTTTGGCTTATTGTCTCCATCAATTCCACTTCATATTTTTTAGGCTCTGGAGGCCATATGATTTGAAACAGAGGTATATACTTTGAAGCCTCAGTCATAGGTGGTCCCAGAAAGTTTTGGATGCAGTTCCTAATGCCCTTGTCTTTTAGATCTTCTGGGAAGATCTGGCCAGGAAACAGGCTCTACAAGGATGATTGAAAATCTATTCTTGCAAGTATAATAATAGAATTGAAAGACTTTCTCCTCACTATTATATCAAAGAGAGTCAAGTCAGGGCAATTTTGAACATCGTTCTCACACCCTCCTCTTTTTCAGGGCTAAGATGTTGTCCTTATAATCTGACTATCATTTTTTCTTCAAGGTTATCTTGCTATTCCTCTATTAGATCTCACATACTGTACACCCTTGCTGATAGATAAAACATCAACTTTAGATAATGTTCTCTGTTCTCCCCCATTTTTATCACTGTGATGAATTTTCCTCACATTTCAGTGGCATTGAGAACTGTTGACAAAAGTTATTGCTACAAAGAAAAGTAGAACATGCCATAAAGCCAATGCTAATGATGAGTTTCATCCTCAAGAAAACAAGAATTTCTTATCTTCCCTCACATTCTTTTCATTTTTTTCTTCCAGTATAGAATAGAAAATATTAATAGACTGTTTGTGCCCATCTTAAAATCTCCTTACATTACATCTGGAATACACACACACACAGGCACTCCTTTAATCCATTAATTTGGGGTAGATGACTAGATGGGCCTGAGAGTTTTCAGGCAGTATGCAAGAGCACATCATGCAGAGTTCAAGCAGATATTTTTTGTTTGTGGCCTAGGAGATTAACTTCTGTAGCTATATGCATGCACGCACACACATGTGCGCACACACACATCATAGATAGATAAATAGTTAGATGATAGATAGATTTATTGATTGATGGATTGATTGATTGATTGATGGATAGAAAGATAGATTGATGGATAGAAGATATAAATAGATAGAAAGATAGAAAGATAGAAAGATAGAAAGATAGAAAGATAGAAAGATAGAAAGATAGAAAGATAGAAAGATAGAAAGATAGAAAGATAGAAAGATAGATAGAAAGATAGAAAGATAGAAAGATAGAAAGATAGAAAGATAGAAAGATAGAAAGATAGAAAGATAGATAGAAAGATAGAAAGATAGAAAGATAGAAAGATAGATTGATGGATAGAAGATATAGATAGTTAAAAAGGAAGAAAGATAGATAGAAAGATAGAAAGATAGAAAGATAGAAAGATAGAAAGATAGAAAGATAGAAAGATAGAAAGATAGAAAGATAGAAAGATAGAAAGATAGAAAGATAGAAAGATAGAAAGATAGAAAGATAGAAAGATAGAAAGATAGAAAGATAGAAAGATAGAAAGATAGAAAGATAGATTGATGGATAGAAGATATAGATAGTTAAAAAGGAAGAAAGATAGATAGAAAGAAAGATAGAAAGAGAAAGATAGAAAGATAGAAAGATAGAAAGATAGAAAGATAGAAAGATAGAAAGATAGAAAGATAGAAAGATAGAAAGATAGAAAGATAGAAAGATAGAAAGATAGAAAGATAGAAAGATAGAAAGATAGAAAGATAGAAAGATAGAAAGATAGAAAGATAGAAAGATAGAAAGATAGAAAGATAGAAAGATTGATGGATAGAAGAGATAGATAGATAGATAGATAGATAGATAGATAGATAGATAGATAGATAGATAGATAGAAAGAGATTGATGGATAGAAGATATAGTTAGAAAGATGGATGGATGGATAGATGGATGGATGGGAGATATAGATAGAAAGATAGATAGATGGATGGATGGATGGATGGATGGATGGATGGATGGATGGATGGATGGATGGGTGGATGGATAGGTGGGTGGGTGGGATGGGCTGCTGGGGTTCAGTAGAATCTCTAGCTAAGATTCTGTACAGTTCGGAGAACCCCCAAATCTCACTCCTGGATGTCTCCACCCATCCCTCCCAGGAGTCCCCACACGGCCTGTTTTGGATGCAAGTAAGTGCAGGGCCCACACAGAGGCTCAGGAAGGGCAAAAAATGGGCCATTTTATAATCTGTTTTGGATTCATCTCTGTACATCATTTGGCATGACTCAACTCAGTCGTTCAAAAGAAAGACTGATGGAGCTATCTCCAAATAGCTAACCTGCAGATAAGACGGTCTTCATGTTGTTTCCATTGTTTCTCTACTCAATCCCTAGATTTTTTTAAAAAAGAAAGCATATATACCTGAAATAAATCATTTTTCCTTGATAATTGCATTAGGGAATTCCAATATGTTTCTTATTTTTTAATTAAGTTTTTTTTCCCTCTCGCTGTTAATGGAGAAAATGAAGCCAGCTGTTTAACAACGCTCCCATACGTTTGATCACAGCAAAGATGCTGGGGAGATGGTTTGTAAAAACATTTGCCAATGCACATTAAAAGGAGAGAAGGGAAGAGATCCATGCTGCCTTTTATTTTTATTCATTTTACTAATGAATTAAAGGGAGCTGAGAAAAAGAATATCTCCTTGTAAGTCGATTAAGCTTTATTTCTTGCTACCTGCTTCTATTTTGTTCTATCGTCCAATTACTTCATTGCCGTACATAGCACAATGTTCTTTTAAAGGGACTAAAAAGTACTGACTTCATTGATGGAATCTTCCACTAATAGTTGAACGCAGCTAGTAGTTTCCCCTGATGGCTATTTGTGCTGTTAACCGCAGAGAGACAAAGAATTCAACATCCTCCAATCATCTCAGTATAACAGAATATCAGCGTTGGAAGGGACCTTGGGGTCTTCTAGTCCAGCTCCCTGCTTAAGCAGGAAAACCTATACTGTTTCAGACAAATGGCTCTCCAGTCCCTTCTTAAAAGCCTCCAGTGTTGGAGCATTCACAACTTCTGGAGGCAAGCAGTTCCACTGATGAATTGCTCTAACTGTCCTTAGTTCTAGGTTGGTTCTCCGCTTGATTAGCTTCCATCCATTGCTTCTTTTCCTGCCTTCAGGTGCTTTGGATAATAGGCTGGTCTCCTCTTCTTTGTGACACCCTGTTCTGACCCGCACGTTGTCCGTTCAGAAACGAAAGCCAAACAGAACGTTCAAAGGAATGTTTTTATCAGTCCCGGCTCTTGCTGGCTGCGAGCCCCAAAATAAACACAGATAAATGCTCTGGCAAAAGTCCTAACTCATAAACTGCTACAAAACAGGATTATATAAATCAAATCACTTATCCAAGTGCTTGTCTCGATGATTGCACACAAACGGAGAACGTTGACTAGAACAGAAACAGAATGTTGACTTCTGCAACCAGGGCATGGCACCATCAGTCTTTTATCCGCAGAAGGAGATCCTAACGAGCAACAGCTGCTCGTTATCATCTCCTGTGAGTCTTCAATTGTTCCTTACGTTGGTCAGCCCTTCTCCTGCGTGCATCCCTAAACAACTCACAGGAGGTTTCTGTGTCAGCCTCTCTAACTGATCCAAGGCTCAGTCATTACTTGGGGACCAACTAGTCTCTCTGAGCCCTCCTTGGAGTCAGAACCCTGTCCCTGTCCCTCTGCCTCCTCCAGGCCTGACTCATAGGGCCCCTCGCTGTCAGAGTCTGATAGCAACTCCAAAGGCTCCTGCCGAGCCACAACACACCCCCTTAGATATTAGAGCACTAATGGCGCACGCTGATCCACCAAGGCTGCCAGACATCTGAGGACAGAAGAACAACCACAGCACAAGAGAAGTGAGCACTCCACAAAGCCAGAGCTGCAAATGCTGCAACAAGGGTGCCCACACATATCTACCTGACATGTGGCAGAACATTTCGTGCCCATATAGGCCTTACCAACCACTCGCAGACACATCATGGACAGCCCACAACCTGTTAGATGTCAAGGTCCTCTTTGAACATGATGGACAAACATCAGAGCACTAATATCATGGTACCCCAGTCCTTCTTTTCATTAAGCCAATTCCTGCAACTGTTCTTCATATGTTTTAGCCTGAAGCTCGTTAATCATCTTGGTTGCTTTTCTCTGCATGCTTTTGAGAGTCTCAACATCTTTTTATATTGTGGTGACCAAAACTGGATGCAATATTGCAAAGTGAGGACTTAGCAGGGCATTATAAAGTGGTACCAGGAATAGGTTTTGTAGAATGTGGGTTATATCATGAATAAGGGCAAAGCACTTATAGGTCTTGGCAACAACATTCCTTCATACCAATGCTTTTCAATTTCCAGGGAAATTGTACTAGGAAAATAATGTGATAGAAGAATATCACATCATGATTTCTGCCCCCTTCTCCTCCCCACATCTCTGATAAAAGCCAAGCTGCTCTTATGAAGTTGTAGATTCTTCTTTTTCCCCATCACCTTATGCATTATACATCAAGCTATTCGGAGGCAGAAGGGAATTCCTGTCCTTACTAAAGGGCCTTTGAAAATAGCTGTTTGGTAAACATACCAAGCCTCAATCTGTCATTCTCTTCTTTCCATATGGACTAACAAATGCATCGGAGGTGGGACATGGCATTCGTTGATTGCAATTTGTCTTCTAAATCTGCACCATGGGCCCAGCTCCTTCCTCCTCTTCGTGTTCCTCCCCTTTTAATTTTATGCTAGCCGAAGTTCTTAGGAAAAAGAATAAAGACAATGACAGAAAAAGAAATGAGGAGGGAGACAGAACCCCCATACACACACGCATTGCTCACAAGCAATTTGAAACAATATTAAAGGGTAGTGTTTATGACAGTTTGTTTGGCAAACTGCCAGATCCGTTTAGAAACAGCAAGCATCTGAACCTGGATTAATGGCATTTTTTTTTTGCTGATTTAATCTGGTTATAATCAGAGAGGGAGGGTTGTTTTTACAGTCTCAGTTGAAAAGCTTTTCAGAACCTCTTACTGATGGCACTGCATGAGTGTATAAGAGGTATTGTGAAAAATAAATCACCCTTGTTCTTTGGTGAATAGATTGTACTCTCACACTGTGCATAAACTGGGGAAGAAAATGCTAGCTAGGAAGTGACCAATGGATGAAATCCCTCTGAGGAGTAAAGTTTAATGTCATAACAGCCTTTCAGAAGATGCTAACCAGCTGTTCTCAGTGTCTGTTGGCTTAAGCTGGTGAGAGTCAGTGTGAGCATGACATGTTGTTGAGTTGAAGGATTGAAAAGTACCCCAAATTACCATACTTCCCAGGGACTTGTACAGGCTTCTTGCTTTCTCTAACCATGGACAGTTGCAGTCTTACCAGGATGACTTGAGACCTGTTGTCCTTGGCCTCATTTATAATGGCTCCTGAAAAAGTTCAAGTTTGTGCTAAGAACCTTCTCTCCCCCCCCCCCCCCGCTTCTTCATGCACCACTCCATGGAGAGAGAGAGAAAAATGGCACAGTTCATAGCACACAAACATGAGTGCACAGCCTGCATTGGCTTGAGGGCAACTTGAGGATTATGGTGGTATAATGAGGGAATAGTTTACATTTTGGGAGGGTTGGAGAGAAGGGGAAAAAGCTTTCAAAGTGAATACAGTACCTTAAGAATCAGAACATTTGAAAAATTGAAGAGTGTATAGTAAAACAGATTAAGAATTTTGGTAATAATATACAAACTGATCAACTGGGGAAATATGTGACAAGTTCTCATTATGATATAATTTAAAAGTATGCATGTATGTGTGTGTGTATGTGTGTGTGTGTGTGTGTGTGTGTATATATATATATATATATGCTATATTTATGCTGATAAATAAATAAAGGGAGACTAGTATAGATCTATTTCAAGCTATTTAGCTCTCATGTGTGTGTGTGTGTGTGTGTGTGTGTGTGTGTGTGTGTGTGTGTATGTATTATAGGAGATGAGCCTGAAGGAGGCGTCAAATATGTTATCAGTCATGAGTCACTGCATGCCCAAAAGAGATCTAAGTCAAGCCCATTTTGAACTCCTTTCTTAACTCCTGCTTTTCTTTGATGGTTAGTAGTTCAGATTCTTATAGAGAAGGGTTCCCCAACCCTCAATCCATCGACCGGCACAGTACATGGCCTGCCAGGAACCAGGCTGTGCAAGCAAGTGAAGCCCCATCTGTGCACATGCGGGATGCAGGCAGTGCATGAAACATACACACACAAGTCATTGAGAAAAAAACTCTCCATGGAACTGGTCTGTGGCACCCAAAAGGTTGGGGGGTCACTATTGTAGACAGCAGAAGCTTGCAATAAATATTTATGCCCATTTGAACTGCCTAAATCTCCTGATTTCCCTGGTGCTTAACTTGTATGTATGTATGTATGTATGTATGTATGTATGTATGTATGTATGTATGTATGTATCTATCTATCTATCTATCTATCTATCTATCTATCTATCTATCTATCTATCTATCTATCTATCTATCTATTGTTGGTAGATAATACATGAAAAACTTTCTGGAATGTATAAAGGAACTTCTAAATTATATTGGAAAATTAGAAAACATGAAGGGTATTGTCATGGCTAATGGATGTGTAGAAAAGCTAGGAAATTTTGGATTCAAATATGCACAATAATACTTTTAAAATAAATAATATTCAACTGAAACAACTTTTTTGTTGAGACTGATGGATAGACAATTAGAAAAGATCTGTGGAAGATTGTTTTTGTACATGATAATTGCAGCGAGATAATTATATGCACAAAAAATGGAAAGACTCTCAAATAGGGTGAGATGACAAAATTTGCAGAGATGGCAAAAATGACTTGCTTGATTAAGGAAAAGACAATAACTACATTTGTCAGTGCCTGGAAACACTTATG
The DNA here is from genome assembly GCF_051295495.1 of Thamnophis sirtalis. Lineage (NCBI taxonomy): Eukaryota > Metazoa > Chordata > Lepidosauria > Squamata > Natricidae > Thamnophis > Thamnophis sirtalis. Next base: position 35,487,741 of record NW_028261394.1, on the reverse strand, counting down.
GACTTTTTGCTGAAAACTGAAAAAACTGAACTTGTGATTTATGAGTTTGACAATTAGAAGGAATAGAATATGGAGAAAAGTTATGATGTAATCTTAGAGAGAGGATAAAATTTAAATGCATTTATAATGGTGGTAAAGAAGATTTTCTTTTTTTCTTATTTATGTTATGTACTCTTTTTACTTTCTCTTTAAATTTGTATTGTTTTTGCTCAGTTAAAAATTCCAATAAGAATCAATAATAATAATAATAATAATAATAAAAGATTCAGGACATCCTAAAATACTTATTTGCCCATTAATCTCCTCCCCAAAGTGAGGAGGGAATATGAGTTATTGGCTTGCTTAAAATGATAATTTCTTGCTGTTTTTTTCCCATGGTGCTGACTTTTAATTTATAAGATTAAATTAAATCCATTTCCCACCTCTTTATTTGGAACTGCAGTCCTGAAGCAAGTTCATAAAGCAAAGAGTTAAGATTTGAACTTCTGAGAAGTCCTCAAAAAAGTATGGATTCATCTTTAGATAGGAATGGACCAAAGTCAGCAAAATGTAATGGAATGGAGATGTTTTAAAAATCCATTGCAGGAGAGAGAGGAAAAGAGAAAGAGATCTTTATGTAATCCAGAAACCAAACCAGAAGTAATACTAACTTTATTGTAAGAATACAGTGACAGAATCTTGCAAGTTTGAGAGTCTTTCCTTTCTCCCCAACCTTTACGTCCCAGAGGACAAAGGGAGGGATGATTCTGAGATGCTCTCTCCATCCTCATTCCTTTGGACTTAGATGTCTCTTATCAGAGCATTGTCCAGGCTGTGGCTCACCCTCTTGAGTTTCTCACAACCCATTTCATAAAATGCATCTGCCATAAAAACATGGCGGGCTGGCCACACTAAACCTGGAAACTATATAAATGTATATATAATAAAGAAATCACTGACACCCTTCCATAGGGAAATTGAAATTTGAGCAAGTGAAGCTAGAATATTTCTAGTTCTTTTCAAAGATATGGATATGCAAAAACTTGAAATCCAATTTTCTTGGATGAAATTTGAAATTATGAGGATAGGGAAGGATGATGCATCTTTCACTTCTTCAGCCAGATATTTATATTTTTCAAAACAATGAATGCAACCTAGAAAGATATTTGCTAGGAAATAATATGGCCTTCAACTTAGATTCCAGGTCCTTAATTAAAGGAATTCCAGATCTTTAGAAGGTTCCTGAGAATTTCATTTGATCTACATTCAAAGCAAACAGACCCTGTCTCTCAAAACAGTGGGCATCTGAAGTTTTGTGTAGGCCTACTTAGCAATAGCACTTAGACTTATATACTGCTTTACAGTGCTTTACAGCCCTCTCTAAGCGGTTTATAGAGCATATTGCCCCCAACAATTTGGGTCCTCATTTTACCCACGTCAGAAGGATGGTCCTTTTCAAGGACTATCAGGAGGTCTGTCACTTGAGACAAAAATGATGCCACCTGCATTTATGCCTCACTGACATTAATTACAAATTTTGCCTGTTTTAATCACCTAAGGAGATGAATATTGATTCATAATGTATTGGTGTGTGTGTGAAGTGTTTAAAATCTGGAATACTGGCATCCCATGGGTCCTAACATCCTGCTTAACTATTTTGTTAGACTTCTTAAAAAACCTTCACTTATTCTCAGAGTGGAGGGAGGACAATTCAATAGCGAAAAGAACAAAATGTGATATGCACATTTATACAAATATAATATATCCACTTCATGAACACACAATGGCCAGTTTTACCCATTTTACTAATCCACAATGTAACTTCTTTGTTAATCCGGAATCAAGTTGTTTTTAAGACTGTGTGAAGTTCCAGCCTGGAGATTCAGATTAAATGTTTTTTATGATCTCTATTTTTTTTTCTAAATTTGGATCAATAAGTTAGTTCTAATATTTGTATTGAATGTCTCCAAAACCAATGCTGGATAATTCAGATGGCCTCTGATCAGCACATTTCCCTTTGCAGATTCATTTCAAATGATAACAGCTTGATTCAGATATTAAAATCAGATTTTCTGAATTGCATGTGTGTGTATAATACACAAGTGTGCATAGTACACAAATTCAAATTGAAACAATGATATCATTTGAATTTTGCCAGCTAGATAAGCCAATTCTATCTATTAGGGCTTAGCATAATGTCTGAACTGAATTGCAACACTGTAGTTTAGATATGTCTTAGAATGCGGGTAGCAGACCACTATTAAAGCAACCCATAGTGAGTGGAAGAATAGTGAAAGCAACCCAATTTCTAGTTTAAAAACATTTATATATCTTTAAACTTTTTCATCAGATATTGTACAAATCTTGTTATTGAAATGCATTTACAGTATGGTCCATGGAAATGATAAACTGGACCATTATTCTCTGGTTCTTTACCAGCGATGGCTATTTATTCAGGTTTGACCCAGTGGTGGGATTCAAATAATTTACCAACCGGTTCTCTGCCCTAATGACCAGCTGGGTAGGCATTGCTCGGTGGTCATGTGACTATGAGGGCGTGGCCAACTCAACATCTCTCAGGTCAATGGGCATTTCGCCTTAGCTGTTACACTGTAATAAGGGTTAACTGGAGAGGCAGTTTCTGTAAGCAGGGCAATAAAGATGAGGCTAGAAACAACACCAGAATGTTTCCTTCCTGCCTTCCTTACCGGATTAGCTGTGTAAAGTGGAAAAAAACAAAAAAAAAAAAAGATTTCTTCCAACAACCTAAACTGCTTAGAAAGTTAACAACTGGTTCTCCCAAATAGGTGCAAGTTGACTGAATCCCACCACCAGTTTGACCCCACATATCTCCAGAAAGGCAATATTTAAAACACATCATAGAAGAAATATGTCAGTCTAGATCATACTGGTAATATAAAATATAACATAAAAATATTTGTTAAAAATTCTACAAACACTCTAACTCCAGGTCCCAGATCCCAGGCTCTAAGGAGCTCCTGGAACACTTGGGAAGTGGGTGCCATGTGAAGAGGAATGTAGTTCAAGAAGGCAGGGATTGCTTCCTCAATCCCACAAGACAATCACATATAAAGGAGATGATCTGGAGTTCACTGGGTTATATCATGTTATTCTGTGAAAGAAACTCACCTGCTACGGGGTATAGATTCATCATAAATTGTTCAATATCCTGAATTCTGAGTCACATATTGCACTAAACGACGATATATGGTTGCTTTGACTTTGCCATCAGAATATTGTTTGTATACATGGCTTCTACGGTTTATGAACCACAGATTATGGTTTAACATTCTTTGTGAACCCCACTGTGTTTCCGAAAGCATCCTTAAAACTCTACTTTGGCACTGAATATTAACAGGTCCTTGGTGTTCCATATATTTCAAGGACACTGGCCTAGCCTCAAGCCTTAGGAGCAAGACTCCATTTATAAACACTTGTATTCATGCCCTCCATAAGCAGAAATTCATAACAGCCTTTGGCCCTTTTCATTAAACAGTACTTGCAAAAATGATGCTTTCGCACAGCAAACTGTCCACATAAAATATCATCTCGGCTGAAGAGTCAGCTCCTTTCCTGCTAGTCATCCTGCTTTATGTCTCCACAATAGAAATGTCACCTGAGCGCCTGGGAAAAAGATTAATAACTCTACCAATGATGTGCTCAGCCCTTTCTGCATGTTGCCAAGGGCTTGTACGCCTGGTGAGAGGATGCCAACGTGACCGAATCTATCAAAAGATTCTTGGAGAGAAGCTTTTAATTCTGTAGATAGCAAAGGCAGTTTTTAAGGTGAAAGGGTGGCAATGGCAATAATAAGTTGCCAATAGGGATTTAAGTAAAGGGTGCAGAGACACAGTGAGTGATGCGCTTCTCGGAGCAACTCATAAAAGTGACAGACAACTAAGGCAGTACATGTATTTGTTTATTCCTTTGCAAGACAATGTCTGGTCTGCCATTGCAGTTCTTTTGTTCTGGCAGAAAATACATGTGTCGTGTGTGTGTGTGTGTGTGTGTGTGTGTGTGTGTGTGTGTGTGTGTGTCTGACATTGTCCTTTTATTACCCAACAGAGTGGAGCAATGAAAAGCACAGAGCGCTTGTGTTCCATGAGCAAACTGCGGCACAAACAATCATCGGGGCATCTGCGAGCCAATATCATCGCAATCCAGCCAAAAGGTAGGGGTTGTCGGTATATATATTGTATATTTTTAAAAAATGATTGAAGGAGGCGAGACTGCCTCTATCTCTCCAGCAAAGGCCTTGCTTGATTGATGTCAAATGAGTCCCAGTGACATAACAGGGCATCATTTGGCACTAATGCAATGTCAAAATGGCACGGTATCCTGCAGACATTACATTCGTTTTTGGAAAGGAAGATGGATTCCTCTCCATCTTTGTCAGCCAGAGTGTTCGCCGGAGTTTTTGATGATCAAAAACTCTGGCAAACACTCTGGCTGACAAAGATGGAGAGGCAAAGGGTTGGGTTCTGTTTTAATGGTGGAAGCAGATTGCGGGTTTCTTGTCACTGTTCTTTGCAATGGATGGAAAGGGAGAAATGTTTATGGTGTTCTTGGAAGGGCTTTGCTCACTATCGGTTGTGTAGGCTAGAGGAGAAGTTACTGTGTACATATGGACAACAAGTTAAGCTCATGAGTAAGATGCTTACCCATTGATAACAAACCAGGCAACGTAGCAAACCACTCTATGGAATCTTGCATTGCATTTTAGACATCTTAGACAAAAGAGCCGAGATGGCGCAGTGGTTAGGGTGCAGTACTGCAGGCCACTTCAGCTGACTGTTATCTGCAGTTCAGCGGTTCAAATCTCACCGGCTCAAGGTTGACTCAGCCTTCCATCCTTCCAAAGTGTGTGAAATGAGGACCCAGACTGTGGGGGCAATGTGCTGACTCTGTAAACCGCTTAGAGAGGGCTGAAAGCCCTATGAAGCGGTATATAAGTCTAACTGCTATTGCTATCTTTACCAACTCTGGCTGGCTCAAATTACATGGAGACCCTAGTTATTAAATGGACACATTTTCTGACTTTGCAGCATCCACTGAACGTTTAAAGCAATCAAGGAACAAGCTTATATGACTGTGATGGAGAACCTATGGCACGTATGCCACAGGTGGCACTCAGAGCCCTCTCTGCAGGCACACAAGCCATCACCTGGGGGGGGGGTCGTGCCTGCATGGGTGGGGGTGGGGGTGTCACACACATGCATGGGAGGAGCACGAGGGAGGTCATAGGCATGTGCAGGGGGTGGAGCCCATGGCATGGATGTGTTCCACGCATGCCCATGATTTGGGCACGCGAGGAGAAAATGGTTAGCCATCACTGTTATATGACCTGCTGTATAACAACCTGTGCAAAAACAATTACAGGGTTTTCCCTGGACTTGGCTACATGAATACAGCCCATGCATTTTTAGAAACTCTTTCTAACCCCACAGAATGTTGGAAGGAGCTCTTGCCAAAGGGCTTAGGTAGGACTCTGTTCTTCTATCCACTAGCATGACTGCGGTCCAAAATTGAACAGAACCAAATGCAGTCTGAGGGGTGAAATCAGTGGAAGAAAAAATAAATAGGAAAATGGGCTGGATCAGTTTGGGGAATGAGGAGTAAAAAATGCATCCCTGTAAGAAAAGCAGTTGACTATCAGCTTGGAATGGCAACTTGGCCATCCTTCTGTCTTCACCCTGCCAGGCACATGACCCAGTAGAGAACAGGCAATCTACCATGTGCTCCCCAATGCACAGATACATATAACATATGATTGTACTGGAAACTGATGGGAAAGAATTCAAGGAGCTTATACTTTTCCTATCTATCCCTGTGAGCTGTGGTGGCACAGTGGTTAGAGTGCAGTACTGCAGGCCACATCTTCTGACTGCCGACTGATTGCAATTTGGCAGTTCAAATCTCACCAGGCTCGAGATTGACTCAGCCTTTCATCTGAGGTGGGTAAAATGAGGACCCAGATTGTTGGGGGCAAGAGGCTGACTCTGTAAACCGCTTAGAGAGGGCTGTAAAGCATCGTAAAGTGGTATATAAGTCTAAGTGCTATTGCTATCTAAATTAAATAACCCCCTTTGTTTAAGCAGGGTCAAGGGTTAGATTATATGGGGTGAAAAGTAGGTTGATCCAGTTTGATTCATGCTAGATCCTTGATTTAAGCACAGCATCTCCATGGAACAGAATAATATTGGGGAAAAGCAGAGAAGTTATGGCCCTATTTTGAAGCACCTTCCCCAGGTCCTCCTCCCCCTATCCAAGTTTGAATGATGTATGGAAGCATGATTAAGCTTAGACAACCTTCTGCAAATTACAGGAACAAAATTAAAAAGCCTTAACAAAATTAAATAGCCCTTTCTGCTATTTAAGAGGCATGAGTCAATTCAGAATCTAATTGAAAAAAGTCAAATCATTTCAATTTAGAGTTCCTGGAACTCTGCTTAATATAAAAAAAGAAATCATTCAGGCTTTCAGATGAGATACTTGGATTAATTGATGAAAAGCTTTTTTGTATGAAAAATCTTTGTCTGAATTTGAGCCTGAATCTTTTGGATTCAGGGGCATCTCATTTGATTCCATACATCTTAGCAAACAGATTATTTGATTTGAAGGAGTTCTCTGATAGAATCACCTTTGGCATTCAAAAAATTAATGCTCCATTATGTAGATTTTTCCTTAAATGAAATCTCTCTCTCCCTCTCCCTCTCCTTCTTCCCGCCCATCCCTGTGTGTCTGTGTGTGTGTGTGTGTGTGTGTGTGTGTGTGTGTGTGTGTGTGTGTGTTCAGGCATGGGTTGCTGCTGGCGTTACTGCTGGTTTGCAACCCATGTGCAGCGTGTGCACATGTGCACTCTTCAATGCACTCTGCATGTGCAGAACAATTTAGAGTGAACTGCACACACAGCAGTCACTGAAATTCAAAATGTCGGCAGCCAAGCGGTAGTGAGAGAACCGGTTCAGGGGCGTGGCAGGCCTGGGTCACAGAGGGAGGGGGGAATACATGTGTAATAACTCTATGAGACTAAATAGAAGACTTCAACATGCTCATTTCTCTCTGTAATATTCATGGTATTTCAAACCCAACACATCTTCAGGGCACTAGTTGACAAAAGCTGTATTTAAAAGTAATGTTCTTTTCAAATATCCAATTGGGTATGTTACAGTAGCTTTGCACTGTAACATACCCAATAATCAGGTGGTCCACCTCCAATTTTACTCTTTCTCTAGCAGGAAGACCAAGGACAACAGCCACAAAGAAGCTCTTTAAAGTTAATTGCAAGTAAAAATGAATACACAGGAAAAGGCAGCCAGACTGGGAAAGGGCAGGAAGAAAAGATTTGAAGAAAGCAAGATATATTATTGTGAGGTCAATAGAAAGAAGGATTCGATATGAAGGGCAGAGAGGCAGCGTCTGGGGTCAAGGCACACATAAGGGCTTTTGAAGGAAGTGAACAGTATCTTCTATCAAACAATATCTTGAATGAATAATCCTAGCAATTGAAGTGGAAGGGGAAATAAATAAATTCAAGAAATCCCCAAACTACCATCAGTTTTCTAAGCTGAGATTGACAAAGACCCGATATGATCCACTGACAATATATCTAATTGGAACCAAGGAAAACAGTCTATTGGTAAAGAAATCTGAACTTTACCTTCCTCCATCACTAGATTTATATCTTATTTTTCCCCTCAAATGGTTTTCTCCAGCCTGCAATCTTCAGATATATTGGTAGCGCAATTCATAGCTTTCTGAGAACGCACCTGAAATCCCTAACTTGGAAAAAAGATGGCTAATTAAATGTTTTATTAATGGAACATTTCTGGAGTATTATGCAATCTGTTAGCTGCACATCTCTGCTGCCACATCGTTTTCAAGATGATCTTCTATCTGCATTTCTTTATCTCTCTAAAGAGGATCCTTCTGTAACTGTCAAATATACAAGCAGTGCTTGATTTCCCCCTATAAGGCAGCTTGGTTCTGTGTTGACAAAGTCTTGCACACAATGAAGGTGATTGAATTCACTTGGCTGAGATGAGCTGCAATGAGGCACTAACCTGCCGCACTTGACATTTGCACATAATTACTGACAACACTCATCTTTGCCTTGACTACATGTATCTTCAAGGCGCATCAGATTGTCCAACTTAGTCTTGGCCAGAGTTTCTCAGACTGGTTAGCATTGACTCCCAAGGATTGATGGGCTATCCACAGTCTTGTTGCTGCTATTAATATTTCTTTTATTCATTAAACATGAAACTCAACTGAGCATTTAAAGATGTGTCAACCATTCACTGGTGCTAATAGTTGATATGGGTTGCTGCCAGCATCCTATGTCTTTTAAAATGTACGATGTTCTGCATTGCATAGTTTTTTGCAGTTCCGCTAGTGTTATTGTAGGAAGCTGCAATTTGTTGATGTGTTTTGTAAAATTCTTGGACATGGTACCAAGTGCCCTGATGACAATGGGTATCACTGTTGCATGTTTCATCCATAACTGTGTAGTTTCGATGGCCAGGTCACAATATTTCGTGATTTTTTCCAGTTCTTTTTCTTTGACTCTGGCATCTCCTGGTACCACAATATCAATAAATTGTATGTTTCAGTTTTCAACAACTGTGATATTTGGTGTGTTGTGTTCCAAATGATGATCTTGTCTATATTCCAAAGTCCCACAAAATCTTCACCTTCTCATTTTCGATACCTTTTTCCACTTTATATTCCCATTCTTCTTCTTCTTCTTCTTCTTCTTCTTCTTCTTCTTCTTCTTCTTCTTCTTCTTCTCCTCCTCCTCCTCCTCCTCCTCCTCCTCCTCCTCCTCCTCCTCCTCCTCCTCCTCCTCCTCCTCCTTCTGATGTTGTTAATCTTTGGTGAGATTCACAGCCTTTGGGGCTGGTTGGTAGCTCAACAGTTCGAGTCCTAACCAAGGACCTAGGAACTGTTAAGGTAACGTTGGAGGATATAAACTGTTCCAAGTAGGGTGGTTTTTTGTAGAATCAGAATGTTCAAGTCAGGTAAATTTAGAATTTCCAAATAGCAAGGTAGCCCTTTAGGTATTGCTCCAAGGGCTCCAATTAGTATCTAATCACAGGTATAGCCCAGGTATTTATGGCTTTTATGATGTTTCCTCCACTCAATTTGAACTTTAATATCTTGCGAATTTGTCAAATGTACTTGGCTGAAGTTAATTCCTTGACTTTATTATGCATTAAGTCAGAGGCCTCTAAAATCCCCAAGTATTTGTAGCCTCCTTCTGGTTTTACAGCCTTTATCATTTCTTCATTCTCAAGTTCTATTCCATCATCTTTTATGACCTTGCCTGCTTTGGTTGCCATTGTTGCACATTTGTCAATTCCAAACTGCATACCAATATCTTGGCTAAATTCTTTTGTGTTTTCAATTAATAAATTCTGTTCAGCTTTTGTTGTTGTTGTTGTTGTTGTTGTTATTAATAATAATAATAATAATAATAATAATAATAATAATAATAATAATAGCAAAAGCAATAGCACCTAGACATGTGCTCCATCAAGATCGAACTCCAGACTGTGGGCAGAGTTAACCTGCAATATTGCTTTCTAACCACTGTGCCACACAATACTATTAGTTAAAGTAGGACTTAGTAAATTATGTTTGGGGGTCAATGAACAATCTGAGGCTGAGCTGAAAACCTCTGGCCTAGGTAGAAAATTGAAATGTCTGCCTCTGGTTTAGGTAGACACTTCAATTTTATTTTGTTCTTTAGCATTGCATGAGTTACTGGCATATAGAAGTGAAGGCAGTGGTGGGATTCAGCCAGTTCGTACCACTTCAGGAGAACTGGTTGATAACCTTCTGAGCAGTTTGATAAACTGGTTGTTGGAAGAAATCATTAGGGCAAAGAACCAGTTGTTAAATTATTTGAATCCCACCACTGAGTGAAGGTCTTTATTTTCCACTCCAGGGTGCCTGCAGGGGAGACAAAAAAGTCTGACACACATTAAGGGAGGGGACTTTGGTACTGGCATCACACTTGCAGCTATCCAGTTCTCATTTTAAACTATCTTTATTCACAAACATAGACATCCCTGGGTCCATCCAGACCTGGCAAGAGAAAAATCACAGCTTCTAGGAAAAGCATTGGTCTGAAAAATCAATCCAACTTTGGGGATAATAAAACCTGCAAAACAATAACACAACTATTGGGACTGTAGCAGTTTCAGTTTTCTTACTTATTTACTTTCTCTCTCCCTCCATCTCCCTGCATCTTTGTGCCTTAATTTTTGGATTGTAAATCTAATGTTTTTATTGAACTGTCAATGGCACTGGAAACTTTCTTGGCTAAAGAGGGGTAGATAAAAACATTAAAAGAAAGAATAATCAAAGGTGTGAAACACAGGGGAGAACTTTCTAAGGCAAGTCTCTGTCCTTAAACAGGCTTGGTTACAATTCACTGAAGCTGGAGAAGTATCTGTAGCATCCCTACAGGTGAATCTCTAAAACAGATAACTCTAACTGAAGGAGATGCTACGGCAGTCTTATTCATTGAAAAGCAAAGCTCCAAGTGCTCTGTCAAATTGACTAACTGCACTGTCAAGGCTCCAATTTTGTGTTCCCTTATCCATTCTGACTGGGCCTGGCAGAATAAAGTTCCATCAAGAACCCAGAGACATTGGGTTATCTTTCTCCTGTCTTCTACAAGGTCAGCCTTTCTGTGGGTCTCAAATGTTTCTTAACATGGGACAGGCAGTATCCCTGACAAGCCACAGAAGCCAACTAGTTGACAGCACGACTCAAAATTCCTATCCTGCTTCCTATGCTGTCAAATACACCAGCATTTAGATTCTAAACAGGCTAAAAAATCCACATTTTTACCCAATTTCATTTAAAATAGGGTGCACAATAAGAGGTTAAAGCACACTTCACATTTGCTGCAAATTATTCAAAGCTGAAGGAGGGTTTTCTTTCTTTTTTTTTCTTTCCTTTTTCACATTTCATTTAAAGCATATATGTCTCCATTGATTGCTTTAGGCACAGGGAATTACAGCATGCTGCCTTTCTTTACAGAAGAGCTCGGGTGGAGGGGGGGAAATCTGAACCACAAGAATTTATGCAAATTTAAACAGTCTGTTTTACAAGTGAATGCCCTTTTAAAATGTGGCATTTAAGGACCTTCCATGTTTCTCATTAGATTTCATAAATCTACGACTGGAAGATGAGGAGCTGCCTCATATTTGCATCCCTGTAGAGGGGAAATCTTGCTGCATCTACAGGGTTTTGTGCACTTCGGTTGAACCAGGAGAAATGGGAAAGTGAATTATTTGTGCAAATATATCTCCTCCTCTTAGTTAGGCATCCCTGATACGCCCATGTCATCTGTACAAACACTACGGAACCAACTTGACCAGGTATCTATAGGGCTTGTCTGAGGGGTCTGGGACTAGAATGCATTGATGTTTACTAGGTAGATTTTAAGTGATTTTTTTTGGAAACCATTGCCCTCAAAACCAAGTTATTATATGGTATTTCTTGGATCTCCATTTTATTTTCAATGCAAACTCTATGTGGAATATCTGGGTGAGGCCATCAGATTTTGGAGATGGCTATCTTAAGCATATTGGTAACACTTGGGTTTAGTCAAATAGTCAGATAATGACATGGTTCCCAGGAATGCCTGTCTGAATTCAATAAAGGGATGAATTGGTTCAACAAGAAGATAAGGGCTCAGTGGCTAAGATGCTGAGTTTGTCGTTCAGAAAGCTCGGAGGTTCAGCGGTTCCAATCCCTAGTACCACGTAACAGAGTGAGCTCCCATTACTTGTCCCAGCTTCTGCCAACCTAGCAGTTCGAAAGCATGTAAAAATGTAATTAGAAAAATAGGAACCACCTTTGGTGGAAAGGTAACAGTGTTGGCATTTAGTCATGCCGGCCACATAACCACAGAGACATCTTTGGATAGCACTGGCTCTTCAGCTTTGAAACAGAGATGAACACTGCTCCCTAGAGTCAGGAATAACTAGCACATATGTGCGAGGGGAGCCTTTACCTTACAAGAAGATAAAATTCTATACATCTGGCAGTTTTCTCTGTTTTGAATGGGGATGTAGAGGCATAAAAAATCTTCTAGAACTGAATCTCTTTCCTTTTGCAGATAGTCAGAAATGACTTTACAACTTTGGATGATATTGCAGGGGTCCTGTTTCAGGATAAGAATCACTGCAGGCCCTGCTAGTTGCTGGATTACACTTTTATAAGACATTTAAGATGGGATGCCTTTAAGCTGATTTGGAAACTTCAGCTGGCATGCCACTCAAAAGCCAATGTGGTCAGTGATCAAATTGCAGGCATGTTAAAGGCACTGTTCTTGCTGTCCATTTTTTCCCAGGTAAAATAGAAAGTGCAGGTTATTACCTTTAAAAATGGGTTAGATGGGTTCAGTCCAGGTCACTTGAAATAATGCTTCTTTCTATACAACACCGGAATTGTTCACAGGAGTTAACTGGAGAGGTTGAACTTTGGCTGTCGTAGAATCAGTTGAATGACTTGGGATGAAGCCTTGTTTTTAGCTGTCCTCATTCTTCGCTACGTATTTTCTGATGAATTGGGGAGCTTCATGATTATGTTGGCTTTCTTCATACTTTTTGCAACAGGAGTTTTAGCTGTTAATTGCCATTGTTTCTAACTGTTGTTCTTAACGTCTTTAGCTTTTCTTAAATGTCATGTTCAAACCTCCGAAATGTAGAATGTTTATCTATTAAATGTCTGAAACTGCCAAGTCATCAGTACAAGAGGCTGCATGAATGAATAATAAAATAAAGGCAAACAGTTTAAGAAAGGAAATGAAGGGGTGGGGTGGGGTAGGCCTTTGTGATATGTTTAACACCGCGTGGGATGCATCGCAAGCAAGCCAGATGGCTGGCAGTCTATTAAAATGAAATGTACAACTTTATCTAAAAATCTATCAGTGCCACGATTTCTGCATAGCTTTTGGTGTTGTCCATATACACCCTCAAGGTAAAATGCAAGTTTTATTAGCCTGGTGTGACTCTTAAAAGCACCCCATTCCACTTGCTCCCAATAAAATGGATGCCCCGTGCCTGGTATTGTTTTTAGATAATCATTTAATCTACCCAGATTGACAAATGTCATAAAAAGTTAATGCTCTGTTAAAATCTGCTTGGCAATGTCTCAAAAGCTGTTTTCTGTTGTATGAGAGACAGCTGGTTTTTCTATATTATTGTCATGGTGCTTGGGAATTTCTTTAGAATTTCAGTGGGGTATTTTTGAGCTTGCTGTTGGGAGAAATATAAAATTTGCTGTTAGCGTTTGTGGTTATTATTATTTTTATTATTGCAAATTGTTTCAACCCTGGCTGCCTCAATTCCCAAACTAGAAAAAGTTCCATAAAAATAATTTATTTCTTTGAGTTCTAATTGATATATTTTCTTGGGATTTAATTGAAATGTGGGAATTTGAACAGCCAGACTAAAAAGGGATAGCCCTCTTCTCATTTTGCTAGCAATTAATGTTTCTTATTTTCCATTAGCTGTCAGCAGAGCTTAATTAATTAAGATCCTGATTTTAGTATTTTTACAAATAACTCAAGATGGCGAACATATCCAACACACTTTTATCCTCCTATTTTCCCCACAACAACCACCCTGTTTAGAACAGTTTTCTTACTTTTTGATTGAGTCACTGGCTATACAAATATCAGGCATTGTTTAGTGCTACATAACCAAGGACCATACTGAATAAGTTGCGTGTCCACCAAGTGTTTGGCATCAGGCTAGGATTTTCCCTGGACTTTTCAGGCTATTGCATAAATAACTCATTGCTTAGATAAGCATCGAGTGGTTTCTGCTGATATTTCTATTGTTTGTCAGCTATCACATTGGTTGCAAAGGAGAAAGCAGGAAACACCAACTCTGAAGGAGCGAAGAGGTTTGATTACTTTGGGCTGAAGGAAAAACAGGATAGAAAAGGATTTCCTTTTGAATGTCAGGCAGTATCAATTTAGGTTAGTCAGAAGTATCCGTGCAGGATTATTTTATATAATGTGATTTTGATGATTATGCCGTTTGCTAAGATTATGCTGTGGCCTGCCAGCTACCAGTGAAGCCGGAGGCAGAATTGGACGATGAGGAGGTTGGGGAGAAATGTTGGCCTGTTCTGGAGTCTGGGGAAGGCTCTGATGGATGCTCTGCATTGGATGCAGAGTTAGAGCCAAAGCCGTCTCACATTTCACAGTAATAGGAGAGGCAGCCGCCTTTGGAGGCTGAGATAAATGGGGAGGAAGAACAGCTGGGGCCTGTGATAGATGCATGTATGTGCAGAGCTGTTAGGAGAGGAGAACAACTGAGGACAAGAGGTCAACTAGGGAAGCAAGGCACACATGGACGCTGAATGGTTCCTCCCTAGCTGGGGAATAAATAAAAGAAAAGGGGAGTGGTGGTTGTAGGAGACAACAGCTCAGATTTCTGAAGATTCTGTGCCTCAGAGATTGCTTGCCTGAACTTAATTGCAGCCTTACAGCTGGAAGCTCATGGCCTGGCAATTATCGCAAGTAACTGATAAACTCTTTGAAGGACTATTACCTGGACTTATTGGTGTGTGAATGCCCAGTGCAGTACTGCAGGCCACTTCAGCTGACTGTTATCTGTAGTTCAGCGGTTCTAATCTCACCGGCTCAAGGTTGACTCAGCCTTCCATCCTTCCAAGGTGGGTGAAATGAGGACCCAGACTGTGGGGGCGATATGCTGACTCCGTAAAGCACTTAGAGAGGGCTGAAAGCCCTATGAAGCAGTATATAAGTCTAACTGCTATTGCTAACTGCTATTGCTATCGTTTATTCAGAGATGTAATGTGACATTTGATGAGGCCAACAAACATATTAGTCTAACTGCTATTGCTATTAATTCACAGGATATAAATATAGAGGGATTTGGGGGACAAGGAGTCTGTTTCTTGTTTCTGCTAAGGCTGGGTCAGAACACATTGTTCTGCTCATGTAAAATGTAGCAACAGAGTTTTGATACTGGTTCTTCTCCACTTAAAGCTCTTTTTTAAATAACTATTACTGAGAAGGGACAGACTGCAGAAAATTCAGCAGAGGGGATTGCAATGAACCAGGTGCAAGGCTCAGAAAAATGTGTGATCTTGAAACATATTTTTTTCAGTTGATAATTTTTCTTGACCACTGAGATGTATGTAAAACAACACAGGCAATAGAAAGAATTTGGGTGAGTGCTGGCCATTGAAGCAGTGTTGATTTCTGGTCAACGCTCCCTGCAGTTTTCTTAGGAAGAGTTCAAAAGTTGATTGTGAATGTTCCATTGGATATCAATCATCTCCCTTCTTGACCACATCACAAATGACACCATTAGGCAACATTTTGGTGGGCCACCAATTATAGAGAAGATGAGAGAAGGCTGGCTCTTCTGGTATGGACATATCCTGAGAACAGCACCTTCCACCGATGCCAAGACTGCCTACCAACTAGAAGTCAATGGCCGGTGACCTTGCGGATGCCCAAAACAGAGGTGGTAAGACACCAACAATGAAGACATGCAAGCTGTGGACCCTGGAGCTGCAGCTGATCATGCAAAGTAGCATTCAATGATCAAAAAAATGGACCCTGCACTTGTGGGAATATGCTAGGAAGAAGAAGTTCAGGAGTGGATTGCCCATCTTCACTTAACTCCTGCCCACCTAGCAGTTCTAAAACTAGCAAAGGCAGGTAGATAAATAACTACAACTTTGGTGGGGAGGAAACAGCATGCCATGATGTCATACTGTCCACATGACCATGGAAACCTCTATGGGTAATGCAGGCTTAATGGAGACAAAAACACCCAGAAAAATACGGCATCCTTCACTTAATCGTCCAGGGAAAAATGAAGGCAAATGAGGTCCAGGTAGAAGAAGAACATTGTGGCTTCAAAACCTAAGGGACTGGTTTGGACAAAACTCAGCAGCACTTTTTCATGTGGCTGTTGACAAAAATAGGATCGCCAACATCCGATGACGGATATGGCACAAGAAGAAGAAGGTTCAACGGCTTTGAAACAGAGATCTGCATCGCCTCCTATGGTCAGCAATGACTAATGGAGTAACATCCACAGGGAGTCCTTCCTTTCCCCCCATTAAGGATGGGGATCATTATTCAATCCACTTGCATTAAAAATGATGTAGACATTCTTATTTTCATTTCTCCGGAGTCTGAAATACAGTTGGGATTCAGATAAATCTTCTTAGTTTTGCTTATTGTTTGTTTCGAAGGATATTATTTGGATTGTCTGCAAATTCCATGTCAAATATTGATATGCAAGGCTTCCTTTTGACATCAGGATGGCATCCTGCTGTTATGGAATTTTCCGTCTTCTACTAACAGAGTTGTTATTATGCACCAGCATAGCTTTCCATATTATCAAGTCATCATGTTATCATTCATAGGCACGTCCTGCATTGGCTTCCAGTATGAAACACAAATCTTCAGTGAAAAAGACCAAAAGAATAGTCATTGGGTGAAGCTGATAATAAGATGAGGATCATTCCACAAGAGAAATACAGCTTCTCATTTTACTTCTTCCAGTAAGGCTATGATTTGAGGAATGAACTTTTCCAAAATATTTATTAGGGGAGGTAAGATTGCTCTTCTTCTTCAGAACTCCACAGTCATTTGTTTTATTGATTATAGCAAGTTTGTTCTTCTTTTTTCAGTGCTGTTGTGACTTTGGCGAGTCATTAAATGAATCATTGTAAGTGAAGGATCTCCTGTAGTGGTACACTGACACTTTATGTGGTCAAATTAGACATCCCCACAACAAATGGAAGCATCAGAGTTTTAGGTAAGACCACAGTTGGAATCTTGCATCCAGTTTTGGTCGCCATGATATTAAAAAGAGATGTTGAGACTCTCAGAAAAGTACAGAGAAGAGCAACAAAGATATTTAGAAGACTGGAGACTAAAACATATGAAGAACGGTGGCAGGAATTGGGTACGCCTTTGTTGTTATTTGCGAAGTCGTGTCCAATCCATTGCAACCCCATGGACAGCATTCCTACAGGCCTTCCTGTCCTCTACCATCTCTCAGAGTCCATTTAAGCTCATGCCTATTGCTTTGGAGCCATTTCATTCTCTGTTGTCCCTTTCTTCTTTTGCCCTCAATCTTTCCTAGCATTAGTCAGTCCTTTCTTCTCATTAAACAGCCAAAGTATTTGAGTTTCCTCTTCAGGATCTGGCCTTCTAAAGAGCAGTCAGGGTTGATCTCCTCTAGAACTGAATGGTTTGATTGTCTTGCAGTCCAAGGGATTCACAGGAGTCTTTTCCAGCACCATAGTTCAAAGGCCTAGTTTAACAAAAAGTTGGCTATGCCTAATTTAATGAAAAGAAGAACTAGGTGTGATACAATAACAGTCTTCCAATATTTGAGGGGCTGCCACAAAGAACAGGGGGTCAATCTGTTCTCCAAAGCATCTGAAAGACAAGAATCGATGGATGAAAACTAATCCAGGTGAGACGAAAACTAGATCTAAGGAGAAATTTCCTGACACAACAATTAATCAATTGAACAACTTGCCTTCAAAAGTTGTGGGTGGCTTTTGAGAAGAGACTGGACATCTCTTTTCATTATCTGAAATAGTGTAGGGTTTCCTGCTTGAGCAGAGAGTTGGACTAGAAGACCTCCAAGGTCCCTTCCAACTCTGCTATTCTGTTACATATAAACAATGTCTCCATTTATATTTGCCTTCTAGGAACTGGTCTTCTTTTACATCAATTTGTAAAGTCTCTATTTCTATATATGCAGCCTACAATACATGAGGAGGGTGAATATTATCTTTGGCTAGGATGGACTTCATTTCATGCCAAAACTATTTGGCATTAAGTGCAATAACAAATGGTTTCCTAGCTTGGGCCCTGAACTCTGCTTTAAAGCAAATTGGGAGTGGATGAATGTTGAAAGAAAGCAAAGTCAAGGGCAGTACCACTTTGAGATTTTACTACTTCATCAGTAAACATTCAAGACTGGGGTTTCATCAACACTTTGAAAACCTAAATAAACATATAGGAAAATTTGGGTTGGAGAAATCAAACTCTTCAACAAAATAAGCATCCATAGGAGAGAAGGCAACGTTCTCTGAAGGTTGTCCTTTCCTACAATGTTGTGTATTGTATAAAAAGAGCCCATTTTACCTTCTTGTTGCAGGACAAAGAAAGTTAAAATAGCAGCTTTTCGGGCTGGGTGGTTTAATAAATATTGAAAAGGTAGTTTACACTAGCTCAGATTACTGATTTTCTCTAGCTGGTTTAGGAGGATAAGCCTTTGGTGGATGAAGGCCATATTTAATAAGTTAAAGAATGTGGAACATGATCATATGAGTAAGGCTGGGCTGGGGGAGAAATATTTTTTTAAAAAACTGGTAAAATTCTTATTTGTTAAGTTTCATTTCCTCAAACTGATAGGAAATAAACCTCAGTAATCAGGAACAAAACTGGATCTGAAGACTCCTCTGGTTTTAGATTGGATTGCTCTGATTTTAATGGTCATATTGTGGACCTTTATTATTTTATTATGGAGTCTGAGAATCTTATGATGGTAATGTTTTATAACAGTCTGATCTAAGCAGAGTACACAAAATCGTCTGCTACAATGTCCTACCTATCAATGACTACTTCAGCTTCAACCTCAATAATACACTGGCAAACAATCGATACAAACTCAAGGTAAACCGCTCCAAACTCGATTGCAGAAAATACGACTTCAGCAACAGAGTGGTCAATCATGGAATGGTCTACCTGACTCCGTTGTTACATCCTCAAACACCCCAAACTTCAACCTTAGACTCTCTACCATGGATTTCATCCCATTCCTAAGAGGTCCGTAAAGAAAGCATGCATAAGCGCACCAGTGTGCCTACCATCCCTGTCCTAGTGTCCCCATTTATTTGTACCCATTTCCTGTGTTCATGTCAATTTTTATACTTATACCTGTCATCTTGTACATGTTTGACAAACTAAATAACTAAATAAAAAAATTAAATGAAATAAAAATAAATTACCCCAAGTTGTTTAAAGTAATCTAGCTTGATTCTGCTGAGACCAATTTGTTGCAATTTTTTAAGGGTTCAGGGAGAACCTTTTCTAGTGTAGGACTACCATATTTGGACCAAAACTTCCAAAGATTTTCAGTTTGCTGCCCTCTAATAATCAGATTATTGGCTGCTTTAGCAAGGACAATATGCATCCTTCCACTGAATACGTAGCTAAATGTCTATGGAGATTCTTAGTCATCAAGGTCATGGTTGTCCCAAAGGTGCTTTTTCAAGAGGCAACTGGACTTCCTTGTTTTTCTTTGAAGACATTTCGATGTGCAGCAAAATGTGTTCAAAGAAAAACAAGAAAGTCCAGTTGCCTCTTGAAAAAGCACCTTTGGGACTTTGCCATTGAACTACAGTTCTAAATATTCAATATATGGGCGATTCTTTAATTGCCTCTTATTTCTTGCAAACAGAATGTTTGCAAAAAGTTCTTGTAAAGGTGGAGCTCGGAACTTGTGATTATTCTAACACCTTTCTTCTTCTTCCTTCGGATCTTTCAGCCTATGTTTGACTGCCTAGAGTAGTGGTCCCAAACCTTTTGGGCACCAGGGACCAGTTTCTTGGAAGACAATTTTTCCATGGATTGAAGAGGGAAGGGAGGAGTGTGCAACCTAGATTCTGCACATGCACAGTGTCGCTTGCCCCCTGCTCACTTCCAGCTATGTGGCTCAGTTCCTAACTAGCCATGGATTGTGTAATGGCTGCCATTCTGCTAAACTATGCCTCACGCGCTGACAGCCTGACATTAGTAATGGAGGGGAGGAAGTACTGCGTGGAGATGGTGAGGGAACCACGATGGATCAAAACCAGGGGTGGGTTCCTGCCAGTTCTAACCTCTTCTACAGAAGATGTTCCACAAATCTACCGTGCCGTTTACAACCTGTTCCAGCTCCCTCCCCCCACCCGTCCGCACATCATCAAGATGAAGAGCGAGAGGAGGAATTCTGGGAGTTGAAGTCCACAAGTCTTAAGGCTGTCAACTTTGAACACCCCTGGGGTTTTTTTCTAAAGGGTTAGGGGTGCAAGGATCTTTTAACCTGACAGCTTTAAGACTTGCATACTTTGGTTGCATTTTGGTTGCTAAGCAAGAGCATTGTTAAGTGAGTTTCACCACATTTTACAAGTTGGCCATGCCCACCCAGTCACATGACTGCCAAGCCACTCCCACCCAGTCACATGGCTGGCAAGGCATTGCCACAAAGCATTTGAAACCCACCACTGATCGAAACCAAGCTGTATCATCCAATGAGAAGCCCCAGTATTCCGAAGGAATGTAGAATCAGCAAAAGGCATAACATTTAGACTTATATACAACTTCACAGTGTTTTTACAGCCCTCTCCAAGTGGTTTACAGAGTCAGCCTCTTGCCCCCAACAATCTGGCTCCTCATTTTACTCACCTTGGAAGGATGGAAGGATAAGTGGACCTTGAGTCTGGTGAGATTCAATCTCCCAAATTTCAGACAGATGGCAGTCAGCAGAAGTAGCCTGCAGTACTGCACTCTAACCACTGTGCCACCACAGCTCTTATAAAGTAAGCCCATTACCCAATGAGAGACTGTTACCCAAACAATTTGTTAACATCTAATTGGACAGTTATGTCAGTGATAACCAGGGAGATGGCTGGGGGGGGGGGGGGGAGGAAAGTTAACTAATTTTTGTACACGAAAACCTCAGTTCCAACTTTACTTCTGCTGTAACCACTTTGGCTTTAATAAAGTATATTCATGGCTAATCATGGCTCAGGAGTCTTTCTTTTCTAACTTACAGCTGATATATTGGTACCAGTCCATGGCCTGGAGGTTGGGGACCCCTGGCCTAGAGTTACTCTATTCATAAGACATCTAATTTACATATTAGTAGACTTAGCTGCCATGTTCAAAATGGAACCGGGATTCATTTATTTAAAGAAATTTGGAAGGTGGTTTTAAAGTTGGTGTCTAATGCTTAAAGAACATGTACTTTTTTTTTAAACTTGCCTCATAAAAACAAATTATTTTGATATTAGTTTCCAAATATGTGACACTAATAAGACTTATCTGATTTTTCTATCACTATGTGACAAATCTTTTTAGCTCATTGTTTTGACAAGTAGAAGAGACAAGCAGAAGCAGCATGAGGTTAATGCAGTGCCCTCTGGCATTATTTATCCTTAAATTCAAAAGGAATTTTCAATTAAAGGTAACTGAGAAATAGTAAATGGCAAAAAGGAGAAGGAAGGAAGGAAGGAAGTAGTTAGGGAGGGAGGGAGGGAGGGAGGGAGGGAAGGGGGGAAGGAAGAAACTATTATTTTTTTCTTTTTGTAATTCAAGCTAAAACTACTTTAAAACTGAAAGAGTTTCTATAGCTCTTAAGCTGTGTAATGTTCAAAATTAGAGGTGCCCCACAAGTAAATACTGGTGAATGGCTTTACAGACTTTCTGATCCACAGCTACCAAAAAAAATATGTTATAAATTATGAACAGATAAATCACTTTAATATAAATGTAAATACTTATAACCTGTCCGGATAGATTTGGGATGGATGCAAAAGCCCCCTCTCCATTAAAAAACAAAACATAAAGAATAAAAATAAAGAATATTCTCCAACCCCCAAATCAAGGTACATCCACGATGCCATTAATCAAAGTCAGGGGCACAGAGGATGAAAATCAATAAATGAATCATCCACAGCTGACTGAATTTGTCACTTTGACTGACTGTCAAAGTGGGGGACAGAGCAATAATAGATTATGTGACATCATCATATATGGATGGTTTGGAGGCTGCTCTTTTCAACCTTTACGGTATGTGTACACCCGACTCTAACGTTTGGATTAACAGAAGATGTCAATGCTCCACTTTGAACCATTTCTTTATTGATGGTGAGACAAGATTGGGCAATAGCATTCAGTTCGATTGAGGTTTCATGTGGTGCTTAAGAAATGATTTGTATGAATATGATATTACTATTGTAATTTTGGAATGGCCAAATAGTAGACAAATGTCCTTGGTTTATTATATTTTCTGACTCTGTCTGAAGAATGCGGTGGCTCAGTGGCTAAGACACTGACCTTGTTGATCAGAAAAGTCGGAGGTTTGGCGGTTCGAATCCCTAGCACTGTGTAATGGAGTGAGCTCCCGTTACTTGTCCCAGCTTCTGCAAACCTAGACGTTCAAAAGCATGTAAAAATGCAAGTAGAAAAATAGGAAGGTATTTGAGGTATTTGAGGTATTTATTGGGATTTATATGCCGCCCTTTTCCCTGAGGGGACTCAGGGCGGCTTACAACCACAGGGGAGGGGAGGTGCAAGGTCAAAACAAAACAATATGTGAACAACAGAAAAATAATAAAACCCAGCTTTCATTCAGCAATCAAACACTCGGGCGGGTAATTAGGAGCCTATCCCCAGGCCTGCTGGGAGAGCCAGATCTTGAGGGCTGCGCGGAAGGTCTGGATAGTGGTGAGGGTGCGGATCTCCATGGGGAGCTCGTTCCATAGGGTCGGGGCAGCAACAGAAAAGGCTCTCCTCCGTGTGGTCGCCAGTCGGCATTGACTGGCAGATGGAATTCGGAGGAGGCCCAGTCTGTGCGATCTAATTGGTCGATTTAGGGAGGTAATCGGCAGAAGGCGGTCTCTCAAGTACCCAGATCCACTACCATGGAGTGCTTTAAAGATGGTCATCAGTATCCTGAAGCGCACCCGGAGACCAACAGGTAGCCAGTGCAGCTCGCGGAGGACAGGTGTAACGTGGGCGAACCGCGGTGCGCCCACTATCACTCGTGCGGCTGCATTTTGGACTAGCTGTAGTCGCCGGATGCACTTCAGGGGCAACCCCATGTAGAGCCCATTGCAGTATTCCAGTCTAGAGATCACAAGGGCTCGAGTGACTGTTGTGAGAGCCCCCCGATCTAAGTAGGGCCGCAACTGACGGACCAGGCGAACCTGGGCAAATGCCCCCCTGGTCACAGCCGACAGCTGGTGATCAAGAGTCAGCTGTGGATCCAGGAGGACTCCTAAGTTGCGGACCCTATCTGAGGGGTATAGAATTTGACCCCCCAGCCTAAGCGTTGGTGTATTAGCCAAATTATTGGGGGGGAAACACAACAGCCACTCGGTCTTATCCGGGTTGAGTACCAGTTTGTTAACACTCATCCAGTTCTTAACGGCCTCCAGACCCTGGTTCATCACGTCCACCGCTTCATTGAGTTGGCACGGGGCGGACAGATACAATTGTGTATCGTCCGCATATTGGTGGTATTTTATACCGTGCCTCCGAATGATCTCGCCCAGTGGTTTCATGTATATGTTAAATAGTAGGGGTGATAGGACCGAACCCTGGGGTACCCCACATGTTAGGGGCCTCAGGGACGATCTCTGCCCCCCGACTAACACCGACTGCGACCTGTCCGAGAGGTAGGAGGAGAACCACCGCAGAACAGTGCCTCCCACTCCCACCTCCCGCAGTCGTCGCAGAAGGATACCATGGTCGATGGTATCGAAAGCCGCTGAGAGGTCAAGGAGAACCAGGATGGACGCATAGCCTCCATCTCTGGCCCTCCAGAGATCATCGGTCAATGCGACCAAAGCGGTTTCTGTGCTGTAACCAGGTCTGAAGCCGGACTGGAAGGGGTCAAGATAGCTAGCTTCCTCCAAGGCCCGTTGAAGCTGAAAGGCCACCACCTTCTCAACAACCTTCCCGATAAAGGGAAGGTTGGAGACAGGACGAAAGTTGTTTAAAATGGCTGGATCTAACGATGGTTTCTTCAGGAGGGGTCTCACCACCGCCGTTTTGAGTACGGCGGGGAAGTGCCCCTCCCGAAGGGAGGCGGTGACAACCGCCTGGATCCAGCCATGTGTCACCTCCCTGCTGTTAGCCACCAGCCAGGAGGGACACGGGTCCAGAATACAAGTGGAGGCACTTACAGCTCGGATGGCCTTGTCCACATCCCCAGAGGCAACTTCCTGGAACTCAACCCAGAGCTGATGTGGCAAATGATCCTCCTGTGTCTCAGCTGGGTCTACTGCGGTGGAGTCCAGGTCCGATCGAAACCGAGCTACTTTGTCCGCCAAGAATTGAGCATAATCCTCAGCCCTACCCTGCAAGGGGTTTCCCGCCTCCCTCCTATTAAGGAGGGAGCGGGTTATCCTGAACAGGGCGGCTGGGCGTGACTCGGCGGACGCAACCAAGGAAGAAATATATGATCTTTTTGCAGTTCTTAATGCTCGGACATAGTCCTTGGTGCAGGTAGTTAAGAGTGCTCGGTTTGCCTCGGACCTATCGGACCTCCACTGGTGCTCTAGGCATCTCCTCCGGCGTTTCTTCTCCCGGAGTTCCTCGGTGAACCAGGGAACTCTCCGGGATCCACTGACCCGGAGGGGCCGTAGTGGCGCAATCCGGTCGAGAGACTCCGACGCCGCCGAGTACCAAGCGGCGGCCAGAGTCTCCGCCGAACTGTGGGCGAGGGTATCAGGAATAACCCCAAGCTCCGTCTGGAACCTCAGAGGGTCCATAAGTCGCCTGGGGCGGAACCACCTGGTCGGTTCCTCCTCCCTACGGTGGGGGTTTGGCCTCCGGAAGTCAAGCCTCAGTAGGCAATGGTCTGACCACGACAGGGGTATGATCTCATTACCCCTCAGACCAAGATCACACATCCACTGCTCCGAGAGGAATACGAGGTCGAGCATGTGACCCGCTGCGTGGGTTGGGCCCCGAATTACTTGGGTCAAGCCCATGGCTGTCATGGAAGCCATGAACTCCTGCGCCCCATCAGAGCGTTCACCGAGCGATGGCAAGTTGAAATCCCCCAGAACTATAAGCCTGGGGAACTCAACTGCCAGCTCGGCTACTGACTCGAGGAGCGAGGGGAGGGATGCTGCAACGCAGTTGGGAGGCAGGTACGTTAGCAGCAGACCCACTTGACCCTTGAGGTCCAACTTTATCAGCAGAGACTCACACCCGACAAGCTCCGGAGCAGGGACCCTACGAGGTAACAGAGACTCCCGGATTACAATAGCCACACCGCCACCCCTTCCCTGGGCTCTCGGCTGATGAAGCACCTGAAATCCCTCTGGGCACATCTCTACAAGGGGGACTCCTCCTTCTGTGCCCAGCCAGGTTTCAGTAATACATGCCAGGTCTGCCCTCTCGTCAACAATTAAGTCCCGGACGAGGGGAGCTTTGTGAACAACAGACCTGGCATTTAGCGACAACAGCCTGAGACCAGGGTCCTGACTACTCGCGCCATCTGGTCTTGGAGTGGGACTCCTAGGGCCGGAAGGAGGGATCTCTGTAATGTAGCGAACCCTCCTTCCCCGATAATGGCCAGCCCTAAGGTCCCCGCCGTATCTGTCTCTCCCTGTCACGACCGCTATGCTCCGACCCACTCCCATGTCCATGGTCCCCCCAACCACCCCGGTTCCTCCCGCCTTCCCCAGCAGGTCCTCCGAGTCAAACATTCTCATTTATCCACTCTAACAATTCCCACGTAAAAATTTAAAACATATAAAATACAAAGGTAACAATTACTAAAAGTGGGCCATTCATTCAATTCCAGCCAACTCCCATACACTCAGCATTCTATTTAAAATTGCGCAGTTATAGTATATAATAATATGGAAACAATGGAGGAAGCGATGGTCTGCTCCTCTCCCTTCTTATGTCCTGGGGAAATGTCCTTAGCCACCAAGTCAAAAGTACGTAGTATATAAGGTGGCTGTAGACAAACAAGATTGAGTATAAAGCTCCAAAGTTCGTAAACGGCATCCGTATAGTCTTGCCCCACTGGTGGAGGTTAGCGGGCTGTATATTCGAGAGTCTCTTTCCCAAAGATATATGAGGGCCCCAATGTAGGAGACCAGAGTTCGAGGCTAACTTGCACCGCTCTTGCAGATGGAAGGAAAAATGCTGGTATTTTCGGGGCTCAGTCCTTATCCCTGCAGTCGCCATCCTCTATTGCTCCCTGCCGGTTGGCCACAGTCCCACTCCTCCTAATGGTTAAGTGAGCAGGGAGCAAGGTCCGGAGGGGGCTACAACGATGATAAATAGTAAAGCAGCAGATGATAAATAGTAAAAATAGGTAACAGATAATAAAGTGAGCAGAGATAGATCCGAGGGGGGGGGGCGTCTAGGGCAATAGCAAGCACGTCCATTCAATCTGCAGATTCAGTGCAGCCTCCAACAGCTTCCGACAGCCCCCTTCTTTAAAGTAAACTAAGTTGAAGATTCGCCCCTCTCAGCTCACTAGTCACCAAGACTCACAATCTCAGTCACAACCACTCAGCTCCAGCGTAGTCAGCAAGCTGGCCGGAGAGGAGGATGTAAAGATGAATGCTGTGAGTCAGCTGTTTGGCGCCGCCATTTCCTCCATGCTTTCCTCCACGCTTCCCTTCCAACCTCAGCAGCCGCTGTTCCGCTGCTCTGGGAAGACTGCTAGGACCAGGGGCCAGCAGGTAATTGGCCAGGGGGCTCACCAGCAGCACCAGGGGCTACCAGAAAAGACCAGAGATGGTAAGGTGGTAGGGGAGGCTCCGAACAGGCTCCGAACGCCCGCGCGCCGCTCTCACCGCCGCGCGCCGCCGTCGCCGCCGTCCTCGCACAGCTGGGTAGCCCGGGCTGCCGCTGTAGTAAAAATGCGAGCCTCCGGATTTCAGCAGGTCCTATGGGTTCCGGAGCTCTTGGGCTCTCCCAGGAGCTGTTCCCAACAATTTTTGCGGTCCGTTTGGAGGCTTCCCGGTGCTTTTTCGCCAGGTTAATGTGGAGCGAAAAAGCCCGGTCGCCATTCCAAACCCGCACATGCGCCATTCCAAACCCGCACATGCGCCTTTGGTGGGAAGGTAACAGTGTTCCATGTGCCTTTGGCATTTAGTCATGCTGGCAACATGACCATGGAATTGTTTTTGGACAGCATTGGCTCTTTGACTTTGAAATGGAGATAAGCACCGCCCCCCTATAGTCAGGAATGACTAGCACCTATGTGCGAGGAGAAGCTTTACCTTTACCTTTTAACTTTGTCTTCCTTCCTCCCTCCCTCTCTTCTCTCCTCCCTCCCTTCTTTCCCCCCTCCCTCCCTCCTTTCCAGTGGTGGGTTTCAAATTTTTTTTGAACCTATTCTGTGGATGTGGCCTCCTTTGTGGGAGTGGCTTGCTGGCCATGTGACCTGGTGGAAATGGCTTGCTGGCCATGTGTTTTCTCTCTCTCTCTCTCTCTCTCTCTCTCTCTCTCTCTCTCTCTCTCTCCCTCTCTCTCTCTCCTTCCTTTTGTCTCTCTATCCCTTTTTCCTTTTTCCTTTCATCTCTCTCTCTTTTTCTTTCTTTTTTCTTTTTTCTTTCTTCCTTTCTTTCTCTTTCTCTCTCTGTGTGAGTCTGTCTGTGTGTGTGTGTGTGTCAGTGGTGGGTTTCAAAATTTTTTGGAACCTCTTCTGTAGGTGTGGCCTGCTTTCCGGGTCTACTGGTGGAACCTCTTCTAACCGGTTTGGTAGATTTGACGAACCGGTTCTACTGAATTGGTGCGAACTGGTAGGAACCCACCTCTGGTCCTTTCTTTCCTCCCTCCCTCCCTCCCTTCCCCATTTACACAGTCACTTTATTTTCCTTCTATTCCCCCCACATTACTAGGAGATCCTTTGATGGCTTCAATCCTTTGCTTTTCTGTTCATAAAACTGGATGTGAAGAAATTTTCCCCAGGTGAGCATGATCACAGTCCAAATTCTAAATATGGATTCCATCTAACCAGTCAGAATTTTGGCTCCAGTTGCTATATGTGGCAAGCATTTTATAATGGCATAATGGAGGGGAAAAATGAATGAAAACAAATGAGAAGAGAGGATTGTATATTTATAAAACAGACACTGGATTGAAACCCTATGGAATTTTCAGACTATCATGGCATAAAGATTTTGTTTCACTTCACGCATACATCTGCCATATTTCAAGTTGATTGTTCTTACAAGGTGAAGAGTGACATGATATCATTTGCTTGCCCACCTTAGATTTAAAAGAAACCAGGTGATAAGTATTTCTAAGAGGAAATACAGTGGATCCTGTTGTAAAGTTTTTACTGCAGCAAATTAAATGCAACTGTTTCTTGAACAAAAGACAGATTTTCAGACTTAAAAATGTTGATAAGATAGAAAATTTTGATTTGAGTGTAAAGGGATGCTGGACTCAACTTGACATATAAAGCTAATTAGAGTGAATTTGAAACTTGTACTTGATGAGAAAAATTAAGCCTGCCTCTTCACATTTGAATTTAAAGTGGAATATGTGGTTTTTAATTTTAAATTTAATGTTAGTATATTTCACACACACACACACACACACATACACACACACACACACACACACACAAACACAGAAACACACACCAGTTCATTTATCCCTGCATGGACACTGTTATATTTATATTGAACATTTCAATTTTCCCTTAAGAGCAGGACGAGAAATTCATTTGGTTTAAATTGTACTGAAAGTGGCACATTTTCCCCTCCCAATTTTTTTGCAAAGCAGCTTTCTGTACAAAGAAACCAATACGTCTGCAATGCAAAAATAACACACAAAAATACCTGAAGGGAACATTTTGTGCAAAACATAACAAAACAAAATGCTTGGTTGGGAAAGTTCATATTGGAAATGCAGGTTTTAAAAACTTGAAGCACGTAATATTAATGCTTTTCTTTCTTTAAATGGAGAACCATTGAAAAGTGGGGTGAAAGAAACTTTGTGTTGGATAAATTGAAAACCGGGGAACATTTTAATGGCTTGCATTCATTCATCTCCATTTTCTTGCTTAGAGGTAACTCCATTGAGTTCAATGGAGCATTTTTCCAGCCTAAATCCTTATACTTGCAGACAGTGAAGAAGTAGAATATAGAATAACAGAGTTGGAAAGGATCTTGGAGGTCTTCTAGGCCAGTGGTCCCCAACCTTTTTATCGCCGCGGACCAGTCAGCCTTTGATAATTTTACCGTGGCCCGCTGAGCGTGCGCAGGGGTGGGGGGCGTTGTTCACGACGACACATTGATTGTTTATATATCAGATTGTTTTGATTAAACCAAAACTATTTTAAATAAAGATATGAAATTAATCAAGTATTGCATTTATTTTTCAAAATGAATGTACAATTTTTTATTATTTAAGTTTTGTACCCTATCTTTTCTAACTAACGTTAACTTTAAAAAGATGTTACATCAGACTACAATACAAGTAATTAAATGAAGACTAAAATAAGTGTTTTGGCATATTGAGCTTTTTATATTTCTTTCTTATATTGCTTCCTTAGTTGAGAACTTGCTCCTCAGCTTACTTACGCATTAACTGTTTGTTGCTTTTATGGTTTATTCATTCACTGCTCCATCTTCAGTTTTTTTCACAGGGGGCAGGGCTTCCTTCCTCCCTCCCTCCCTTCCTTCCTTCCTTCCTTCCCTCCCTCCATTCCTTTGGCCACCAATTTTGATCCAATTCTCTCTCTCTCTCTCTCTCTCTCACACACACACACACACACACACACGTTCTTTGGGGGGGTTGAATTACTCCGCCTCACTGCGCAAAGTCGGCTCAGCATGCGTTTGGCCCCCACTTATGCCGAATCAAATCCGCGGCCGGCGGGACCAGGGGGTTGCATTTCAAAGCCGCCAGTCCTCTTGCTTCTTCTCCTTCACCGGCAAAGCTCCCGCTGGCGGCTCCGCCCATGGCAGCAGCGGTGGTGCCTCCCCCTCCGCTCGGACCACCTCAGCTGGGCTCTGGGTTATCCCTGCCTCCACCTCCGCCGCTTTCCTACTAGCTCCCGCGGCCTCAAAAGCACGGCAGAGGAGGAAGGGGGAGGGATAACGCGGGAGCCAGCTCAGGTGCTCCGTTTGGAGGGAGAGGCACTGCCACTGCCATGGGCAGGGCGCCAGCGGGAGCTTTGCCGGTGAAGGAGAAGAAGCAAGAGGACTGGCGGCTCATCAAAACAAGTCTGGGGAGGTCCTTTGCAGGCGGCCAGTTCTAGCCGCCTGTAAAGGACTTCCCCACGTTTGCTTTACAGAAAACTCTGCGCGGCAGATAGAATCTGCTGCGCGGGCTTTTTTTGCGACGTGCACGGCCGCGCAGGCGCGCACCTTAGAGGGAACAGTGATCATGGCCCCCAGTCGCTGTGCGGCCCGGTGCCAGGTACTCCACGGCCCGGCACCGGTCCGCGGACCGGGGGTTGGGGACCACTGTTCTAGGCCAGCCTTCTGCTCATGCAGGAGACTCCCTACCATTTCAGATAAATGATTGTCCAGTCTCTTTTTGAAAGCCTCCAGTGATGGAGCACCCACAGATTCTGAAGACAAGCTATTCCATTGGTTGATTGCTCTAACTTTTAGGAATTTTCTCCTTAGCTGTAGGTTGCTTCTCTTCTTGGTTAGTTTCTATCCATTGTGGCAAACAGTTAATACAAACTCAAGGTTAACTGCTCCAAACTCGATTGCAGAAAATACGACTTCAGCAACATTGTGATCAGTGCCTGGAATGCTCTACCTGACTCCGTTGTTACTTCCTCAAACCCCCACAGCTTCAGCCTCAAACTGTCTACCGTGGACCTTACCCCATTCCTAAGAGGTCCATAAAGGGGGCGTGCATAAGCGCACCAGAGTGCCTTCCGTCCCTGTTCTACTGTCCACATTTATTTGTATTCATTTCTTTCATTCATGTCCATGTTTATACTTATATCTGCTACATATTTTGTGCATGTTTGACCAACTAATAAATAAATAAATAAATAAATAAATAAATAATCACTATTAACAGCATAAAATTTTCATATTTCAGAACATACTGCACAGCCGTGTATTCCTCATGTTGGGGAGTTCAGCTTTCTCCAAACGAGGAAGTTGTGACATGACAGCAACATGACCTGCCCCTCTTGATCTCAAACAGCAAAAGACAAGACTCTGTAGAAAGGAATAATTATTGAATTGAAGAAAATCCCTCTGACTTTGTCTGGTCACTTCCAATTACAAATGAGGTACATGTTACAGTGGCGAAGCCATTTTTGAAACAGCTCCTTATTGTACAATGTCGAGCCAGACAGGATTCCCTGGAGAATACAAGCAGCACAGATTCAATATGACAAAAGAATCTTTGAATGTAGCTTTTTTCTCTCTGGCTTTTATTATTATAATTTTAATTTCAGAAGCCTATTTCTCCCTTAGCCACCTTGTGTCCTACATTCATTTGTCTTTGGGGACTAGAGGAAACTGGAGTGGGCCATTTTAAAGAATACGAAAAGGCTTTATTTTCCTGTATTTCTAAAATTAGTTTTCTAAATTAATTAGTCACACTCAGCAGGGCTGGTTTTTTTCTTTTTCTTTTGTTTTTTTTTCTTTTCTTTTTCTCACATCTTCTACAAAGAGAAGCCCGGCTGTAAGAATCTTTTCTGAATATTGTGTTATTTTGGTTCTGATTGGCAGTCATAATCTTAATACATGAGTGCCTTGGTCCAATTCAGTAATAGCAATAGTGTCAGAGGTGAGTTGCTATTGGTTTGGCCCAGATTGGGTGAACCAATAGTAGCGGTGGCGGGAGGTTCCTGGACGCTTATGCGGACGCGCTCCCAAACTGGTAGTAAAAAAATGGCAACCCACCACTGAACACTATGTGTGTTGGTGTGTGTTGGTGTGTGCATGCACAGACAAAATGATGACTAAGTTGCCCATGGTAGATGCTCCAACCAAAGGAAAATAGGATAATAACAGGAGGAATGGGTGAAGAATTAGAATCCTTCTCCTTTTTGCAAGAAAAGAAGTGGTAGAACCTGGGGGTGGAGTTAAAAGAGGGATCAGCCTAGAATCCTTTTGTAGCCACAAATGGTTTAAGCCCAACCCTCCTTGAATTCCATTGACCCTAATCTAATTTTTAGTTGAGAAGATTCTTATTCATAGGCGTTTTCGCAATAAATCAGTTTAATCGGACCTTCAGGTGCGGACCTGATCTTTTGCACCTAACCCTTTAAGTTTTAAAATTAATATACTGCTTTCAGAATTCTGAATATGCTGGTCAATGAGTACAGTTACACCATAATTAATATTTTTAGGGATATTTTTCAAATTTTGAAAATTATCCTGCCTTTTCTCTTGGTTTGGTTGAAAGAGCATCTTCGCCAGATCCAGATATCCAGAGTTTATTTCTCTAATTTCCTGAAATGTCTATCCATTTTGTTAGTTATAGGCAGATATGTCCAAATATCTTACACTGGGCTCCCTTCAAAGGAGAACTTTATTTTTTCTGGCAATCTTTATTTGCTCAGTCTCTGCATATCTGAACAAATAGAATTGCCTCTTTTTCTCTTGGATGTCAAAATAAACACAGTTCAAAAGTCTGAATCTGATTTATATCTTGCTGGACAGGATGGAGCCTAATAGCTTGAATTTATTATAGTTTTTTTTTTAGGTGCTTCCTGGTGTTAGATGTATTGACAGGCAGGTTTGGAGTAAAGTTGTTGCTACAGCAGGAAAACATTCAGTGAACAGGGGTCCCTAGTATTAATGCAAAGCAGATGCTTTATAATTGCTTTGCCTTTTGACTTGTCCTGACTTGTTATCAGGACAACCCTGGTTTGTCATTCACACAGTCTGAAGGTGAAGGTAATTCTTGACATTTATTAACATTGTCAGTAATGTTCATAACATGCACATGCTTAGCAAAACAGAGTTGCTTAATTGCCTAATATAAACCTGTTGACTTTCTGTTTTGCCATTAGTAGTTCATGAATGCTGAAGTTTTGAGATTCTGACCCAGGCTAGTGTTCTGATCAAGGCTTCCCGAGAGCATGAAGCAAACTCCTTGTCCCGAAGAAAAACCCCTTTATTAATTTACTGTGAATTCTGCTCATTCACATCTGGCAAAGTCTTTCCAGGGTGGATTTACAGTCACAGACCTTATCTGGTTTGGGGAACTGCCAGGCCGATATCTGCAAAACTTGGCAAGGAGTCTCGGAGAATGACTAGCATATATATTGTGGTGGGAACCTTCACCTTGTTGTTCAGGTCCCCCATTCAGCCTGGATGGCAGGAAATGGGGGGGGGAGTGTTTCATATCATTCAGATATGAATTTAGGAATGAGAGTGAGCCATTCTTTTTACAGTTTACCAGATCCAGCATTTACTCCAGACTAACATTGTAGTCCTTTTGCTGAAGTTTGTGTGTAGTTCTTGCTTCCATGATCTTTGTGAGCTGTGGGGGGGTTGATCTTCTAAAGTCTGCCTTCAGATTTAATAGAAGCGCAGAAAGTCAGAAAAAATCTGCTATCCATTAGAGAGATGGCTGGACAATGAAATATAATCATTCAGATATCAAACATTCTTTGGATATTTTGCAATTAATGGAATGCGGGGAACGTCTATCATGGGAACTTCTCTGGAATTTCATTTACTTCTAAAACAATTTTGAAAGCAATTTGCATGTAAGATGGACTGTAAAAAGAGATCATTATCTCGGCCAGTAGATTTCAAAGGAAAAGCAACAGGGAGCAATTAAGTTTTGGAGGATAAAACTGTCCCATTACCAATATGGATTTAAAATCAATTTGCTCTCTAGCCTAACACTTTACAAGGATTTTATAGGTAGAATAGAACTATTTTACACCTGTCTCTTAGGATAGCCTTATGTTCCAGCTTCATTGGGGTTGCCCAGAAATTCTATCATGATGGGGCTCATATGGATGATTGGGACTCAATACAAATTCCATTATTAGCACAGCTCATTGGAACTAAACCAGGGGTGAAATCCAGCAAGTTCTGACAGGTTCTGGAGAACCAGCAGCGGAAATTTTGAATAGTTTGGAGAACTAGCAAACGCCACCTCTGACTGGCCCCAGAGTGAGATGGGAATGGAGGCTTTGCAATATGCTTCCCCAGGAGTGGGGAGGGAATAGGGATTTTTCAGTATCCTTCCCCTGCCACACCCACCAAGCCACGCCCACAGAACCAGTAGTGAAAAAATTGAATTTCAACACTGAACTAAACCAAAATCTCAACTTTGAGATGGCTGACAGTTCCATTGAAGGTTCTTACTCAAATAAACTGGAACCCATACTTAGACAACTAAAAGTCCAGCCTTTCCCCCACAGATCTCAGAATGAAAGGGGCAATGAGATGTGATACTAAACAATAAATCCAATCTGAATAAGACGAATACAAAGAGGAATCCATACATTATATGGAAATTTAGACCCTGGGTTGGTGGGGAGAGCAACATTCCAAGATGTATTTCCTAGAATCATAGGGCTAGAAGGGATCTTGGAGGTCTTCTACTCCAACCGCCTGCCCAAGACAGAAGTGCTTCTGCCATCCCAGACAAATGGTTGTCCAAACTTTTCTTTAAAACCTCCATCAGTGAATCACCCACAACTCCAGGAAGCAAGCTGTTCTCCCGCCTAATTGTTCTCACCGTCAAGCAATTCCTCCTTATTTCCAAGATGGATCCCTCTGATGAGTTTCGATCCATTGTGTTTTGTCCTGCCCTCAAGTGCTATGTAGAATAATTTGATACATGTGTTTCCATATTTTTCACAATATTCCTATTTGTATCAATGCATGATATTTGGTTAGTGATATCTTACTATCAAAATATATAACCTTATATAACTTAGTGTTTACCTGCACAAGTCAACTAGTAGTTGACTTGTGCAGGTAGTAAACTAGTAGTTGACTTGTGAATAAAAATAGAATCAAGATCCCGTGAAGTATTACACTTGGAATATTGCATGCAGTTTTGGTCGCCAAGATTTAAAAAAGATGTTGAGAATCTAGAAAGGGTGCAGAGAAGAGCAACAAAGAGGATTAGGAGACTGGAGGATAAAACATATGAAGAACAGCTTCAGGAACTGAGTATATCTAGTTTAATAAAAAGAAGGACTAGGGGAGACATGATAACAATGTTCCAATATCTCAGGGGCTGCCACAAAGAAGAGGGAGTCAAGCTAGTCTCCAAAGCACCTGAGTGCAGGACAAGAAGCAATAAATGGAAACTAATTAAGGAGATAAACACTTAGAACTAAGGAGAAATTTCCAGACAGTTAGAACCATTAATCAGTGGGACAACTTGCCTCCAGAAATTGTGAATCCTCCAACACTGAAAGTTTTAAGAAGGGATTGGACAAACATTTGTCTGAAGTGGTGTAGGGTTTCTTGCCTAAGCAGGGGGTTGGACTAGAAAACCTCCAAGGTCCCTTCCAATTCTGCTATTCTATTCTATTCTACTTTGATTCTCTCCCACAATTAACTCTTTTCTCTTCCTGACATTTTAAAATTGTTTTTCTTAAATCCTGATGAAACTTGTGAATAGTGATAACTTCCTCCTATAGAAAAAAGGAACTAAATAAAATTCTCACTGATTTTTTTTTTTGCATCTCTCTTGTGTATGGTTTTACTCTAGCTTGGCTCTATCCATCAGATACTTGAAAACAATACTAATGATGCCTCATTAGATATTTTGTTCTTAATGGGTACACTGGAAACATTAGCCCTTTTCCATTGGATGGATGACGAAATATAAAAGAGCAAAACAAAAGAGAGCAATGCAAAATCACAAAAGGATGGCAAAGAAAATTAAACATAAAGCTTGGAGATGAACAGATCCTGAAGTTGAGAGGTCTGATGCATTTAATGAAAAGCAGATGCCCACAAACGTTATTGTTATTACTTTTAACAACAACCTAAAATAGTGTTGGAAAGAATGACTATTTTTAGAAAGTTTGCTTGCCCTCTGGAGCGCATGTGAAGTTTATTCATCCAGCTTCATAGTCTATGAATTCTGGAATGAAAACAAATCCCAGTTCGTTCCATGGTAATTGAGACATTTCACCCTTCTTTGGTGTAATTATATTGTCAAATGGAAGACTATTCAAGTAATTAGTAACATAATTAGGGGAGCTTTTGTGCTCACTCTGTCTTCAGCTGAAATACAATCTTTATTTCTAATGCCCTTTTTTCCCCCCAGCACACGCATATATCTAAAGGGGAAGGGAAAAAGAAACACACACACACACAGACACACAGACACACACACACACACACACACACACACACACGCACACATGCATACACAGACACACACACACACACACACAAAATCAGGCGACTCTAATGAACAGGGGAGCCATGCAAAATTGAAACTTTTTTTTTTAATATAGCCAGCTTGGAGACAGATTTAACTCACCATCTTTAGACAATAAAGTGCCAGTCATAAGAAAAGGAGGATTGCAGGACATAATATAACTTCACATCTGCCAAGAGTTTGGTCTTTCTTGCGCTGAAGGATATTATGTTCGGATAATCATTAGGCACTCAGAAAAAAACACTACCCTGTAGCAATACATGGGCATGGCTGTTAAAATCTGGGGGAGGCGGGAATCAATGAAAACAGCCTCCCTTGGATAGAATTTAGCATGTGTTTATGTCTGTATGTCTGTCTCCTGCTTGTTTTGTATTAAAATAAAAACCCCAAGACCACAGAGGAGGCATTCAGTAACAAAGTGTTGAATTTCATAAATATTTTACAAGCTTGTCGACTGGTAGATTTGGCTTCGGTTTGGTCTGCTCAGTTGAAGTTATTTTTATTCCTCGTGCAATGATCCCCTCTCCCAGCATTCATATAAAGTGGAGTTCACGTTAAGTCGGATCGTTAAAAAGGTAAACACGGTAGACATGTGTTGTGAGAGCAAGGTTCCCATGAGCTACACAGAACTTCTACCGCAGAACAGATGTATGGACTACAAATTACCAAAATAAATAACTAAATTAGAATGGAATTGAATGTCTGTTATTAGGTGAAATAAGTTAGCCATTCAAATTTTACATTGATTCAAA
The DNA here is from genome assembly GCF_051295495.1 of Thamnophis sirtalis. NCBI lineage: Eukaryota > Metazoa > Chordata > Lepidosauria > Squamata > Natricidae > Thamnophis > Thamnophis sirtalis. The sequence goes on along the minus strand of NW_028261394.1, from coordinate 35,450,847 downwards.
GACACACACCCCCCATTTGTTTTGACACATCCACTTTATTTTGATGGGAAGATTTGATTTAATGGCCTTCAGACGAAATCTTGAAATCAAATCTTCTCATAGATCTATCGAGATGTTCCTTTTATTGTCATGCATTTCTATTCTCTAGTGAGACATCAAAGATTGAAATAATATGAATGGAAGTTGAGATGAATATCCACCAACATTAGAATATCATGCAGTTATGCTTTTTCCCATTCAGTTATTTCTTACTAGTTTCCTTTTCTATTTAATGTCAGCTTTGGGTACACATGCAACATGCTTGGACTTCATTGAACTGTTTGGTGTTTTCCAATCAAGCTGCCATTGGATTTCTCCAAAGTTTTCATTCCATTGAAAAAAGGATTTTCTTCCTTATCCTTTGGATGCTTTAGAAGTTCTCACTTGGTGCACCAATTGTGACCCTATCTGGACCGGGAGCACTTCAGATAGTCACTCACGCCCTCATGACCTCAAGACTGGACTATTGTAATGCGCTTTACATGGGGCTGCCCTTGAAAAGTGTTCGAAGACTTCAGCTAGTCCAGAATGCAGCCACGCGAGTGATTGTGGGTGCACCTAGGTACACCCACGTTACACCTATCCTTCGCGAGCTGCACTGGCTGCCCATGGGTCTCCAGACTCGCTTTAAGGTGCTAGTTGTTATTTATAAAGCCCTATATGGCATCGGACCTGGGTACCTGAGAGACCGCCTCCTGCCAATTACCTCCCAAAGACCAATTCGATCGCACAGGCTTGGCCTTCTCCAGGTTCCATCTGCCAGCCAATGCCGGCTGGCGACCCCCCAGGGGAGAGCCTTCTCTGTTGCTGCTCCGGCCCTCTGGAACAAGCTCCCCATGGAGATCCGGACCCTCTCTACCCTCCCGGCCTTCTGTAAAGCTACTAAGTCCTGGCTGTTCTGGCAGACTGGGGGCTGTTAAAGTACCCAGCCCCGTCTTAATTGTGACTGTTATGGATTTTAAAATTGTTGGATTGTCTTATTTATTCCCTCTCCTGTTTATTGTGAGCCGCCCGGAGTCCTTCGGGAGTGGGCGGCATACAAAACCAATAAACCTACTGTTGAGTCTGTTTTAGCACTGCCAATAATTGATCTTAAGCAGCTGCTATTGTTTTCTTGTAAGATATGACCCATTAGCCTGCAGATTTCCTAACTGTCCAAGCAGATTTTGGATTGAAGTCCACAATTTTTAAATGACTCAGGTTGTTTTCTTTCCATGATAAAGGGAGCACATTGTGGAGTCCTTGGTGGTCTCTGAGCTTGGTTGTTTACTTGCAGATATTTCATTAGCTAACAAGGTAACATCATTAATGCTAGTGAGTGTGAGGTGTGTTCTCTGTTTATATACAGAGGTTTGCCCTGCCAGCTTGTTGGGTGATGATGGTTTTCCCTTGGACATCATTTCCTCTTCCTAAAAACCAATAGGGTATTGTTTTCAGCTTGGTTGTTTGTCTGGTGTTAATCCCTGCTTATCTGGGTATTCATTGCTTATCAGATTTTTTTTGTTTACTTCTTAGGTTTTTAATGTTTGTGTTTAAATGTGACTTACCTCTATGTATCTACTGATGTCTGATTTTTTCCCCCTGAATATCAAACTTCAGTTTTTTGGGATTTAGCTTGCTCTACGAAGCTCCCAGTTTCCTAGCTGAAAGTATGGTTGAGTCTGCCCATGTGTTGTGAGATTAAGCAGTTTTCATCCTGCTTCTAACTGCTAGTTGGCTTTCAGAGATGCTTCTGGTCATTCACTCTATAGTATAAATTATTTAATAAACAATTTTCTGTAAACTAAAATCTACAGATGTTTTAAACTAAGAAACATACAAAACTTCTTTTATCTGTTAATTCTTGGGCCTGCCTTTTTCTTTTCCTTCTCTCTGAAATCTTTTTATTTGAGATGGGGCAGCTGCAATAGTGCAGCGTGTTCCAAATGCAACTACGTGATTTCATTTAGATCAACCAGTTCTGAAGTTAAAAATGGATGTGCATTTAGTTATTTTAAATGTTAAAATAGATCTAATAATAATCCTGGAACTTAATTTTTTCCTCTTAATTAACAACCCACAACAGATGGATAGACAGGCCAGATGTTAATTTCTGCAGACTTCAATCTGCTTAAAAACACTGTACATTAGCAAAAACTGAAAAAAAATTGTTATGGCTTAGATGCTAACTACATCCAGTTTTCCAGATGTATTTTATATATGTCAGCATCTGTATATTTCCAGAGAATGCTGTGATTTCATTTTTTTTCAGAGCATCTTTCTATTTCCAAAGCCTTTCAAATGTTAATTAGAATCCAATTGCAATCATATTTTAATGCTTTGCTTTCTTTTGTAAAAAGGACAATACCAAAGTACCCATCTGGGTGTTATATAAGTCTTCCATTGTTTCCGTTCTCGTCCTCAAAACAGAATTGTTGAGTAACTGTCCATTAATCTTTAGTTCTGCTCCTTTCTCAAGCAGATTCTGTAGACGTTTGTAACCAAGCAGTAACATTGCTATTAAAATGGGTCTTTTTTAAAGGAAATCATTCCTCTTTGTACATATTAAATTATACTTGGCTGAACCATAGTTTACAGAACTGACCCTTTTGCTTCAATTGCCAGAATGTATGGAAGCATAAACTATTCATAGTTGCTGGATTCAGATAATACTTTGAGCCATAAACCAGCCAAGCTAATTTTTAACCTAGCATTATTTATGAACTTGGCCACTGTCAAAGCAGTTTACAATAAAAGGCCAATAATATATTAAAAACATTGAGCAGTCAAAACTTACAATATTTATTGAAAGAAATCTCCGTGTGGTTTATAGTTGTGGAAGGAACTCCTTGAAAATATTACCAAGTTGTTCTATTCAATATAGATATATAGATATGAAGATAGATAGATATATCTTCATCTTCTAGGCTTTTAGTAAAGGTTTTGTTTTGGTTCAATAAATTCTGAAATATGTTATTCTGTAAGTGTTTCATAGTACTAGTGCTTTTGAATACTATTGAGTTTGAAAGTGTTGATCTTATTATCAAAACATAAAAAGAAGGCTACTCTCTCACTCTGAATTCCTGATTTGCAGTGTGGATATGATAAAGCCCCCTTTAGTTCTTAGAATTATAACAATTTCTGAAATAATGCACATTGGAAATGGTCAGTAATATTTATGGTGGCCTTTTTTCCAGTCCTATGATGAAACATAGAACATTTTCTTATATTGTCATTTTGCTTATAAATCAAATTTCCTGTCTGTAGCTAAAGATTGATATAGAACAACTGGAAATTATCAGAGCATAGCTGATTGAAATTACACAGGCATAAGAATCAAAAGACTCTCTGGCCTTCTTTGAGTAATATCTTCTTATAGTAATTGCCCAATTATTACTTACTGGGATTATACACGTTCTTTATTCCAGATTAAGAATGTGCCTTTCCACTAGTACGGTTGGTCATCTAGCTGTCTTACCTCATGGCTGTATCAGATGCTGGATGAATCCTTCCCAAAGATCACAGGTAAGTTGTAAGATTCGAAATTGATCTCCTATATCAGGCATGTCTATCAACCACCAGACAAGCTGGTTAAGTAAAATCATTTCCATAAACTGCTTGCACATCATGCTCACACTAACCAGAAAAGTCATTGCAGGACAAAGCGATCTTAAAATGTAGGCATAACCCTGGAATTTGACTAAGGCTGGGCAATTTTTGAAATGTAGGGTGCTCGGTACTTACAGGACTTCATTTATTGAAGCAATTTCTGTGCTATTTGCCTTGCTCAAAAGCAAATAATAGGCACTTTGAAGTAGAATAAAATGCAACCATTATATCTAATTCTTAATAATCAATTAAGTGCATTAAAACATGTACATAGTAATCCATCTAGATATACATTTATGACAGTCATGAAAGCTCTTGGTAGAGAAACAGATCTATAGAAGGTTTCTGAAATGTTTGTGAGTGAAGGTAGATTTCCGGAGAAGGATCACCAGCAGAGCAAAAAGTATCCTGTATAGATAGCCAGATGGCATCTATATGCTTCAGCCTCGAGAAGCAGGACTTCTTCCAATTTTGTTAGCAATTGCCATAGTCTATTGCCCTCATTAGGTGGCAACATCTATTTAGACCTTGTTTAGACTTGGAAGCTAAGCTGACTATACTGTTGTAGAAGAACTTAAGGTTGTTGTTAGTTTATTGCCGTCAGTATCAAAGATAGCATGACTCTTTGTATCAGCTGTTGGAGAACCTGAGTGGAAAAGGGTAATTGCCTTCATGTTCAACTGTTGGGCTTATTGTTGATGACTGTGGGGGCCAGGGCAGTAGACTACACAGATGTTTTTTCTTCTTGTTTTGCCTGAAGCAGTGTGATTGTCCTTGTGTTCCATTGAGTTCTTGATATTTATGTCATTATTTATTTCTGTTGATAGAGAACATCTCTCTATTAGTTCTCCTCTGAGGGGGAAAAAAGCAACATATTTATATACATGCAAAGAGAGACACATGCATGTATTCACCCATAACCTTATGGACACAATATTGTTGTACTGGGAGGTGTATACTTCTGAAATCATGCAATGGCCAGGAATATTTAGGATGTCTGATGCAAGTTGGCAGTGTTCAAGACAACACCTTGAGTTAGGAGGACAGGTCTTAAAAGGAGTGGAACAATTTAAATACCTTGATAGCATCATGGATACAGATGGGGGAACAGTAGCAGATGTGAAATGCTGAATAGGTAAAGTAACTGCCTATTCAAATGCACTCAGCATGGACCATATCCATCATAAACCAAGATCAGATTATTTAATGCCATTGGCATACTGACTGCCATCTATGCCAGTGAGACCTGGAAGAATGTGTGTGTGTGTGTGTGTGTGTGTGTGTGTGTGTGTGAGTGTGTGTGTGTGTGTGTTCCAGCATAACTCTGGAATGCCTCAACCAATTCCAACCAAACTTGGTACACAGATGACTTACTTTCTGGAAATAAATACTGGGGTGGGGAGACAGCCCTAAAACCCCTCAGGATGTGTGTTCTGTTAAGATACATCCTGTTGTGCCTTAAACGACTTTTACTGTATTACCGTAAAATGGCTTCGACTGCACAGCGCAGTGGAGTTGCCACAGTAACAGCTTCACAATATTCCACAAGGGGGCTCCCTCTGCTAAGGCGGAAAATTCAACATTAGAAATTACATTGGTCTGGACAGTTTCTCCCTATAAATAAATTCCCAGGCAATGCTGGGTTATCGGCTAGTTATTCATAAGCACAAGGTCTTCCAACAATGTTGTGTCAGAAAGTCTCTTTATATCTAATATTAGGACCATGTCACGAATGAGGAAATTCTATAAAGAAGTAATTCCTGAAGACTCTCTGTGATAGTGAAAGAACAGAGAATGTGCTTTGCTGGACCTGTGTGCAACATGAGTGAGCAATGTCCAGCAAAGACTGCAATTCATTGAAAACCACCAGATGGTCAGAGACAAAGAGGAAGGCCAAAGAGAACTGGTGCCAAACATTTCAGGGAGGTCTGAAAAACATCAACCTTAAATGGAAGGATGTGGACACCGTAGCTGCAAACTGAAAACTGTGGAGTATGCTTGCAGCCCAATGTGCTTTGAACAGGACATGAGAATAATAATGATTCTCTACTTCTATCTATCTATCTATCTATCTATCTATCTATCTATCTATCTATCTATCTATCTATCTATCTATCTATCTATCTATCTATCTATCTACTTGTTTGCTTGTTTGTCAAACATGTACAAGATAACAAGAATAGGTATGAACATAAACAGGAACAAAGGAAGTAAATACAGATAAATAGGAACAGTAGGACAGGGACAATAGGCACACTGGTGCGCTTATGCATGCCCCCTTTACGGACCTCTTAAGAATGGGGTAAGGTCCATGGTAGACAGTTTAAGGTTGAAACTGTGAGGGTTAGAGAATGTAGCAACGGAGTCAGGTAGAGCATTCCAGGCGTTGAGCACTCTGTTGCTGAAGTTGCATTTTCTGCAATCGAGTTTGAAGCGGTTTACCTTGTATCGATTATTGCCAGTGTATTATTGTACTTGAAGCTGAAGTAGTCGTTGACAGGCAAGACATTGTAACAGACAATTTTGTGTACTATGCTTAGGCCAGACAGCAGGCGGTGCAGTTCCAGATTGTCCAAGCCCAGAATTTCAAGCCTAGTGGCATAAGGGATTCTATTGTGAGTAGAGGAATAGTAACTTCAGCCGTGTCTATGTGCTTTAACCTCAAATATTCCATTTTAAGGCATAGGATACTTAAATGTTGGATTTAATCTTGTGAGAGTTCATGAAGGCCTTTGATACGAAAGCTTCATTCAGGCGGTGCTTGTGTTTGTTTGTTCTAAAAGCTCAATAAATACATCAAGCAGGCTGAGTTTCAACTTAAACCGGAACAGCGTTATCTTTAGCCCTTTCAAAATTCATTTATTTACAGAGTTGTCTGCTCGGTGTTGGAGGTTTGTCTTGAATGTTTCCTTTTCTGCTCCCCACAAACAAGTGGGCCCAGCAGGGATCAAAACAGATTTGGGTCATGTTAAGAAGGACACACAGCCTTTGTCTCTTGGCTGACTTATTCATCAGCCGATTAAAGACATTGTAGTCTTTAATTACTTGTGTTTTAATTGCTTAAGTAAAGGCTAATGTGGATATATGGCATGAACAGAGATGAATGCAGTTATCCACGTACATTGTCTTTGGTTTGGTTTGGTTTTATTAGCATTTGTAGGCCGCCCTTTTCCCTGAGGGGACTCAGGGCGGCTCACAGAAAACCAGGGAGAGGGGAATACAACATTAAGACAACAACACATAATAAAATAGTAAGCAACATCCATTCATCATTCGGGCGGGGTAGCGATTCTTATCCCCAGGCCTGACGGGCGAGCCAGTTCTTCAAGGCTATGCGGAAGGCCTGGACGGTGGAGAGGGTACGAATCTCCACGGGGAGCTCGTTCCAAAGGGTCGGGGCTACTGCTGAGAAGGCCCTCCTCCTTGTAGTTGCCAGCCGACACTGGCTGGCCGATGGGATGCGGAGGAGGCCTAATCTATGGGATCTTATAGGTCGTAGGGAGGTAATTGGCAGAAGGCGGTCTCTCAAGTATCCAGATCCACTGCCATGTAGGGCTTTATGGGTGATTAATAGCACCTTGAAGCGCATCCGGAGATCGACAGGTAGCCAGCGCAGCTCGCGGAGGATAGGTGTTATGCGGGTGAATCGGGGTGCACCCGCAATCACTCGCGCGGCTGCGTTCTGCACTAGCTGAAGTCGCCGGATGCTCCTCAAGGGCAGCCCCATGTAGAGCACATTGCAGTATTCCAGCCTAGAGATCACAAGGGCCCGAGTGACTGTTGTGAGGGCCTCCCGGTTCAGGTAGGGTCGCAACTGGCGCACCAGGCGTACCTGGGCGAATGCCCCCCTGGTCACAGCCGTTAAATGGTGGTCGAATGACAGCTGTGGATCCAGGAGGACTCCCAAGTTGCGGACCCTCTCTGAGGGGTGTAGAATTTGACCCCCCAGCCTGAGTGTTGGAATATTGGCCAAATCTTTGGGAGGGAAACACAACAGCCACTCGGTCTTTTCTGGGTTGAGCACAAGCTTGTTAACCCTCATCCAGTCCATAACGGCTTCGAGACCCCGGCCCATCACGTCAACCGCTTCATTGATTTGGCACGGGGCGGACAGATACAGTTGAGTATCGTCCGCATATTGATGGTATCTAATCCCGTGCCTGCGGATGATCTCTCCCAGCGGTTTCATGTAGATGTTGAATAGTAGGGGGGATAAGACCGAACCCTGCGGCACCCCATAATTTAGGGGCCTTGGGGACGATCTCTCCCCTCCCACTAACACCGACTGCGACCTGTCCGAGAGGTAGGAGGAGAACCACCGTAGCACGGTGCCTCCCACTCCCACCTCCCGCAGTCGTCGCAGAAGGATACCATGGTCGATGGTATCGAAAGCCGCTGAGAGGTCAAGGAGGACCAGGATGGAGGGATGTCCTTCATCTCTGGCTCTCCAAAGATCATCCATCAATGCGACCAAAGCGGTTTCTGTGCTGTAACCGGGTCTGAAGCCTGACTGGAAGGGGTCTAGATAGTTTGCTTCCTCCAAGGACCGTTGGAGCTGGAAGGCCACCACCTTCTCAACAACCTTCCCCAAGAAGGGAAGGTTGGAGACCGGACGATAACTGTTGAGGACAGCTGGATCCAAGGATGGTTTCTTCAGGAGGGGTCTCACCACCGCCGCTTTCAGTGCGGCGGGGAAGTTCCCCTCCCGAAGGGAGGCGGTTACAACCGCCTGGATCCAGCCTCGTGTCACCTCACTGCAGTTAACAACCAGCCATGAGGGACACGGATCCAGAACACAGGTGGAGGAACTTACAGCTCTCATGGCCTTGTCCACATCCCCGGGGGTAACGTCCTGAAACTCAACCCAGAGCTGTTCTCCTTGGTCCCCCTGTGCCTCGGCTGGAACTGCAGGTGTGGAGTAAATAGTTGTGAGGAAACCTAAGTAGACTTTGGACAGAAGACAGGGGAATCTTAGATCTTTCCTTGCAAATTGCATAAACTTAGCCTAGCCGTTTTGATGTGTGCTAAGTGGGAACCATACCATACATACTGTATAAGTGGATCTTCATTTTTTCTCTTAGAAGCAGTGGTGGGTTCCTACCGGTTTGACCTGGTTTGGTCCAACTGGTAGTGGTTTGGTGGCCTGGGTCGCTCGAAACGGCAGCGACCCAGGCCTGCCACCCCCCCAAACCGTTTCCCCAGATGCCACCATTGGCGCCGCCATCTTGTTTTTCAGTTCTGTACATGTGCAGAACAATTTTAATAGCACTGTGCATGTGCGCGCAGCACGCATCAAGCACACGCAAAGCGCGTACATGAGCAGACTGGCCTGCTGGAACCCACTCCTGCTTAGGAGTTTTGGAAAATATAGTTAAAAAAACACGCAAGCTGTATTTATTGGCGTCACTAGCAAGTAAGAGAATGCGCTTTAGGTTGTAATTCCTTTGGAGTTTTGTTCACTTCTTTCTTCTTTTTCTCATATTATAAAATCATTAAGGCTGCATCTCTCGGTCAGACTTTTAAATATAAACGGCTGTATTATTTCTGATTTAATTGACTTGGCAGATCTTGTAAAAGCTAAGCAGGGTCAGATCTGGTTAATACTTAGAGATGAGACCTCTATAAAATCCCAGGGCTGTAAGTTAGACTGCAAAAGTCAATAAGAACACCTTCGAAGAAGACATTGGCAAATCACTTCCATATTGTTGCCAAGGAGACTGCATGAACAGAGAGGTGTCTGCTGGGAGGGAGCCACTCAATGGGAGGGGGGGTCAAATGATTAAAGCAATATTGTGCCATTGCAGCGCAAATACTACCCCATTAGTGCTAGATTCTTTATTACAGTCAATGACCAGCATACTCCTGAAATGTCCCAAAGGTCCTTTTTTTCAGGAGGCACCTGGACTTTCTTTGAAGATGTTTTGCTTTTCATCCAAGAAGCTTCTTCAGCTCTGACTGGATGGTGGGGGAATGGAAGAATTTATACTCCTTGCAGACAGCTGGTCATTTGCATCCTCTTAATGAGTCGTTAACACTGTCCTTTCAACAGTTCCAAGAAGGCTCCACATCCATTTGCACCTCCCAGGCGACTCTGATGACACAGATAAACCTCCAGGTGGCCTCAACAACTCACTACAAGGATGCAAATGACCAGCTGTCTGCAAGGAGTGTAAATCCTTTTGTTCCACAGCATTCAGTCAGAGCTTGAGGAACTTCTTGGATGAGAAGTAAAACATCTTCAATGGAAAACCAGGAAGTCCAGTTGCCACTTGTAAAAGCACCTCTGGGACAATCGTGACCTGGATGACTGAGAATCCCCATAGACATACCCCTGTTATATGTGAGTTGTGACATTACACATGTCAGTGGTGGGATTCAGCCAGTTCGCACCTGTTCGGGAGAACTGGTTGGTAACTTTCTAAGCAGTTCCGTTGTTGAAAGAAATCCCCTTTTGTTTTTTCCCCACTTTACAGGGCTAATCCTGTAAGGAAGGCAGGAAAGAAACATTCTGGTGTTGTTTCTAGCCTAATCTTTATTGCCCTGCTTTCAGAAACTGCCTCTTTGGTTAACCCTTATTACATTGTAACAGCTAAGGCGAAGTGCCCATTGACCTGAGTGACATTGAGTTGGCCACGCACACCCAGTCACATGACCACCAAGTGACGCCTACCCAGCTGGTCATTAGAGCAGAGGGCCAGTTGTTAAATTATTTGAATCCCACCACTAAGACATGTGCACAAAAGGTTGCAGGGGCCCGATGTCGTTTTCATTATTCATTATGGACCCTTTACAGGTAAGGAACAGTTTGAAATTACAATGGGTTTTAAAAAGGGACTTATGACTGTTTTTCACACTTACAACTGTTGCACCATCCCCATGGTCATAAGATCAAATGACAAGCGCTTGGCATCTGACTCAAATTTATGACAGTTACAGTGTTCCAGGGTAATAGGATCACCTTTTATGACCTTCTGACAAGAAAAGTCAACAGGCAATTTACATAACAATCATATTACGAGCTTAACCACTGCAGCAGTTCACTTAACAACTGTGGCAAGAAAGGTTGTAAAATGAATCAAAACTCACTGTCTTGCTTTGCAACCAAAATGTTCAGCTCCATTGTGGTCCTAGGTTGAGGAGTATATGTCAATGACTCTGCATGGACCTGTCCATGTGGACACCAGGAGGCAAGGTGAGCAAATGAACAAAATACATGATGCAAAGTTTATATATACAAAATAACATGAATATCAGAATTAATTGCCAACCGTTGGATGCTTTTAGGTATGGATTAATCCCGTATCATCTTTAACCCTGTGTCAACATGACTCAGATCTTTACATTGGCGGTTAAAACAGAGATACAGTCTTTATAAAGAAATGCAAAAACATTTATGTTGCCTCCATGCAAAGTTTTTCAACAAATTCTGGAACACTTCCTTACAGAACTGTTATCTGCTGCCAAGGCTATTGGCAGGAATGGGCTTCACTATATAAACAGCATAGGGCCATTGCCAAAGACAGAAATTATTATCAAGGGAAATGAAAGTAAGGGTAAATGTTTAAGAGTTAGTAAGGAAAGGACTTTGCTAGGTTCCCAAACAGTAGTCCCTTCTATTTCTGTCTCTCCCCCACCCTGCCCTACCCAGCGCTAAAAAGAACACAGGTATTCATGCAAGAAAGAACTGTTTTCAATTAACGTTGGTCCATTTGGTTGAAACAAAACACATTTTGAAATATTGCTTAATTCATTGATGGAAGGCAGTGGATACTGGAATGACAGTATAATTAGAGTTATCGATTGATTAAAGACTCTTAGTCCATTACCAACTGGCTTTTAATTGAATAACCAATTAAACCTAAATAAATTTGCATATCATCACAACCCTTGGCAGGGTTTCTAACACACGTTAAGATGGAGACAACTTTAATAGAAAGCATCACTTTAACTTTCTGCGACCTTTACTCTTGAGCTTTTCATCCAAGATACTGAACAATCATTCATCGAATGAAAACACTCCAGGTGCTTTAGAAACAAGTTCAAATTCCATCAGCACTGTGCTAAATATAAATGCAAGAGATGGACAGTCATGTCTGCTGAGTGCTTAAGAGAAAAAAAAACACCCAGCTTTTTTTTGCCACCAGAAAACTCATGTATGCTTTACATTAAAAAGGAAAAAGCAAATGTTGAAGAGTCACATGGGACTTACCCATGTAAAGGTTTAATGTCCTCTGCTCTAAAAAAACAGAACAGAATGTTTTATTATGGTTAATAACCAATATAGGGTGTACTCTTGAATTTCAGCATCACTGATATCAGGAAATAAATCTACAACGTATTTTTCTTCCAAAGATTTATTAGTTGTCTTATAGTTAATAGTTGCCCTATAGTTAATAGCTCCGGTGATGCTATTCAATAAATCTAGAGTCCATATAAATCATCCAATCAAAGGTATAGGATATGCTTCTTTAAAAACAGCAATCTATTAAAATAGCAGACATGAGAAAGGCATGGCAAGAATATTCAAAGGAGATCCTATGAGTGGCTCATAAATGGCAATTTTAAGGATTTGTTAGGAATACAAAAAGTAACGAATGAAGGCAAATATACGTGTCCCAGGATAATGTTGCAGGATCCAATCTGGGTCAGTCATCGGCACCAGAGATTTAGTCTTCCGGGCTTTTGGTCTTGTACCCATCCTTAGAAAACTTGTCTCTCACCAGAATGTGTGCTTTGGGCTATTCTATGCGTAGTATTTATGTAGTGCCTGGTTGTGTGTGTCTTTTTAGTTGTTGATTGGGGTGTTGATGCGCTATTCTTTGGTCATTAGCAGTTGCTTCCTTCTGCTGTCAAGTCCTGGGAGCATATAAGAAACAAGCATTTGGCAGCAGAAGGAAACAACAGCCAACGACTTACTAGCTGGCCATCAACAATTAAAAAGCCATGCACAATCAGGCATTTGTTTTGTGCTGGTCATTGTCTCCATCATGCAATTATGCTGGTCATTGTCTCCATTCATGGAATTTTCTTTGATTAAGGTAAAAGTAAAGGCTCCCCTGCACATATGTTCTAGTCGTTCCAGAGTCTAGGGGGCAGTGCTCATCTCTGTTTCAAAGCCAAAGAGACAGCACTGTCTGAAGACGTCTCCTTGGTCATGTGACTGGCATGAGTAAATGCCGAAGGGCTCACGGAACACTGTTACCTTCCCACCAAAGGTGGTTCCTATTTTTCTACTTGTATTTTTACGTGCTTTCAAACTGCTAGGTTGGCAGAAGCTGGGACAAGTAATAGGAGCTCACTCCGTTACATTGCCTTTCTGATCGACAAGCTCAGTGTCTTAGTCACTGAGCCACCGCTTCCCCTATTTTTGACTATTCTCACTTAATTGTGAGCTGTTCTTACAATACATCTGAAGTGTGAGAAGATGGGGTTCACACCACTAGAGAAGTGACTGCACAGTGTCTAACAAAACATGCCCTCTATACATGTCTTCTTTAATGGTAAATGCTCCAACATAGGTTAGATTGCTTTGGTAGTTTTTTCCACTCTCCAAAGCTCCTGAGGGTAGTACAAGAAGCATTGAGTGGAAGCTCACTAAAGAGAGATCAAACCTGGAACTATGGAGAAACTTCCTGACAGTGAGAATAATTAGTCAATATCCACTTTCATTTGCATGCTTTTGAACTGCTAAATGGCCAGGAGTTGGGGCAAGTACAGAAGCTCACCCCATCACACAGCGCTCAGATCTTAAACCCAGGTGGTCAGCTTTCCACTTTCCATTTGACAAACAAAATTGTCTGCTACAACGTCCTACCTGTCAATGATTACTTCTGCTTCAACCGCAATAATACATGGGCAAGCCATAGATACAAACTCAAGGTAAACTGCTCCAAACTTGATTGCAGAAAATACGACTTCAGCCACAGAGTGGTCAATGCCTGGAATGCTCTACCTGACTCCATTGTTACATCCTCAAACCCCCATAACATCAGAACCTCAAACTGTCTACTGTGGATCTCACCCCATTCCTAAGAGGTCTGTAAGGGGGCGTGCATAAGCTCACCAGTGTGCCTACCATCCCATTTATTTGTATTCATTTCTTACGTATACCTGCCTATACTTATATGTTTATATGTTATATTCTTATAACATACTTATATACTTATTTTCTCATACATGTTTGACAAACCCAAATCCCACCACCCCTTCTCTATCAGCAGAGATAATTAAATTGAGCCTAACTGATTGCCTGAGATTCTGTTAATTGTGGACTCTTTCCATGGCAGAGATTGGTCTAGATTATTTTGCCCAACATTTATATCCGATCAAGTGAAGAATCAGTTCAGATCAGCACTTCCTGCAATGGTTCGGGGAGACTGTGCTTTTGACATGCCCTTATCCAATTAGACAATGTGACATGCATAGCAAGGTGAACTCATTCATATGGACGAAGGAAATAGGAGCCAGATGTAGCCATGCGTGGTGATTCCTCCCCATTTAATCTTTTTTTCTATTTCTCCAGTGTCCAGACTAAATGGGGTGAAAGGCTACATCTGGGAGGGCAATTAGCATTTCTTTCAGGAAAATGGATAACCAATTCAGGCTTGCAAAAACATTCACAACTATGTGGTTCCAATTAGCAAATGAAAACACATGAGTGAACAGTAGAACATTAAACGTGTGTGCGCCAATGCCCAACAGTGGGACAATGTAGCAATAGAGTGACAGAGGAAAGACTAAAAGTTCATGTAAAACCAAAGACTCATTGCTAATAGCTACCCAGTCCGTAGTTTTTTTTTGAAAAAAGAAGATACTAATTATTATTTCAGTGCAATGAACAGTTAGTTGAACTTGATAATAGTACAATGTGTGATAAATGACAGGTATGTTAAATGTTTTCTCAGGCTTCATTTGAAAAAAGACTAAATTAATAAAGGCTTTAAAGCCATATGGTTTACAAATTCAGGAGCTTTTCTCGTTGCCATGTATCGGAGAATATTTTTTTCCAAACCCACAAATGCTACATGCTTGGCTGACAACATGATTTCACCCTTCCTTTGTAACAGAATGCCTGGGAGATGGAGCCTGTGACGTGATCCTTCTTAACCCACTAGATTTTTGGGAATAAGAACAAGTTCTTTAGGGAAGGATGAGAAAGCTTTGCCCATAAGGAGAACAATTTCTGTTTGTTTTAGTTCCCACAAGCCAATTATTTTTGAACGATATTTTCCCAGTGCTCATGAAACTCACATTTTGGCTCCATGAGCCTGAAAGTAAGTAAATTTATAATAATAGTTCAGATATTCAGGTTGCATGACTCAGATCCTCAAGTGCTAATATTTGACTGTTTGTGACACACAAACCCCCCATGGACCACACCACGCCTGGCCCCGGTCACCAAATCTCCTTGGTCTTCTCTCTACTTGCATTGGCCATTACTAGGGGGCAGTGCTCATCTCATTTTTAAAGCCGAAGAGCCAGTGCTGTCCGAAGATGTCTCCATGGCCCTGTAGCCGGCATGACTAAACATAGAAGGCGCATGGAACACTGTTACCTTCCCACCAAAGGTCTACTTGGATTTCTACTTGCATTTTTACATGCTTTCAAACTGCTAGGTTAGCAGAAGCTGGGACAAGTAATAAGAGCTCACTCCCTTACGTGGCACTAGGGATTCGAACCACCCAACCGCCGAACTTTCTGATCTACAAGCTTAGCATCTTAGCCATTGAGCCACAGCATCCCAGTTAGTAAGCATTGTCTAAATTCAAAATCATTTTTAAAAATTTTAAAAGTCCCATCCTGGCAGGATTCTTTGGCAAGTGCTGCAGCTGAGTTGATGGCAGCTGCTTCAGAAGACTGAGCCTTTGGGTCTAGAGACCCCAGGGAATTAGATCCCTCAAAGTAAGGAAGGGAACATTTTCATTGCACTTTAAAACCTCCATTCAATACGCCATCTCTTTTCAAAGGATACCTGGGCTTGATTTACTCTTATTGCTACTGCTCTTACTTCTATTGTCATTCTTCTTTTTCTCTTTAGGTCCCATGCGATCATTTGTTCTTTGTGCTTAAGTGGTTTAAACCATGTTGACTCGCTGGAGTTTCTCTGTTGTTTCTTACTCCTTCCCATTCTTCATCTCCTTCTTTCACAGAGCAATATAAATCTGGTCCTCCCCCAATTTATTTATTTTCCCCATTGAAAGTTCTGTTCTGTACAGTGGAGTTGAAATTCTACTTGATGACAATAAAGGGGATCTTAAGAGACAGAATGAAAAATCAGGAATCTATTGGAGCTCTCTAATGGTTAGGGGCCTTTATGTCAACCTCTTGCTTGCTTCCCTTAAAGAGAAGCTCTAGGAAAAATGGTTATGAATTATCTTCCAGCTCCCCACTCCAAACAAGGAGCATAAATCACAGATATATGCTGTAGCTATACCTTTGGCTTAAACAGAAGGAAAAGCATCGTGATTCATATAACAGTGTGACAGTCTGTCTATGGTGATCACGTGACCCTGGGACACTACAACCATTGTAAATTTATGCCAGTGGCCAAATACTTGAATTTAGATCATATGACTGTGTGGATACTGTGATGATCCGAGGACCAATCATAAATTACTTTTTTCAGTGATGTAATTTTACAAAAGGTTGTAAGTCGAGGACTCCCTGTCCTAGTAGCTATCTCTTTCCACTTATGACTACTATAGCTATGTTGCTTGTATCTTTACAATTTATATTGATTTGTTTCCTAGTATGATTTGATTGCTTATTTAGTATCCTATGACTATCACTAAGTGTTGTACCTTAAGATTCTTGATGAATGTATTGTTTTCTTTTATGTACAATGAGAGCATATGGACCAAAGACAAATTCCTCGTTTGTCCAATCACACTTGGCCAATAAAGAATTCCATTCCATTCCATTCCATTCCATTCCATTCCATTCCATTCCACTCCACTCCACTCCACTCCACTCCACTCCACTCCACTCCACTCCACTATTTTGATGGTCAGCATGCCCTACCAGATACTCTTCCCCCCCTGCTTTACATACATTTCTCTACATTGTTGTCTACTCTTTAACAGTGAAGTTTAGACAAAAGACATAACAGATATTTTCCCCCTTTTTCCCCTCGCTATTCAGAGTTTTCTTTTAAAGGGCCCGAAGGAAAGATGCCTCCTATTTTAGCCTTGCAGCTGCGAGCATACTTTATAGTTGTGAATTCCCCACTCCAGTGTCCCAATTTGCAAAAAAAAAAAAAAATCCTACTCTTTTTTTTCCCAGTGGCAAAACACTATCTTGCTGCAAATTTAGTATTATTGCAGGAACAACAGCTGCTATATCAATTCTTTCCTCTGCCTGCCAACCTCTAGTTTCATCTGAAAATTTAACACTCAGACGGAAAGCTGAATTCCACCCAGTTTCAAGAGACCTCAATTACTGAAGAGGCAACTCACCTATGGAGTATGGGAGATTGGTATGATGTAGCACTTATGATGTTGGACTACAGGTAGTTCTGAAGGTACAGTCATTCATTTGGTGAGGGTTTGAAATTACTTTGGCACTGGGAAAAGTGATTTAAGACCAGTCTTTGAAATTACAGGTAGATCTCGACTTACGACAGTGGTGGGTTTCAAATTTTTTTAGAACCTCTTCTGTAGGTGTGGCCTGCTTTGTGGGAGTGGCTTGCTGGCAATGTGACTGGGTGGGAGTGACTTGCCAGCCCTGTGACCGAGTGGGAGTGGCTTGGCAGACATGTGGCTGGGTGGGCGTGGCCAACTTGTAAAATGTGGTGAAACTCACTTAACAACACTCTTGCTTAGCAACCAAAATGTTGGCTCAGAAACTCTAGCATTTGAAGCAGGCAAGTCTTAAAGCTGTCAAATTACAAGACCCTTACACCCCTAACCCTTTAGAAAAAAAACTCCAGGGGTGTTCAAACTTGACAGCTTTAAGACTTGTGGACTTCAACTCCCAGAATTCCTCCTCTTGCTCTTCATCTTGATGATGTGCAGACGGGTGGGGGGAGGGAGCCGGAACCGGTTCTAAACGGCACTGTAGATTTGTGGAACCTCTTCTAAAGATGAGTTTAGAACTGGCAGGAACCCACCCCTGACTTACGATCACAATTGAGTCCAAATTGCTAAGTTGTTAAGAGACCTTTGCTCAATTTTACAAGCTATCTTGCCTCAGTTGTTAAGTTAGTAAAATGTCTATGGAAATTCTCAGTCATCCAGGTCATGGTTGTCCCAAAGGTGCTTTTTCAAGAGGCAACTGGACTTTCTTGTTTTTACAAGGAAGGTGTTTCGCTTCTCATCCAAGAAGCTTCTTCAGCTCTGATTGGATGGTGGGGAATGGAAGGATTTATACTCCTTGCAGACAGCAGGCTGAAAGAATGCAAATGACCAGCTGTCCATCCCCACCATCCAGCCAGACCTGTTAATTTAGCAGCACGGTTCTTAAGTGAACTTGGCTTCCCCCTTCACTTTGCTTGACAGAAGGTTGCAGAAGACACTGCAAGCAACATAAATGTGAGTCAGTTGCCAAGCAATGGGAATTTTGATCACGTGACCGAGGGGATGCTGCCATGGTCATGAAAGTGAAAAATGGTCATAATTCACTTTTTGTTCAGTACTATTGTAATTTCAAATGGTCGCTAAATGAACTGCTGTAAGTTGAGGACTACCTGAACAACCAGGGCAGCATTCCCTCAGTCACATGACCTCAATCTGGGCTCTTGGCAGTTGGTTCAGATTCACAACAATGGAAGCATCCTGGGATCATGCAATATTTATCCTATGATATATGTGGATATATGCAAAAGAAACCCATGTATTTTGTCATGTTTACGCCGTGTATATTGGAGGTGGTGACCCTTTGAGAGCTGTATGCCATGAAAGTTCATTTTAATGGATGTCAATTATTCTAAGTCATTCTAAGCCTAAGCCCAAGATATACAATTGCCATTTGTCTTCTTTCCAGCCGGCATCTGACAAGCAAAGTCAATAGAGAAAGTCGAAAGGGAAGGTGGAGAGTCACAGCCAGGCAATATCTTGCTCAAGAATCACAGCAAAACGTGTTTGCAAAATCAGGTGTGGTCACATGATGCCTTGCTTAATGATAAATTTGGTCATAAGTCAAGGACTACCTGTAGATCTTAAATCCTCTAAAATTCAAGGCAGCAGACCTAGCCGCTTCCCTGTAGTTTTTCTCCAGACTGAATGGCTGTGATTTGAATGCAGGTCTTCTTGGTGTTTGACCAATTTTCTAACTATTACCCAGATCTGTTTGGGGGGTTTTCTATATCCTGGTTTGCTTAAAAAGCACAGCTATCTGATTGTTCTGTCCTAGGCTTCCCCAAAAAGCACGAAGCAGATCCCTGGTCCCAACAAAACCTCTTTTATTAAACAAATGTGAATTCCTCTCATTCACATTCAGCAAAGACCTTGTAAACAGTCTTTCAAAGGTGAATATATGAACCACAGACCTTATCTAGCTTGGAAAGCTATCATTTAAATATTTTCCAAACTCAGTGCTGGGCAAGGAAAGACATGGCACAGAGTCTCTGAAATTCAGGGACAGATCTTCACACTCCTGAAACGAATGAATGAATGAACGAACGAACAAATTGTTTCCTGCAAAAGCCCACTCTCCTTTCGCTCCTCATTTTTTTCCTATGGGAGGGGCCATTTACCATCCACCTGTGGCTTTACTCCCAAGTCTACCCTGATTTCTTAGCTGCTCTTTTCTTCTGGCAGCTCTGTGAATGCGCACACTGGGAACAGGCTCCAGCTGTTCCTCTGCCTCACTGCTGTCTAGTTCCGAAGGCAGCTGAGAACTGGCAGATGGCCTTGGCCTCCTCTCTGCCTCCGATCCAGAGCCCTCATCCGAGCCTTCCCCAGCCTCCAAGATTGGCCCATGTTCCACCCCAACCTCCTCACTTTCCGACTCTGCTGCCAACTCCCCTGGCCGCTGGCAGGTCACAACACTGATACTCTTCCATCTTCCATTATTTTCTTCTCCCTCTTCCTTCTCTCATCTTCTTTCCGATTTCTATACATTCTTTTGCTAGTCAACTGGAGAGCAGCACCGTGTAACTGCACCTGACATTTAATTCAAAATCAAAGTTACCATCATAGTTTGTTAAGCTGTGCCTCGGCCTTGACTAATTCACAGGTAACCTTTCTTTCAACGCAAGGGGTAATGCAGAACTCTGAATGTGGTTTCCACCTCTCTCCACCTCCCCATTTGATGCCTGTGTCAGAGTCTGCATTCAGGAAACAAACACTGCTTGCTGTTTTATAGTTTTGCAGCTACTGCTAAGCTGAGTACCTGAGCAAATTTCCTACCTCTCTTGCAGCAAAGAACACAAAACGTGTTACAGGGAGAATAGGAGGAGAGCACATTATGTACATTGCCTTGAATTGCACACAATAAAGGGAGGATATAAATCTAGGCAGGAAAAAAATGAGCTAGCTTTTATTTTTATTTTATGATAGAGTCATGACTTCTGGGTTTATGTGATTACAATGCACGGTGTTGCTTTTCTTTTGTATCTGTTTTTTAGTCTCAGTTTCTAATGATTGGAGAGTTGTGATATGCTGACAATTTGCAAACCCTATAAGTAAATAAGTAAATAAACTGATAGACAAGGCGAGAGAATCAATGAGGATTCTTTTTTTGAGGGGGGGTGTAGGGAGGGGATTGAATCAATGTTTTTCCCTGCAATTTTCTTGGCAAGGTTTTTCAGAAGTAGGTTGCCCTTCCTTCCTTCCTTTCTTGGGCTGTGAGAAAGTGGGTGGCTCAAGGTCACCCCGTTGACTTTGTGCCTAAAGTAGGACTAGAACTCACAGTCTCCTGGTATCTCACTGGATGTCTTAACCATTACACCACACCGGCTTGCTAATATACAGTATGCTCAGCCAGAAAAAATAATTGACTCAAGTGCAATCAATCTTTACTACTTCCCATGTGGGGTTTCCCTGTTGTGAATTAGAGAATAACTTTTGCAAAATATTCCCTCTGTTCAGTGGTGGGTTTCCATTTTTTTACTACCGATTTACTACTTGCTTGCTCGTGGAACACTTCTGCACATGCGTGAGGTTAAAGAAACATCTGTGAGTAAACCACCAAGCTCAGAGAGCACCAAGGACCCCGCAGTTCAACCCAGATCTACAACTATTCTCTTTTGTCTTTGTTATGGTTATTCTGGTTTTGAATTGTCTGCTTCACACTGTGTATCCTAGCATCTAGAAACATACATGTCTCATTAGAGTAATGTTAAGAAACAGCGAAGCATGTTTTGAGTTATTGCAAGAATCAGGAACAACTAATGAGCTAGAATGTGAGCGATGCATCTTGAGTTTGAGGTGAGGGTGAATTATGGTAGCAGGAAGCTTCATTTGCCATGATTCTCTGCAGGAAATGGGTGGGCAGACTTTCACTGGGTTACTTGCCATTCAACTGGAATTCCAACACTAGAATTCAGAATTGAAACTGGAGACGCTGAGTGAGTTAGATTTTTTTTGGGAGGGGGGGTGAACTGTTCAAGGGCCTGATTGAAAGAATGCTCCTCTGCTAAACAGACATGCTTGTAGATGCCAACTTTTGCAAAATTAGACAAGACTGAATTTGATCAGCACCTCTCACGCAAGTGTGCTACATAAGCAAGTTACTTATTGGATTTTAAGCTTGATATTGCCTTGTAACAGGGCACAGTTGGAAAGATTATTTTCAGGTGGGTGTCCCGTCTTCTTTATTTTTATTAGATTTATATATTAAATTCAAAGACCTCCCATCTCGCTCACAGATACACTCTATCCTTTTGAAATCCATTTAAATTGGCAAGGTTTGCAATAGCAGTTGCAGTGGGTGAAATTACATGCCATTAAAAAGCAGCGCAAGTCTGCCTCTTAGAAATAAACATTGGATACTTGAACTGTATGAGAATGGGCTAGAAATCCATTTTTTAACATTTATTTTAAGGGGTATTTAGATTTAACACACCGAATCAATATGAGACTAGCACTGTTCAATCTTGGTCCATCTTGGCCTAGCATTTTGTTCTCACAGTTGCCAAGCAGATGCAATTGGCGGCAAGAAACTGAAATGTAACCCCAGCATTTCTCTGCAATTAGAATCTGGAGTCATGATACCTCAAGACAAGCAACATTGAGTCCTGAAGATGAATAACCCTCAATCGATGCTCTCCATGAATTGATCTGATTCTCTTTTAAGGCTATCCAAGTTAGTGGGCATTATCACATTGTACAGCAATGAATTTCCTTGGCTACCTATGCACTGGCATATTGTCAGTGTTATTAGGGTCTCTGCTCATGCTTTCATGCCTGCTGAGCTCATGTTGCTTCTTGAAACTGGGAAAAAATTGGCACGCGTAGCTGGTTTCCAAATGGCCGTTGAGCCTATTGAATTTGGGCTGGTATCCAGACTGGCACACAAGTTGATCTATGGGTACGTGATGGGAGAGTTTAAATTCATCAAAGCTCGGACAATCTGCCTGTGGAAGCATGAAAGTCTCTCAGTAGGAAGATCATGAACTGTTCTCAGGAAAGGAATGCACTTTTTGAACGTGTACAGAAGGAGTTAGATCGTTCCCATAGAGTTGCCAGTTACCAAAATGATACCACCCACAGTCACTCCAAAACCAGTTTTCTCTTTTCTTCGAAGTGTTCCCTCTCTGTCTGGTTTGGTACAGCTAAACTAACCAGGATAGGTACAGTCTCCCGCAGTTAGAATCAGTAAAGGAGAATGTTTGCAGCTCAGAATTGACATGAAGCTCTCTGAACTTGCTAGTTTTCTTGCAGATGTTTCATTAACCTAACTAACTCGATAACATCACCAGTGCTAATATGGAGTGCTGTTTGTTAGTTTATATTCTGGTGTCTCGCCTGTCTGTGTGGGTGTGGGTGGTCTTAG